>NW_008246063.1:1488693-1523640 GCF_000691975.1 Corvus brachyrhynchos
GGGTGGATGCCATCACTGCCGGTTTTGCATCCAAGCCGGCGCTCGCTGTGGTCATGTGTGGAGCCGGTGGGGAAGGCTGGAATATTTTTAGCCTGCACTTCTGTGAGCTGCTCAGGGGGCCGCCCACAGCCCAGTATTAAAATAATAGCGGGGACATTGGGTAAGCTCTGCAGCAAAATGTTGATATGCAAATTGCCATCTTAAGAGCAAACCTCAAGGCGATTTTTGGCAGTGCATGCAAGTCTCTGGAGCGGTGTGCTTCGAATAAAGATTACAGCAAAGGGATTTGGCCTGGAGGCCACGCTAGTCTCATTTATTCTGAAGCTTAGCAGAGCTGGTAATTCAGTGTTGGAAGCCAACAGGGTGAAACGTATGCACCTTTAAAAAGGCATTAGATTAGCATTGGTGAAACGAAATGTCACGTCACCTCTGTAACTGAAATTTCCAGGCTTGCAGAATAAATTTGGTTGGGTTTCATTTGCAAGTAGTTCCTGGGCGCTGTCCAAGGAAGAGGTGGCTCTGATAGCAGCAGAGTTGGTTTGGGAGGGTTCAAGGCATTACCTGATCATAAATGAGCTTGTGCCAGCTGATTCCATGCTACTTTGACTTTTCTTTTCAACGGTGATGGACAGCTTGGCTGTTGGAAACCTTGCAGTAAGAAATCAGATCACATATGAATTCCTTATTTTGTTGGGTTTTTTTGTTATTTTCTTGGTTATTAAGGTGGCACTGCTGGGAAGGAAACAGCAGTAAATTCACAGAATATTAGAACAGTTTGTGTTGGAAGGGACCTGAAAGATGATCTCGTTCTGACCCTCTGCAATGGGCAAGGACACCTTCCAGTAGACCAGGTTGCTCCAAGCCCTGTCCAGCCTGGCCTTGGACAGGGCAGCCACATTACCATTTATAATATCATGTCAAGCTTCCCATCCACCTATATCCCCAAGTCTTTCCTCAGGGCTTTTCTCAATGAAGGATTTGAATTCTTTCATTCATTCCAGTTTTTGAGGAGCAAGAACGAATTTGTAGGTGTTTTCATTATTCTTTGTGTCCTTCACCCATCAATGCCTGGGCACTGATGGGTGAAGGAAAAGTTCATATCACAACAAATATGTTGCTCTAGAATTGGAAACTGGCAGTAAATGAAATAACTTGTGAGTTTTGGGGTTTGCTTGGGGTCTTTTTATTTGCTTGGGCTTTTTTAATTCTTGAAGATTGTTACAAATCCATCCCTTTTAGAAGCTGGAGAGGGATGATTTTGAGTGGGAATAAAAGTAGTTGGTAGCTAATTTTTCTCTCTTTGAATGAAGCATGGAAGAACCAGGTGGCTTAGTCTTTGTGGGAACACATTTGACTTTGATACAAGTTTGTGTTGATCAGATCTTAGTTCACTTGTATCCTTTTACTTTAATTATACGTTCCAACACCATGAGACTTTTAAATATCAGATTTTGAGAATGTTCTCTGCCAAAACTGCACGCCTTAAGTGCAGATCCTGTTGGCAGGCATCTCAGGAGCTGCTGACTTCCTTCTTTTGTAACCCCGTCCTCTCTTGCCGAGTTTTTTTCTCCTTAAAATTCAAACGTCGTTTGATAAAACAGCAAAGCTCACGGGTGTGTAGCCCTGTGAAGATCACTGTGTCCTGCTTGCATCCCAACGGAGCCAAGTGAGTACAAGAAAAACATATTTCAAGTTTGGTTCAGGCACATCTTGGATTTTCCTTGTGTCTGTCCTTTGGTACATCCTGCTTCTCCCAGGCCTTAAACGCAAGATGCTGGTTTAGTCTTCTCATGCTGCCTTGTGCCTTGCTGAGGTATTGATTCTTCTCTCCAAGGTCATGAAACTCTGCTCCTGACTATGAAATGCTCCAAGTCTCCACCTCTTGATTCTTCTTCCTTCTTGGTGATTTAATTTGTAGGAATGTTCTTAATCTTCCCCAAAGTTTGTTTTTTAGTGGTGTATCTTCAGGGAATATCACAGCTGACTGTCATGCCAGTGTTTTTGTCTTTCCAGATTGTGTTTCCTGAAATTTCCCATCAAATCTGTGTTCAACTCCTTCTGCGTTCAATCTCCTATTTTAAAGCCTTTATTGCAGGAATTATCTCTTTGCTCTGTATTTATACAACATTTCATGTAATGCAGATGTGATTCCAAAGTGGTGCCTTTGATAACACCTTTAAAATTGTTGTTTTGGTAGTTAACAATCTTGAGAATGCTGTCATTTTATATAAATATATATAAATATATATATATATATATATAGGCCAGAGACAAAAATTAAGACATATTAAGACATTGTAGATGTTGATACTTAAAAATCAAATACAAATAATAAAAATGTTTTTCTGGCCCTACCTTGGTTCCTTTGGTGGTTATGACATCAGCTGCTTTCTGTGGGGCAACTGAAATGCTGAACTCTGATCTCAGCAGATAAGAAATATTTTTGTAAAGCTGTGCATTTAGACTAATTCTGTCTGCTGTAGAATGTGCTGAGGATTTGTGATCCTCAGCAAGCACTTGACAGATCTTAACTAGTTCTGCTCTGTCTTGTCAATCAAAATTAAACACCCACCTCACTCCTTCCTACTTTCTCTCTCTTCCAGCCTTTTTATTTAGGTTGGTCATTAAAATTGCTTATAACCATAGAAACGAGGAAAACCCGCCCTTACTTTCCAGAGCCTTAGTGTGATATTCCTGCACTCACATCATGTGAGTTACATACACGATGGCTTAAAAAAAACCCCCAAAAACCTGCAGGTGGGCGGAGTTGTCATTAATTCCTCCCTATACTGGAGTCGTCCCTGTGGATGCCAACCAAGGATCATGTCCCTCTTGCATTCGTGTATGGAGAATGCAAGAAGGACACAAAGGAGAGGCCTTGCTACGGAGAAACCATCAGAAAAAGACTGAATGGGAGAAGAAGACGGATCCATTCGCAGGATGGAACTGGTGGGAGGATGAGATAAGGAGAAGATGGGTGGGCAAGAAGTCTCATGTGCAACGCGGTGTGTTTTTGATCATTTCAATATTGGTTTTCATCCTCCTAGGGCTGCCTTGGGTGCTTTGGGAGATGGGCATAATGATATTTCTGGGAAGTTGGACCACCAGGTTTCTCTGCTTAAGGACCCAAATCCCCACTTGGCAGGATGGGGTGTGCCATGACTTAGCTTGTTCTGAAAAATTGAACTGACCACTGGTTTTTTTTTTTTTTGCTTGTACAGGCAGTTAAAAAATGCTTATCCCTAGGCTACATGAGGGTGATAAAAACTCCTACCTTAGTAGCCATGAGCATCTTGAGATTTCAGAGCTGGACTGTGTGTGCTGGACAAATAATTCTGTTTTCATTTGCCTCGATTTGAGACAAAATTTGTCATTTCCCTCCCCACCTTAAATTGCAATAAATCATATGCAGGAATGTCTCCAGGACAAAGATGTGGATTGTTCCTGAATTAGTTGCATGTAAAAGTTTCACCACTCTTTTATATGAAGGCTTGTCTCTTGGGAAGAGGAATTTTGACCTTTGGACAGAGAAATAACAGGAAGAAGTGTTGTGTGATGTGGCATGACAAGGTGTTGCTGAGCAACATCTTAAAATTTAAAGGTCTTACTTATTTACCCTGCCTTTGAAAGCTGGTTCTGGGAACTGTGCTTAAAGGCTCTTAATCATTACTTTTGCCCATGTTTTGGGTCTTCTGCTGTTGGCTTTTGAGGGTGTTGAAGTCGATTGTGTAATCAAAGAGGAGGAAAGGGTAATTGGGTGGTTTTTCTAAGGGTAGAAAAACTCAGGGCACGAGCTCCTTTGGCATCCTTTGCTCCTCTCTTCAGCTCCAGTGTCATCCCATGTGATTTGACTTTCTCCACCATCCCATCATAAGGAGGGATTAGAAAGCTTTGATGGTTAGTCTGGAAGGTTGTGTCTTGTGTGATGATGCTCCTCCTGCTTAAAACAGGCCCACAATATCAGCATTCTGATTAGAACACTTCCTTTGAGGAATAATTACTGTAAAAAGTGTAATATTTCTATTTCCTTACTTTGCACAGTGTGTAAGTGCCTCTACCTGAGTTTCCTAAACCATTCTTTTTCTTATTTGCTCTTTTATTTTTTTATTAAAGCATAGTAAACTGCATTAAAAGTGTCTTAAATTCCTTCTGAAATATTAATTTCCAAATTTGGACCAAAAAAAAGAGATCAGTTGTGAAAGCGTGTGTGTGGGAAATTAGTTTATGATGTCATTACAGTCTCCAGAGTTGTCTGAGTCATTGAATCCTTATGGATGGCTGTTCCTGACGAGATGAAGTGGCCTCAAGTTGCATCAGGAGAGGTTTGGATTGGATATAAGAAAAATTTCCTCACTGAAAGGGTGGTGAAGCATTGGAACAGAGTGCCTGGGAAAGTGGTGGAATCACCATCCCTGAAATTATTCAAAAGTCCAGTGCTGGGTCCACTTGGTTGTCTCAGTTGTGTGGTTCTCTCTCAGTAATCTCTTTAGTTGCACGGGCTTTCTTTTTGCAGGAGATGTAGTAAAAATGTAGTAAAAATGTACTAAAACCAGATCCAGTTTAACTGGCTGATACTGACTATAAAATAGGACATCACTAAGCAGGGGAAATGACAATGATGTGAAATCACAAACTGCAGAAAATGAAAATTACTTGCTGTGCTTCACTAGGCATCCCCTAATGTTTGCACCCTGAAATTAAAGGGACTAAGTGTTCTTTTGTTTCCTTTTTTGTGTGTATGTTCCATTGTCAACACACATTGTGTAGGCCAAAAGCAAAGCTTGCCTAATAGATGGATATGTTTAACAAATTCACAGGGTGTGAAAACTCCCAGTTGAATCTAAAGATATGGCTAAAACCTCAGTCTTGGGAATCCCTGAGCTTCAGACTGAGGGAAACAGAGCAGATAAAAGCCTGTTTGTGCTTTTCACATCTGATTTGTTTTTTTTTTCTTTTATCTGAACAGGAACAATACTGCTGAGCTGGGCCTTGGGTCCACTGGGTTATTGCTACTAAGTTCCCAACAAGCGGCTCCACAACACAGCGGAATAAAATTGTGGGTGAGGTAATTTTTGCTGTTTTCTTTCCTTGATAATCCTTCTCATTTCAGTTTGTTTTTGTCTTTGATTTTGGTTAGTTTTCTCCATATCCTTTCAGCTCATCGGAGGTGACACATGTTGTAGATGCAGGCTCTGGAGTGGGGATGTAGGAATGTTGTGGGCTTCGTTCTTGCAGATGTTCACCTCTGGATGCCATCTTCTGCTCTTGCAGTGGTTTCCTTGTTTTAACTGGTTAATATTGGGTGATCTCCATCCAAATTCTCCCCCTGACATCTGATCTTGGCTGGTCATTAAGCTCTGGGATGTCCCCTGCTCATGGTACGTTGACTTTGAGTTGGGCTTTCTGGCCAAAGCCAGAGTTGCTGGGAGTTCTTTGCTAGGAACAGATGGTCAGTGAAAGTTCCATTTTTCAAGGTGTAACAGACTGTGTCTGGGAAACCTATGGAGTTCTTTAAAAGCAATAACAGTTTTCTTAAACTGCATCTGTTTTTCCCACCTGGAATATCGTTAACGGTAATTTGTATCATGGCTGGAATAGTTGCTTTATGGACTCCAGCTTAATAGGAGGAAATAAGTCTTTTCTTGGGTGTTTTTGGTTTAGTGTCTGTTTTTTTCTTGTTAGAATGCTATTATGGAATTAGTAAAATGGATAGGTTTTATATATTTATCTGAATTGATCAGCTATCTTGCAAGAAGAAGTTGAAGCTATTGAAGAAATTTGAAACGAGTCCTAAAAATGTTCTCTAAATTTTTAAATATTTTTAATTTCTCTACCTCCGTTTTCCGTAGCACTTGGAGCATTGGCATCCTCCAGCCCCGATTCGTACACAGAGCTAAAGAGATTTGTAACGTTCAGTAAATAATATGCATAAATTGTGCCTATTAACGTTCTGAGTAATTACCAACAACAGAGTAAATACAAGGTTAATGAGATTAATGGGGCAGAGGAATGAAAGCTCTGAGTGCCCCTCCCCGTGGCCCTGGAGCCCGGGGTGGCCCCGTTTCTGTTGACGAGCCCAGCATGGCTGGAGCTGCAGCAGTGATTTTGCTGCTGTTCCCCATACAGAGCCTAATGAGTTCCTACTGCTGGCATTTTGCTTTAAATGCTGTATAATATTATTAAATCCCACTCCTTGCAAGGTTTTTTTTAATAGTCTTTATTTATGGCTTTTTCCCCTGTTTGTTTCTGGTTCTGGGGCTCAGTGATAAGGTGCCTGATTGGCCCTAGTCCTCTGACATCTTCTCCCAGACATCTGGTACCCTCCTGGATGTCTCCTCAAGGCCACCAGAGGAACTGGCCAAAGTCTTTTTGTGTTACTGTCAGAATATTGTACGCAAAAGTACATTGAGATTAACCCTTATTTTCTTATCCTAAGCTCCATCTTGACTTGATCTCATTTGTCCTTTGCCTTTTTCCTCTAAGAGTTCTTCATTACATGCTCTCCATTAAGTCTTGCAGGGACAGAAATTCCAATTTCCAAGCAAAACATGATTATTTTTGTACTCTAGTATCTCTCAAGCCCTCTCTCTTTTCAGTGCATTTTCTGCTCTCTGTCCATCATCCTCCAGGATCCTGTGGCAGTCTTCAATGTTTTATCAATGTCAGTACCCCAGAATTGTTTATTTGAGTTTTCTCCACCCAAAACTGCATCTGCATGGTTCCCTCAAAGCTCTGGGCACCAACTCCCCTTGCTGGTCACTTCACAAACTGCAACCTATTTTTTTTCCTATTTTAGATGAAAATGCCTTACCCAGAAACCTATTTCGTTTACTCAAGATAAATGTTGTACTTATGACTCTGGTTTTTCTTGTTCCAGCAGTTCTGATTAAACCATGAACCTTCAATGTAAGCAATTCAGGTAGAATACTGGGCACTGCACATTGCCTAGATGAATTATTCACCTCTTAGCTTTTGTTTTCATTTCTTGGGTGTTTGGTTTTCTTTTTCGTGTGTTTTTTTAAAATGTATTTTATTATTGCAAGATATTTTGCTCCTATTTCAATTGTGTAGAGCAATGATTTCTCTCTCCTCTCAGTTCTTTTGTATTTTGGTGTGAGGTTGATTGGTTAAGGGACCAGGAACACAAGTAGTGTTCTCCACTACCATTCCAGTTGCAGGGAATGATGAGGGAGAACAGGGAAGATCCATTTGATTAACACCTGCCTCTGAACCTGCAGCAGGAGATCCTTGCAGCAGCAAAGGCACCACGATTACTGATGTGTTAGAAACCATGGAAGTGCCTGAGAATGGCCATGTAGGAATTAGGGCTTCTTCCCCAAAAAAGGTGGTGGGAACAATAGCCCAGCTGAAGTGCATCTGCACCAGTGCCCACGGCATGGGCGACAGACAGGAGAAGCTGGAAGCCACTCTGCAGCTGGAAAAATATGGCACAGTTGTTGTGAGGGAAACGTGGTGGGATGACTCCCACAGCTGGAGGGACAGGGACAATGAAGGCCCCATAATCCAAGGGGAAATGGTTAGTGACCTGCTGTGCCACCTAGGCCAGCACAAGTCTTTGGGGCCAGATGGGGTCATAGAATCATAGAATAGCTTGGGTTGGGAGGGATCTTAAAGATCATCCGATTCCAATTCCCCTGTCATGGGCAGGGACACCTCCCACTAGCCCAGGTTGCTCCAAGCCCCGTCCTGGCCTTGAACATTTCCAGGGATGGAGCAGCCACAGCTTCTCTGGGCAACCTGTGCCAATGTTTCTCCACCCTCATTTAAAAAAAAAAAATTCCTTAGAAACTAAAATGATGGGGTTTTCTTATGGAACCAGTTCCTCGCCTGTGGTGTGAAGACATGATAAAAGGGCATTCTGAGGGAGAAGAAAGTAGGTCTTGAGTTTTTTTTGGTGGGGTGATCTCTCCCCCGTTTTCCCCGCTCCCCATTCCAGCTGGTAACTGGGAGAGCAGTTGGTCTGAGTGTTGTCTCTCCATGCTGAGGCTGTGGCCAGGAGTCCCATTGCTGGTCAGCCTGTGGGGAAGTTGTGCTTGTGCTTCCAGATGTTGCAATGCAGCTGGACAGAGAGGTTGCTGAGCTCCAGGACAGCGAGACCTCCATCAGGCGAGGAACGTGTTAAACCGTAACGTGTTCAATGCTCATAGTTTCATTTGGGTATTTTTGCAAATAGAAAAGTGATGGAAACAGCAAATGTGTGTGTGAGTGCAAGGGAGGGACTCTCACATATTCCTGTGCGAGGGCAGGAGAAACGACTCAGCTTGCTGCAGCTTGTTACTAATATTTGTGTCTGAGTGCTTAAAATTTCACAAGAGATATTAAGACTTGAGAAATCTATTTTGTTGCCTTGTAAGTGTATGATTAAACCTTCATCATTTTCTTCTTTTTCACTGTGGGAATCTTTAAGTCATCATGCTTGTTTTTTTCAGGCATCATATTGAAAGCAAAGAGTGGTGTCGTTATTTATTTATTTTTTGGAACATGCTCCTCCCTGCCTGTTTTATGCAAAAGCACTTTAATTGATCTTGCAGACGGTTGAGAAGAGGACAAAGAAGAAAATATTTAATGCAGCATATAATTCTTTCTGGTTTTGCCTCAAAATAAAAAGACACTTTGCAAGGATTTATGTATCTAAACACGTTTTATGTAGACAGCACAGCACGTTTTATCTGCCTACTGCAGCAGGCTGATGCAAAGAAATGCCTTGATCAATGGTATGAACTGGTTCAGGGTAACTCCCAAACGGTTCCACTGGTGAGCACATTGCCAGTTTCTTGCCACCTTGATTACAATTGTTGTGTATTTTTATGTTTGTGATTTTTTGGACTATTTTAATTTAATCTACTTGAACGTCCATTCCTTGCTGTGCTGTGCTGAAGCACAGTAACATCCCATTCAACCAGGAGTCTTTCCTGTGCATTTTGCAGCTTCAGGATGCTTTGGATGAGGTGAGAGGACTGTGGCTTGTCTTTAATTCTCCTACTGCATCCAGAGTTTAGTCAAGCCTGGCAGTTGAACACAGATTGCCTGAACTGCAAAGCATCACTTCAGTGTCGACACCTCCCTTCTGTCTATTTAAGGTAAAACAACTGCGGGGATTTGATGCTGTTGTTCATTTTCATTCAAGGTTTGAGGTCTGAACATCTTCAATGCTGGTGGAATCAGGAATATTTATGGGCTGGAGTCACCTTGCTTTGGCTCTGTTGTTGTCTAAGGTCAAATTAAATAGTGTGTGTCAGGTCCTGTTCCATGTTTGTGATTTGTTGTGGCTGAGATGTGGAATACACACGAGTAAATGCACGCTTCCATGGTTTGCTCCTTCAATACTAAAGATTTCTGGGGATATCTGGACATGGCCTGCAAGAGTCAGCTGAGAGACTGCCTGAAAGCTCTCCCAAAAATAGAGAGCTTTGGGAAGCCCTCTGTAGCCTGGGAAGACAGGAAATGTGGACCATGGGGTTGTTGTCACCTTCCTGTGCTGGAGATTTCACCTTCCTGTGCTGGAGATTTGGTGAATTTAATTGAGTTACAAATACTTGGAAGTTGTGTCAATGTCTCGAATGTCTCCAGCAAGTGAAAATCCCTTATTGAAATAGGTTTTTGATAGTTTGGAGGTTTTCAGCTGCATTCATTTGAAATATGCCTTGTGCCATGACTTAAGAGTGCATTTTCAGTATATTTTTGGGTCTCTTTTATTTAATATTGAGCTTGAGAAAGAACAGCCCCTGTCAGCCGCCCTCCCTCCAAAAAGAAGGATGAGTAAAAGTGGAAAATAAGCAAGAAGAGCTTGTCATTAAACCTAAATCCACTTATAAACATCTAGTAAAAAGGCATCTTTAGAAGCTCATTCTGTACTTTTATTGCAAGGATGGTGTTATACTACTGTATATATCAGAGAACTGGGTAACAGCACGTCCTCTGTCCTCAACAACTGCTTAGAGCTGTAGGTTTTTGTGTTCAAGCCGATGAATATTTTAGCTTGATGTCTCCAAGGGTAAAATGAAGGAGTAGCTGCTCTGAGGGATTAATACAGAGTGAATTAGATGTTTGTAAAAGGCATGAAAAGCTGCAGTCGCTGTATTGAATCCCAGCATTGGAAATGTGAGGCGAGATGCTGTACTGCATCCTCCTGTTGCAGAGGGACATCCATCTGGATTGCAGGATGAAGACAGCTGGTTGTTTGTTTAGTGGGTGCTTAGATTACATTAAAAAAGGGGGGAAAAAAACCTTACTCCCCACTCCCTCTTCTCTTTCCCAGCATTCATCATAAAAATAGTTGGAGGAAACCTCAGGGATGTTGCTTCTCTTTTCCCTCACAGTTTCAGCAAGCCCCACAGGCCAAGTGCTGGTGGGTACCACGAGGATGATGTTTCTTGACCCCAGAAGATGCATCCCAACTTTTTCTCCCTGTCTACCAGCTATGAGGCAGGAATAACACAGCCAGTGAGCAAGGAGATGCCCAAGGAATAGCTCACAATAGAGGGTGGTGGTGTCCTCTGAATGTCCTGCTCCTACAGCATTACCAGGATAGGAGCCAGGCACCATCTTTGACCTAGGTAGCCACTCACTGGGGGTATTGAGACCTGTTTTCCCACTGCCAGGGTTATTCTGGAGTCCCAGCAATGCTTGGAGCAGCCCAGCCCTTGTTCTGCTGGCTGGGCTCAGAGCTGTTTATTTTGTCACCTTCTCAGAAACCGCTCTCAACTCAGCTTGCTTTTTTTTAGAAAAGTGCTTTCATCATTTGTGATCCAAAAGGCTCTCCTGCAATGGAGGAGGTTTGGGCTGTTATTTTTAACTGAATGTTTCATTGATCTGATTTACAGCACAAGCTTCTGGTCCCTGTCTCAGGAAGAGAGTGGAGAGGCAGTTGTGGTGTGGGGCAGGGAGGGAGCGCTGTGGGGAGGTCTTGAGTTACCTTCCTTGTCAGAGCTAATTCATCACAGAGCTGCAGCCCAAAGAGGCTTTTTTGCATAGTTTTAAGCCACTAGAAGTCAGGGCTCCACTCTCTTGTAAGTGAATTAATGGATTTCAGCCCTGTCCAACATTTTGGCCTTGGTGTGCTAAGCCAACACCAGAGTCTGATTCATTCCAAACAAAACCCTACCAAAAAATAATTTTAAAAATGCTTAGATTTTGGATAGACAAGATGCAGTTTCCACTCTTACGAAGCAGCTTATGCTTTCTCTTGGGTTAAATTAATCTTACTGCATTCCCAGCTGAAGAGCCTGAGTTTCAGCTACTGGGACATGGTGGGTCCTTGGCTGGTATGGTAGGAAGGAGGGTGGTTTCTTCTGGGCAGTGTCATTCTCTCCTGGAGAAAAGGAGGCTCAGGGGGGACCTTATCACTCTCTACAACTATCTGGAAAGAGATTGTAGTGAGGTGGGGATCAGTCTCTTCTCCCAGGTGTCAAGTGACAGGTTGAGCAGAAATGGGCTCAAATTGAGCCAAGGGAGGTTTAGATGGGATTTTAGGAAACGCTTCTTTACTGCAAGGGTTGTCAAGCATTAGAAAAGGCTGCACAGGGAAGTGGTGGAGTCACCATCCCCGGAAGTGTTCAAAAAATGTGTGGATAGGGCGTTTGAGGACTTGTTTTAGTGGTGAACATGGTGGTGGTGCTGGGTTAACAGTTGGACTCTATGATCTTGGAGGTCTTTTCCAACCTTAATTCTCTGATTGTCTGTGATGTGGAGAGCAAAGCCTTCATGGAGTGTAAACCAGAGCTGGGAGCACCTGAAACTTTCAATGACAGGTTTGAGTGTTCAGCTCAGTCCTAACCAAGTGTGTAAATAAAGCTGGAAGCCTCAGGAGTGGGTTATTTTTCTACTTGGTGAACCAGAAAATTAAATACAAGCACAGTATATGGGGCACAGGTCTGAAAGTAAGAGCAGATGAGCACCACTGGGTTGTTTTCAGAAATTTTTTTTTTTCTTTTTTTGATAGTTTGAAATCTCTCACTTCCTTTAAGGCTCTCTCCTGTTGATGTCTTTCTGCCTCTTCCACTAAGTAGGTTGATGGAGTTAATCACATCAGAGAAGAAATTACAGTTCACTGATTTTCTCCTCCACCCAACCATCAATGTATCTGTTTGCCAAGCACGTAAGGACTTAATATCTCAATGTCCGCAAGGAAAACTCAGGAAAATTCACTGATTATCTGTTGTTTTGGTATCATCCAGCCTATCAGTTAGCATGTGTCCAGGTCTAGATAACCCATTGTTTTCTGCTTCCAAAGCTGTGGATGCTTTGGAGAACAAATTGAGGCATGGATGGGACTCGGAGCTGAAGAGGGAGGGAGTGTCCATGGATACAGGGAGGACGTGGAGAGGTTCTGATAGATATGGGGATATGGAGGAGGGGAACAGGGGTTATCATGGTGGGAAGCATTTTGTAGGGGACATGGGTGGGGATTCACTGTGGATTTCTGTAGTTCTCAGTGTGTTGCAGAACAGAGATGTGTGGCTTTATCGCTGCTAAGCCTTGTATTGACCAGACAAAAGAGTAGAAGGGACGTGTGTCTTTTTTTTCAAGATGTTCTGAAAGTTGGGCATTTAGGACATTGTCCTTAATCTTCCTGATCCAAAATAACTGAATTACCTAACATTCCATATATTTGGTCTATGCCCTCTCCTCCCCTGGAAGTGGAACTGATGATAATGTCCAGGAACTCGATTATGAGAAGTAGCACCTCTGTGAGGTCAGGGTGGCTACCTGTGTAGCCATCTCATTCTCAGGTGTTTTGAGGCAAGCGTGTCCATGTGGATAGTCCAAATTTAGAAAGGAAAGTAGGGTGAGATTCAGCCTGTTTGATTGAGCTTCTTCATATATTCACAGAATCACAGAATCTTCAGGGTTGGAAGTGACCTCTGGAGTTCATCCAATCCAACCCCCTGCCAAGGCAAGGTCACCTGGAGAAGGTGACACAGGAACACATCCAGGTGGGTTTGGAATGTCTCCAGAGAGGGAGAATCTGCTCCCTCCCTGGGGTGGGGGCAGCTGTTCCCGTGCTCTGGCACCCTCCATGGAAAGCAGTTCTTCCTCGTGTTGGGGTGGAACTTACTGTGTTTTAGTTTATGGCCATTGACCTTATCCTGTTGCTGAGCACCATAAAAAGAGCCTGGCACCATCCTCTTGACACCTACCTTGGAGATATTTGTATGGATTGATGAGATCCCCTCTCAGTCTTCTCTTCTCCAGACTAACCAGGCCCAGCTCCTGCAGTCTCTCCTCACAAGAAAGACTCTTCTCCTTAAAATTCCCAACTGGATTTGGAACCATGGAGAACCCACTGAATCCAGTGTGTGTCAGTTGTCTGTTGATGGCATCGAATCACGGAATCATGGAGTGGTTTGGGCTGGAAGGGACATCAAAGACCATCCCATTCCAACCCACTGCCATGGGCGGGGAACCTTCCAGTAGACCAGGTTACAGTCAGTGCAGACTTCCATTGTGTTCTTCCAAAAAACAACTTAAAGAGTCTCCCCTTTACTTGAGAAACTGTGTTTTCATCAGATGACAGTGTTTGGAAGGGAAGAAGTGAACTCTTTACATTGCTTATCTCCTGTGTCTCAGTGCTTATCTCCTGTAGTGTTCACAAAAAGGCTGAAAGCTGAAGCGTAGCCAGCTCAGGGCAGCAATCCTGTGCACTCTGCTGCAGGGAGATCCTGGCTCCCCAGGCTTCTGCACTAACAGGAATGCGCCATCTGCGAGGCAGGAGATGACTCCAAACTGTTCTGTTGGTATGGATGACTTTGCCAAGGAGGAGGTTCCCGTCACACTGGGTGCTACTATTGATGGCAGATGATGCAGATCTTGTGTGCTCCATCATGAGCACTGGAGATGAGCTCGCTCCTCTGCCTGGAATGAGGAAGGCTTTTGCACATCCAAACTTCCTCTCTGGTTGCTCTTTTCCCTGAATGGCCAAAAAAGCTCATTTTTTTCCTGTTGAAATGTTGTTTGTAAACTTTTCTGTTATCTTCTGCTGCCTTCAATTTACTAATGACCTTTCCTGCAGCCTGAATGCAGTGTTCCTGGTACTGTGAACAATGTAAACTGTCTTAAATTATACCCCTCGTCCTCCATCCATCTCAGTTTGGTTTTGCAGGGAGATCGTGCATTATCACTTGGAGTTTGCTTTCATAACTGAGGATGGTGATAAATAAATGCTGCTGGTGGCAACTGGAGAACGTGGACTGCTTTAACCAGCTCAATATGTGGAAAATAAAGAAGAAGGGATTTTTAATTTTTATTTTTTTCTTCACATACGGCTTGTATAGAGCTCTGTCTCCTTCAGCCTAGATTTTCTAGGGTTACAGGCGAAGATGCTCCCATCATCAGATTTTCCTGCCTCGCATCTGGAAGTGCCAATTAGGGTCATTGCAATAAAGGCAGCTGCACTAATGCAAACTCTGCTATGTGTGCCTTCCTTTGCATGCTTCCTCTGCACCTGGAATTGTTTCCCTCTCCATGAAATGACTTTTGATTGGACACCTACAGGTGTGTTGCTGTATTTTTCTTGGTAATCTCTGTCACTCCCTTAATTTTTACACTGCAGTTTAGCGGAAGGGCTGTTGAGATCCAGCTGTGTTGGCATTCATTAGTTTTGCTCTGACTTGACTGCAAACAAGACCCTGTGTTTTGTTTGCAGTCAAGATGGCGAGAAATCCTTAGAATAGAAAAGCAAATTCATGCAATGAATGATACAGATCTAATTTTTGGATTAAAGTGACAAAAATCAGGTCACTGTTGAACTGAAGGACACTTTTCTGTTAATTATGGTCCCAGTTTCTTCAACAATGGGAGAGTAATGTGGGTGGATTCATTTGTTGGAGCACAACAGATTTATGTAGGAAACAAACTGTAATTTTCTGGCTGAGCACAGGATACTTGAGAAGCAAGAACAGAGTCTTCAGGCCTCTGGTTGTGGGACATCTGCTTCTTACAGGGGGTTTTTGGGATGCAGTACACTGATACTCTGATGCTTGTCAGATTATGTATATGAGAAACCTAAGTTGCTGAATCATGTAATCATGGAATGGTATGGGTTGGAATGGACCTTAAAAATCATCTCGTTCAACCCCCTGCCATGGGCAGGGACACCTTCCACCAGACCAGGTTGCTCCAAGCCCTCCCAGTCTGGCCAGGGTCTCACCACCTTCACAGAAGAATTTTTCCTTCCTAATACCTAATCTAAACCTGCTCTCCTTAAGTTTGAAGCCATCCCCCCTTGTCCTATCACTATATGTCCCTCTCCAGCTCTCTTACAGCCTCCCCCTTTCATGTACTGAAAAGCCACAATGAAGGTCACCCTGGAGCCTTTGCTTCTCCAGGCTGAACAATCCAAATTTTCTCAGTGTTTTCTCATAGGAGAGGTGTTCCATCCCTCTTCATGGCCCGGTTTAGAATTACAGAATTATAGAATCAAGTCCAACCCTTAACATTGTGCTGCCACATGAAAGTGACTTCAGAACTGGAGCATTAGTGGTTGACTCCATTACTTTTGGTTACACCACCAAGATTGGCCTTGCTTTTGATGGGGTCACCAGCCAGGATGTCACGAAAGAAATGGCTAAAACATGATCCTGAGAAGGAATATCTCCATCTGCTCTCCACACTCCATCTGCTGAAGAGCAAGTAGAAGGCGCCTCATTCTCCACAGATGTGCCTTTCACCTCCTGGCACTTCATCTGCCACTTTCTGTGTCTACTCGCCACCTCCACCACCATGGAGAAACCATAAACCTGGTTGGTTTCCCATTTGTTTTCTCATAGATTATCCACTCACTGGGTAATTGCTGCAAGTGTGGTTTGATCTGTTTCTCCACCCTGGTGCTAATTATCTTTCTTTCCTTGATTCATAGAATCACAGAATCTCAGAATAATTTGGGTTGGAAAGGGACCTTAAAGACCATTTAGTTCCAAACTCCTGCCACGGGCAGGGACACCTTCCACTATCCCACGTTGCTCCAAGCCCCATCCAACCTGGCCTTGGACACTTCCAGGGATGGGGCAGCCACAGCTTCTCTGGGTAATCTGTGCCAGGGCCTCCCCACCCTCACAGGGAAGAATTTCTTCCTAATGTCCCATCTAAACCCACTCTCCTTCAGTTTAAGGCAATTCCTCCGTGTCCTATCACTCCATGCCCTCGCAAAAAGTCCCTCTCCACCCTTCCTGTAGGCCCCTTTTAGGTACTGGGAGGGGCTCTGAGGTCTCCTGGAGCCTTCTCTTCTCCAAGCTGAACAACCCCAGCTGTCTCAGCCTGTCTTCATAGGAGAAGTGTTCCTACCCCTAATATTTCCCTTGATTTTCAGGCTGATAACTATAGTTTAGGATTTCTAAAATTTATTTTTCTCTTTTCTCCAATTTGTTGAAGTTATCCAACAGCTTCAAGTTACAGGAGCAGCTGAAAAGGCAGGAGAATGGGACCAGCAAAAGGGGAGTTCAGTACAGACCACTGATGATTCTCATATCACTGTCAGTCTTTGTGATGATCATCACCATGTTGCTGGGAAAGGCTGAAAAAGTGACATCTGACACTCCAGAGCCATGGGGCCATTTTGTTTAAACCTATAAGAAAACTATAGGATGAGTGTCTGGAGGCAGTGCCATGGGAACAAGTAGTAAAGACTCCTCTCTCTGCTCAAGAAGATCTCACTCCTGGAGGGGAATGTCAAGAAATGCATCTCCTGTGACTTCTGCATCCCTTGTGACACAGCATCTCTCTTGACTTTTGGTAGTCAAGTCAAATAGGCTTATTTGTGGAAGTATTCAGAGAACATATTCTCCTACATATCCTCCCATCTGTCTTTTTCCCAAAATCACTGGCCTTGGTGAATGCTTAAGAATAGATGTGCTTCCTGCGTTATGTTGAGCAGGCAGTTAAGAATTTATTTTTTGACCTTTCTGTGTTTAGATGGTAATATTTTTAGTATCTTCTATGATGGTTGCTTCTGAGTTGATTTGGACTCTCTTTTCCCATTTAAATGCAGAGGATAAAACTTGATCAGTGTCTTAATCCAAAAGGTAGTTTGGGTTGTTCTGCCGCCTGGACCAGGCTGTGCAAGAACCCTTTTTGTGGCTCTTAATTGTTGTTTTGCATCATTCATAAAACTCTTTTTTTGGGAATGGATGAACTGGGCTTGTAGCATTTACTAGTTCACAAGAATGTGCAGTTGCTTGGCTGTACAGACCCTGAATAAACATGCAAAAAAAGGGAGCCCAAAATATCATCCTACCACCAAAAAAAGTGTGAAATGGGAAGGAAGGAATTGTTTCTCCATGTAAACTTAAAAAAATGTATTTTTCCAAATTGGCTTCCCCACTGTATCAGTGTCTTTTTCTTCTGTTTGCCACTTACCCCATCTTAAGCTTGCAGGCAGATGACTCTGGATGGTCTTTTCTTGTCTAAAGAAAAGGGAGAACATCTCAAATGATCTTAAGATTGTGAGATATAGAAAAAGCTTCCTATGAAACGACATCTGTTGGGGATGTGATGTATCTCTTGAATTCAGTGTAATTAGACCCTGCTCAGCTGGGTAACTTTTGACATGGATTGGCATCTGCTTCTCTGAAGGCTTAATGGTGCCTTTAATTATAAGTACTCTAGGAATTGCCTAGAGAGCCACAGGCTTCATTTAGTTCAAGAATCTCTCTTTTGGATGGCGATCAGTAATAACGTGCTCAAAAGAAGAGCAAGCAGTGTCCTGGTATGCAAATGTGGTGATGATTCCTCCCTGGGTTTCTCCTGATGGTAAATTGTTAAGGCTTGGCTTCAGCATTTCATGTTGCAACTTAGTTATGGCAACTTTGGCTGGTCTTGTTACGTGCTTTCCTGTGCCTTTGGATCCTGGAGTTCTTGGCCTCCGAAGGCTGTGCTATAGGTCAGTTATGCAACAGATTTTCTCATCTCTTTACTATTTCCTGACTTGTTTTTTTTCTTGAGGGAGATTTGCTGGGTTTTTTTTTCTAGTATGTAGTAGGAAGCTGAGAGATTTTTCTCTAAACTGTTTCTTATTGAGTCTTTTTCTGCTGTATCTGGTGCCAGTTTCCAAATCAAACTCACTGTTTCAGTGTGATTCCTTTCTTCTGCCCAGTCTCCATGGGGCTAGAAGCGTTTCAAGTCTTCATCTCTCAACATTTTCTGAGCTACTTCGCTATTAAAAAGATTAAGAATCAAATGACACTGCACCACCTCTTTTACCTTATAATTTTCATAGAATTCTACAGTGGTTTGGGTTGTAAGGGATCTAAAGATCACTTATTTCCAACACCCCTGCATCTTCCACTAGACCAGGTTGCTCTGAGCCCCATCCGACCTGGTCTTGAACACTTCCAGGGATGGGGCAGCCACAGCTTCTCTGGGGAATCTGTGCCAGGGCCTCCCCACCCTCTGAGTGGTGTATTTTATGTTATAGTGATCTATAATAATTATATTTTTCCTTATAATAGTCTTTATACTATTGTCTTCTTTCCTATGCGTGCCATTGCTCACCTGAAAGGATTAGCCTTGGGCAAAGTTTCTTTTTGAGGTGCCAGTGATGACATCCAGTTCCTTTCGTTGGCTTCAGTTTCTGTTAGGAGTGTGCCTGCTACAACACTTCCTCTCTGTCATTGTTTTACATTTATTGGGCCTACTGTAGATAATTCTAAGCCATATTGAGGTAAAATTTCTGAATAAGAGGGACAATCATCTTACATGGTCAAGAAGGCAGTGAGTTGGCATTTTGGAGACCATGAGCTTCTGGGAGGGACTTGACATGTCATCCTCCTTCTTTGCCCATCAACTGATGTCCCCCATGATCACAGAATCACAGAATGGTTTGGGTTGGAACAGACCTTGAAGATGATCCAGTTCCAAACCCCCACCATGGGCAGGGTCACCTTCCACTAGACCAGGTTGCTTATCCTGGTTGTGTTCGTTTCTATGTTCAGGCTCAGGTAGTGATGACACCAGTCCCAAGGGACTTGAAGTTCCTGGAGACCTGTGACGCCTTCCATGGTCAGTGGAGCACCTTTGGGGAGGCTCTGGTCTCTCTTCCTTGGCTGTAGAGCTGGATTTGTAGACATAACACTTCAGTTATGTGGGTGAACTTGGCTTTTTCTCCTTTCTCTGTTCCCTAACACGTTCAGGGAATTTAAAGTGAATCCATGTTAGTGTTTACCGCTTTCAGATGTGCTCACTCAGCACTCTGGCTGCTGTTCATACCCCCGAAAGCCTCTTCTTGCACATCCCAATCCTTTGAATGATCGGAAAATCTTTGACAATGTATTTAATTAGCTGTGTTACAGCCTCGCTACCTGGACTTGGCAATATTTGTGATTCTGTTTGTGTTTGCTGCCTCCTTAAGTCATGACTGGAAAAAAGACAGCCATGATTCCCAGTCAAAGCTCACTGGACCTGGGATCCCTCTGAGCTCATGCATCACCCAGGGAGCTGTTCTGAGCTTTCATCTTTGCAGTTTGTGGTGTTTTTCCACATTAGAGAAACTAAGGTGAAATTTTTCTACCACTGGAAGCCCTAAAATTGAAGCAGAAGCATTAACTGCATTCAAAATTGTGACTTGGAGCAGGTTGCCATCATTTTACATCCTGTGTATTTAATTCCTTTGCAGAAAATAACCCCTTGGGACAATAGTTCCCAGCCCAGATCCTGCCTAGAAGGTGCAACACCAACTGCTAAGGTCATCTTTCCACTTTGGGACAAACGTTGGGATGGTCACTTGAAGGATCCTCCTTGTTTCTTCTGTGCCTTTTATTTTGATCCAGGAGAACTTTTTTTTATCCAGCCTCCTGGTATCTTTGCAAGGAAGGGAAGTATTGAGAGAAAATAATTTACAGGACTTGGTGGCATGGTGCCATTTTATTACAGTGTAATCACGCTTGAAATATTCAATAGAACATCATTCTCGAGTTAATGGGGGAGCTTGTTGTTGGATTATATCCCATGTGATTTTTCTTTCTCTGTGTGTAGAGTTTTCTTGCTGCAAATGAGATAAATAAAGGATTATATCTACATTCTTAATAGCTGGTATCAGAAGTGAAGCACTTCCAACAAAGTATTCCTGTATTTTTTCCCCACATAAGACTATTTTACAAGTGTATGTCCTTCTATTTTTTTTACCCTCTTTAAATAATCTTAAAATCAGGTTAGAGATTATTTCCCTTTGCCCAAACTCTGGATAAAACATCTCTTCACAAAAATAGCAGAATGATACTACATTTTATTTGTTGTAGGGAGAAAAACAGCGAGTTCGAGGTGAACAGCAGAATGAAAGTTCCTTGAGAAGATGGGAATTGCTTTTTTCTTATGTTTTGGTGGTTGTTGTCAGATCTGCAGCAGTGACCTGGTGATGCTGTGCAGGTGCTGCAGCTGCAGGAGGGACAACAGAGAATGGGCTTTAAGAGCATTGGCAGAGTATTTCTGGGTGTCAGGAGGCTGCAGGATTCATCTTCCCATCAAAGCAGGGCTGAGAGAAATTGAGGCCCCTTAGAGAACCATTTCAGGTGATTTTCAGTATTAGTCTGGAAAAATCAAAGTGTCCTTTCATACAGGCGAGATAAAATAAAGGTAATTCAAGGCAGCTTGAAGGTCTCTGTTTTTCTCAGAGACTTTCAGCAGATATTGGGATCCCAGAATGGTTTGGGTTGGAAGGGACCTTCAAGCCCATCCAGTTCCAACCCCCTGTCATGGGCAGGGGCAGGACCAGCTGCTCAAAGCCCTGCCCAACCTGTTCTGTTTTAAAAAATGGTGATCTTCGTGGTTTTTTTTGAGATGTGTGTACAGTACCCACTGCCCTGTTACTCTTAGATTTAGTATTGGCAGCGCCTTCTTGTTCAGCATGTTGTTCCTTGTCCTATTTTCTAGGGAAGAAAGTATTCTTGACAGTCACAAAGGACAGTGGAGTAGATACAGTGTTATTGTATGGTAATTCCTGCACTCCAAAGTTACGAGGAACCTTTGATCAGTCCTCTGCATGATTATCTTAATATCATGAAGGCTGATAATGTAAATGGAGATTTCAAGCTTGACCTGATTCATAAATAGGATAAGTTAAAATGATGAACGTGATTGAGCTATTTGCTGCAGCTGCTTCCAGGGCTGGATTGATTTGAATTTCTGCTGACAAGGCGTTGAGACCTCTGGGAAGGACATCCCTGAGTTTATTAGCAGAGTGCTGGGGAAGGAGGAGTTTTGGGGATGTGGAGGGTGTGTGGGTGGTGGTGGGCTGGCTGCGTTTCAAAGCCTTGGGCTGATAGTGAGGTCTTCTGCAATAATTTGGTCCTGTTTGAGCAAAAAACCAAAATTAATGTAATAACTTTAATTGAATGATGTGTGCCTGGAAGTGCCACTGCAGTCAGTGCATCTCAGTGATGGCTCTTGTTTTGGTACCATGGGCTTCTGATGTTTGGAGTTTGGACATTTAAACAAATTCTGACTTGTTGGTCAGGGGTTCTGTTTGGGTTATTTGTATGTTCTGGTAAAAGCTTTTGTTCACAAAAGATTCTCCGTTCCTTGTTGATATTTTGTCTCAGACACAGAAACTGTGAAATCAGTGGGGTGCAGGGCCCAAGCTGGATCTGTGCTTGGGAAATCTCTCTGCTGCAGCATCTCAGTTGCTTATCTGAACATTAGACTCAAATCAGTTTTTCTTCTTTTGTTTTAAGATTTCACCTGTATGTAGCTTCCATCAGAGTTTACATTGGGTCCGAAACCTTTGACATTACAGAAATTTCTGCTTGGAATCTGTCTATAGGGTTTCTTGCCTCCTGGCTCTTGATGAAGAAGGAACATCTCAGTGGTGTCACTGTAGCACTTCCCACTGAAGACTTGAGGCAAAAAATAATTGAATTCAGCCTGGAGAAAAGAAAGCTCCAGGGAGACCTTAGAGTCCATTCCAGAGCCTAAAGGGGCTCCAAGAGAGCTGGAGAGGGACTTTGGACAAGGGATAGAGTGACAGGGCAAGAGGGAATGGCTTTAAAGTGACAGAGGGCAGACTTAGATGGGATATCGGGAAGAAATTCTTCCTGGTGAGGGTGGTGAGGCCCTGGCACAGGTTTCCCAGAGAAGCTGTGGCTGCCCCATCCCTGGCAGTGTCCAAGTCCAGGTTGGGTGGGGCTTGGAGCAACCTGGTCTAGTGGAAGGTGTCCCTGCCCATGGCAGGGATTGGAACTGAATGATCTTGATCGTCACCATTCTCCATATCCTGGGTATGGGCAGGGAGCTGGCTGTGTGCTCTCCTGTGCTCTCACATCTACAGTTGGGATGTGTTTGCTTTCTAGATATTCATCCCCATCCACAGATCTCATCTACCAACTCTCCTTTACTTAACCTGCAAGGATTTAAGGTTCTTAATGACTGGAGGCTTTGGCAACATGAATTGAAAGCCTTTTATAACTCAGAGTCTTCACCTCATTGTGTAAAGGTAAAAAGCGACTGCATCTCCTCCTGCTGCTTCAGGGCTCTATCCTTGTGTTAAATCCTCCTTCTTACTGTGTTTCCTCTGTAAATCCTGCAGGTTGTAGCAGTCTCCTAAATCTTACAGATTGCTGTGGAAAATATCTTCTGTGTTTACTTGTTTGTTAGTTTTGAGAGAGTCATTTGTGTTTGACCAGCTTTACATAACTCTGTGTGTGTGTGTATATATATACACACACATAATATTTCATTCCTTGCACAAATCCCTGTATATATTATTATTTTTTTTTTTATTTCTAAAAAGCTGGGTAAACTTCCTCAACCTGTTGTGAAGTGATGCCTCATTTTTATCTGAGTCAAGATCTCAGTGCACAGGAGAAGCCCTCAGCAGAGGCACTGCGATAACTGTTCCCATTTCTGCACCTCGTTCATACAGCACCTGGGATCATCTGATTGTCTTTAACTTCTGCCACATCCCAGCAAACCTGGTGTTGGCAAATGCAGCAACTCAGCTGATGTGCACCGATTTGAAAAAAATTAGGTTTTCCTGGTGCTTTAGCTTTGGGATTTTAGTGCATCCACATTTCTACAGGCATCTGAATTACAGCCCCATTTTTTATTTCACTTCTTTTCTCTACATTTTTCTCCAGCACTGCTGCTTTTTATGGGACTTCTTAAAAACAAAAGTAGTGAATTTTTTCCTACTCAAAAATCAAAAGTCTGATGCTGGAAAGGGCTTTTACAAATGCTGTGCAGCGCTGCTGCTGGGAACAGCCTCCCATAGCAACCTTCAGCTTGAAAGCTAAAATCACATCACCCCATATGACAGCTTTATTATTAGATTGGCATGTGAACCCTTTGGAAGGGTCTAGGTGGCAACAAAAAGTTCCCCTAGATTCTGTATTTAGGAGGTTTTTAAATTTATTTTGGATTCTGTGGGGGCTTTTTGTCACTTTCAAGTTTGGCTTTTGTTTATTTTTTTTTTCTGGTTTAATTTTTCTTTTTCTCAGATAGAATAAATGTTAGAAAAGTGAGAGACACCACTCTAGGGAAGGCAGAAGATCTCTACCATGGGGAATTGCACATGATCGTGGGTGTCACCAGAGCAATATTCACAGAAAAATAGAATCAGAGAATGATTTGGGTCGGAAGGGACCTTAAAGATCACCTCATTCTAACTGCTGCCATGGGCAGGCACACCTTCCACTATCCCAGGTTGCTCCAAGCCCCATCCAGCCTGGCTTGGACACATTTAGGGATGGGGCAGCCACAGCTTCTCTGGGCAAGCAGTGCCAGGGCCTCACCACCCTCACAGGGAGGAATTTCTTCGAATTTCTTCCCTAGTATTTATTTTGTCCTAGTATCTATTTCACGTTTTTTCTACTTCTACACATGGACAAGATGGGAGTCCTTGCTGGACAGCAGTGGGTTTGGGCTCAGGTTGTGCTTTTCTTGAGATTCGTATTTATTGCAGTGACATGTGTGCCCTTCGTGTTGTTCAGCCACTTTGCAGACTTGTGTCACATCTCCATGCTGGCTTTGCTTCCTCAAAACTTGTGGTGGGAGGACGCAAAGGACCTGGAGAGTCTGGGGAAACTCCTGACAGTAATTGGGGGACCAAATCAGCATATTCCAGATCTAGTCTGAGATAAGGCTGATGACGGGAGAGTTTGTCTTCACTGAGCTTGGTGTTACTCATCTGATGGATTGGACAGACTCTTCCTCCCCACTGGAAATCCAGGTTGGGTGGGGCTTGGAGCAACCTGCTCTAGTGAAAGGTGTCCTGCCCATGACAAGAGAGTTGGAACCAGATGATCTTTAAGGTCCCTTCCAACAGAAACCCTTCTGTGTTTCTGCGATTCTTGGAAAAACAACTGTGGAATAGTTGGACATGTGTGGCTCACTCTGAGCTGGAGGCTGCTGGGGCTTCTCTGGCTGCCAGGGTAAAAGCCATAAAAATCCTGGTGCTGTTGATGATACCAGCTGATGTGATCCCCCCCTGCTCATATTTCCCTGGTGCAGAGATAGCCACATCCACACTTGTGGGCCACCGCGTCCATGGGAGGAGCAGCACCACTCCTGCTTCCTGCTTGAGCTCTGGATTTCTCATCCCAAGCTCTTCTGGGGAGGAAGAAAGCTCCGTGGAGGAGAGGGGGTGGTTTTCTGTGCTGGCTGTAAGCGAGGAGACAGTCAGGCTTCGACCCTGGGAAAGGTCTGGTGATAGAGAAGAGGGTTTGGGTCCGTGTGAGGAGTTGCCTCACTTTATCTGTGATTCCTTCAAAAGCTTTTCAAGCTTTTCTAACAGGCTTTGTGAGTGTCTCCATCCTCCATTTAAATCCTATTCCTCTCCATCCCTTTGCACTTCATAGAGAAGCAAGCAGTGACTCATTACACAGCCTACGAGGAAGCCTTAATGAATAAATGCATTTAAGAAAAAGAAGAAAAGAAAAAATACAGTTCTGTCTGGGGCAGACTGGTGCTTTTGCTGTCTTGAACTCTGAAAGAATAAGTTAGGCTGCTTCTTTTTATTTGCTTTTAATTAATTGAGTCATTTTTGTGCTGTTGTTAAGACTAATAGGCCTTTGTTGGGACTAGAGCTGTGGGTTTGTGGGTTGCTTTTTCTATTTTGGGGTTTATTTGGTCTTAATTTGCTTGAAACATCAAGAGCAAAATTTGCAAATCTCCCGAGCTTCTTCCTTTTCCATTTCCCTTCTTTCTCCTTCAAACCTTGTTGCTGGCAGCATTGCATGGGGAGAGGAGCAGTTCAGTGCCCCGTGGTGCTTTCTGGTCATTCTTGGCACTAATTGGAGCACAGTGCTGTCTTTCAAGGCACCTGCAGTGTTTTGGAGGTTGGTGGGCTCCCTTTGCCTTGCAGAGGAGCTGTACTTTCCTGCCAAGTCCCTGAAACAATTCTGTTTATTTACCTTTCTTCCTTTGCTGCTCCGATGGAAAGAACCTTGGTGACGCTTTTCATTTTTTCTCCAGCAATAACATAACCATACAGACCTGCAGTTTGAAAACTAGAACTTCTGCATCCCTTTTCTCGCTTCTACATGTTGTGGTCAGGCTGGAATCTCTGCTCAGGACTCCTGAACAGAACAGGACACAGTGTGCACATATATTTATATAATTCCTGCACTGCATGAATTAAAAAAAAAAAAAATTAAAAAGATAAAAAATTTATAAAATTTATGTAATTCATTCAATTCATGAATTTTGGAGTACATGGGAATAATAGGGGCAGTTGGCTGGGTCTGGTGGTTATAATTAGCAATTGCACTTGTTTTTATTTAAAGGTGGTGAAAAATGTCCCTTCTCATGGCAGAGGGGTTGGAGCAAAATGATCTTTAAGGTCCTTTCCAATCTAAATGATTCTGTGATTCCATGATTCTATGATTTTTCATTTTGGAGATTCTCCTTGAATTCAAAAGCCCATTAGTGCTCCTCTTCTTCATGAGCTCCAAGTCTGGTGGTTTTTGGTTTTTTTTAAATTTTATTGTTTAAATACAGCAAAGCAATGTTTTCAAAGGGAGGGAAGAGGGTGAGAAAGAAGTGTGGGTGCTCCTCGGGGATCGAGCCGATCCATTTTTGTCTTGTTATATATCATTTTAACCTAATGCTGTTACATTATTTCAGCTGTGCTTGGTTTTCAGATTGGGTGCAGATACGAAGTTGCTATAACAACATGATGATTCACACAATGCAAGCAACAATCTGCCCAGATTTATTTTTCTATCATGACGACTTAGATGTTTTTGGTGGGGATTTCTGTCTATTTTCAGAGAGGCCACACCATTATTTCTCTGCAGTGATTTGTGTCGGATTACCTGGACTCGAGGTGGTAACACCTGAGTTTGTGTAACAGACCCAGAAGTCTCAAAGCACTTCCCAAAGGTCAGTGCTATGGTGCAAGATTTAGGGTGGGAGATGGAGGCACAGGGATGTGGGAGTGGCCCAAGCACCTTCAGCATGTCAGGTGTGCAAACACAGCACCTGGCACCTTGTACCTGTCCTCAGGTGGTTTTCCATCTCACTTCTTCTTGCAGTGATAGAGCAGCCAAACTGATGATTTCTGAGAGCCTCCTGATCCTTGTTGTTTAGAAAGAGAAGCACAAGTTAAGATCTCTCTAATTTCTCCTAGAAATGTATTGTCAGTGTTTCTGTTGCCACCTGAAGGTCCTCTAGAGTCACTGGGGAGTTCAGGGTTAGATCCAAAAATCATTAACAGAGTCACAGAATGGTTTGGTTTGGAAGGGACAGGACAGGGCAGGGCAGGGACACCTTCCACTAGACCAGGTTGCTCCAAGCCATGTCCAGTGGGGCCTTGGACACTTCCAGGGATAAGGCAGCCACAACTTCTCTGGGCAACCTGTGCCAGGGCCTCAGCATCCTCATGGTAAAGAATTTCTTCCCAATATCTAATCCAAATCCTTCTGCTTTTAGCTGAAAGCCATTGCCCCTTGTCCTGTCACCCCAGGTCCTTGTCCAGAGTCTCTCTCCAGCTCTCTTGGAGCTCCTCTAGGACTGAAAGGGTGCTCTAAGGTGTGCCTGGATCCTTCTCTTCTCCAGGCTGGACAACATGAACTCTCTCATTCTGTCTTCATAGATGAGATGCTCCAGAAGATTTAATTAATAAATCTGGTATTTTAAAATTTTTTTTAAAATTTTTTTTTAATTGCAGTCTGCAATAACAGAAATGCTTTATTTGCGTCTTTTGATAGAAAAAAAGGAAATACCTAGAATTAGGGATGATTGATTTTTCTGTGAAAGATGACAAATTATGTAGAAATACCTACTTCCTGCCAATTTCAAGTTGCTTGTCCTTTGCAAAGAGCAGTCATGATGGGAAATGTTTCAAGGTACCTCCAGACACTTTGTCAGCTTCTCGGTTCTGAAACCTGAGCAATGGAAATAAATGCCTTGGGCTTCCAGAAGCCTCACACTGAGAGCTTTCTCCTTTTCTCTCTCCTCTCTCTTTTCTGTCCTGATGTTGTGAATTTCAGATAACACAGAGAATCACAGAATCATGGAATGGTTTGGGTTGGAAGGGACCTTAAGGATCATCTTATTCTGACGCTACTGCCATGGGCAGGGATGCCTTTCACTGGACCAGGTTGCTTCAAGCCCCATCCAACCTGGTCTTCAATCTCCAGGGATGGTGAATCCACAACTTTTCTGAGCAACCAAAGCCAGGGCCTCACCACCTGTATAGTAAAGAATTTCTTCCCTAACACCCAGTCTAAACTTGCCTTCCTTCATTTACTCCTTCCCTGCTTTATTTACATCCCTAAATGGAGCAATGTGCCCTGGCAACTTTCTTGGAGTTTTGTTTTCTCCCAGTTTTAAAGATGAGATTTTTTCTAATGGAGTGTATCTGTACTTCTTAATTTGTATTTTCTTGCTAACAAATATAGGATTACTTGATTATTTTTTGGCAATTTTTTTCCCCCATGTAGAGCTGTAGCAGGGCTTGATGCCTTTTAGGAAAGGGCTCTTCCTCCTTGCACAGTCCTGTGCTGATCTGAAAATCATGCAGAGATGACAACAGGCTTTTGTCCAGCCTGCCTGTTGAGCTGGTGTCTCTTTATTTTCCCTGACAACTGGAATGCAGTTGATCCTGTAGAATGTCTGGGCTTTCTGTCCTGCATAATTGCATTAAACTGCATTTGCATCCTAAAGAGAGCGGCTGGGAGAGGATGTTGAAGCCTTATATGCATTTTTAAACTCATAAATGCCGCCAGTGAAGTCTAAAGCCTCAGATAACTGACTCTGAAGGCCCTGCTGAAAGGCACTGATGCCTTGATGCCTTTGTGAGTTGTCTTCCCCTGCACTGAATCTCCAGATCCTACACGTGTTGCTGTCAGCTGTATTAGGGATAAGGAGGAATCATAGCTGTGAAAACAGCCCTGGGGGCTGTAAATATCTGCACACCATCAAGTGAATTTTGCAGTTTTGCAGGGGATCACATTCTTGTTCCTATGGTAAGACTTTTGTTGCAGTGCAAGAGGCTGTTTTCAGACCTCTCTTCCTGCCTCAGAGGAACCATTTTCTCCTGGTGCTTCTTCATGTGCCCTACCAACCCCTCCCTCCCCCTTTTCAACAACTGGATATTTGGGCACAACAATAAAAATGCAGTAAAAGTGGAGACAATGGAAAATACATTCCAGTCAATCACAGTGTTTTCTGGAGCTGTGTTCCAAAATGTTAAAGCATGTGCAGAAGGCGAGTCAGCATAGTAATGACATAGTGTGGGTATCGCTGAGGGCTGTTGCTTTCACTTTGCTCCTGGGCATGGTTTTTATCCCTTGACCACACTGATCATCCTGACCTGATCCCACACAGCCTCTTCCATGCAGAAAGTTGTAGATTTCTCCTCTTGTGACCTCCTCTGCACATGGGATGAGGACTTTCATGTTTGGCTTGGTGGCTCCTTGGAGGAAACCTCTTTTTATTTGTCACGGGCCTGCAAATTTAGCCTCTGACTCTTGGTTCTGCTCTTCTTCTCTTGCCTGTGTTTTCTCCTGGGCACATTACAGAGCTCTGCCAGTCTGATACCCATGGCCTGGGACAAAAGACCGTGTCTCACCCAGCTCCTTTTGTGCACATGAGCATTTCTGTGATGGGTAGAAGATGATACTCCCTCTGAGTCATGCAGTTGCTGTTTCCTTCTCTAAGAAATATGGTAAAATCAGTAGAAGGAATGGGAGGGAAGAAATGGAAAATGTCTCTTCATTTCAAGAGAAAAAGCAACAGCTCACCCATGGTGGTTGTTTTGGCAGCAATTTGCATCTCAATTTCAAACCCAAAATAGCCATCAAGTGCAGGCAGCTGTGTTTGCTGTCCCAAAAGGTGTCTGAGAGGGTGTCAGTTTTCTTGCTGTGGTCCTGATGGTGTGATGAGCTGTGAAGGAACCATCAGCCACGTGCATGAGCAAAAGAATATCAGTCAGGGTTTGCAGCAAGACCTTGAATGTCTTGTCTTGCCATACTGGTGCCTTGCTGCTGAACAGGGTTTTCACAATGATTTCAGGGGTGTGAGTCAGTGTCTGTTCCAGTGTTCCCTCTGATAGAACTGCTCATCTGAGCTGGAGTTGCAGAGTTCTTTTACAAGCTGTAGCTCAGCTATCAGGTTTGCCCTGGTCTGGTAGTGCAGTGTTAAATCTTTGTCCCAAACCTTTCTGTTGATATTGCATTGAGGGTGGAGATGTTTGCCCAGGTGGTTCAGGTGGAGGGCCACTAAGCTGATCACAGGGCTGGAGCTACGGAGACAGGCTGAGAGAGTTGGGGTTGTTCAGCCTGGAGACAAGAAGGCTCCAGGGAAAGCTGAGAGCCCCTTCCAGTTGCCTAAAGGGGTTTCAAGAGAGCTGAAGAGGGACTTTGGACAATGGCATGGAGGGGTATAACAAGAGGGAATGGCTTCAGACTGAAAGGAGGGCATGTTTATATAAGATCTTGAGAAGAAATTCTTCCCTGTGAGGGTGGTGAGGCCCTGGCACAGGTTGCCCAGGGAAGCTGTGGCTGCACCATCCCTGGAAATGTTCGAGGCCAGGTTGGATGAGGCTTGAAGCAACCTGGTCTGGTGTCCCTGCCCATGCAGGGGCTTGGAACGAGATGATCTTTAAGCTCCCATTGCAGCCAAAGCCATTCTGTGATTCTCAGGAGCTTTTTCTCCTTAGGGATGCCCAGCCTCGTGAGGTGTCATTGTGTTGCTGCCCCTGAACTTTGTGTTTGCTCCCACCTGTCCCCTGAGGTTTTTGCAGATATTGAATTGGTTTTCTTCTGGTTTCTATTTTTTACTTCTCTCATGTCAGTGTGATGGCACAGCCAGAACATGCATGAGCTCTTCAGCAATTTTTTCCAGAGAAAACCACGTGGCTGCCTTTTCCTTCTCCAAAATGTCTGGAAACCACTATTCTTCTGTTTATCTCATATCCATTTGAATTGGAGGAAACTTGTTTGTCTCAGGCAGGGGCTGGTCTGCTGGAACAGACGTGGTGTTGGGGCTGGAGCCCTGCTCTGAAGCCTGGGAGCAGCTGGAAGTGCAGTTTCCCATTAGCTCCTTCAGCTGTCGGAGTCTCTTGACGTGACACAGGGAAGTTTCTGCCTGATGGATTTCAGGGAGTGAGGCGAGGGCGGGTGTACATTTTAATTTTAGTTCTGCATGATGGAAGATGCTCGCAAGCCCATCATATTAATTTCCAAACTTTTCAGGATTGTGCTTATTTTGCTGGAATAGTGCAGTGGGTTGGCTGGGGAATAAGCAAGCAAAGCAGGAATTTGGGGAACGATAAAACAAACCACGCAGACATGAGTTAGTCTGTACAGCTTGTCAGTAACCACCTGCATGTGTTCCTTGACCTCTTCCTATCCCTAGGAGAAATGTTCTGACCCCGAAGGATCTTTGCATCCTCAGTCTTTTGGGCTGGAGTTACTGGATTGGAAGGACTCCAGTTGTCCAGCTCTCCAGTTCAGCCATCTTCCACTGGTCCCATCTGCTCATTCATCCTCCAGGAGAAGCAGGGTGGATGTCATGCCACCAGGAACTGTCATTAGCTATCTCCATGTCTAGTGCCTGGGCACGGCAGAGGGGAAGGCGTGGAGAATTCCCAAAAAGGCAGCTGAGTAATGAAAGGTGATGGCTTCTGCTGGAGCAGAGGCATCTCCACTAAAAGGCTGCTCTTTCTCCTCTCCAGTTTCCTTGCAGCTGAACTCTGGCAGCATTAAAACTTCAGGTAACCTCCTTGTGAAAGCCTTTGCTTGCTCAAAAAGGAGGAGCTGGTTGCAATCCAGTGATGCCAATTTTGCAATCCAGTGATGCCAATTTGGGCTGGGAGGAGGAATGTGGCATCAGCATGGACAGCGTGTGCGGGACCATGGGTATGGATGCTAGGTGGCTCAGCAGCAGAGAGTGAGGAAGCCTGGATTCATCTCTCCATATCTAAAGCGTTGGTACAGCAGAGGTGTTCAGGGGAGTGTTTTTGTTGATTTAGCTTGGTACTGTCCTGGTTTCCACCCCAGAGGCTCTTTAGATTTTGGGGATTTTGGGTACATTGTGGTTGTGATGGAATTTGAGGACGTTCCTGGAGAACCCAGCCAGGAAATTCCTCTAGATAGCAGTTGATTGGACATTTTACAAGTGAGATGCAATCTGTGCCTCCACCTCATGAATTGTGTTGTTGCTATTTTTATTTTTTTTAAAATAAATATTGTGTTTGTGTGCTTGGATGACATTTCCCATTCAAAAAGGGAGGAGAGGAAGGAATGTGTCACCCACACCCAAGGTGCTGGGCGCATAACTCAGAAGAATTACTCATAAAGCCTCAACCTCATTATCCAGCTATGAAGGATTTCTGCCACCAATTTCCTCAGCCTGGCCACAATCCTGAAATTAATCTCACCTAAACAGTCAGGAGCATTTCCTCTCTCAGTGCAGGCAGAAATCATTTTGTCCCATGGTTGAATGCTTCAGACAAAGACGAAAATAGGCAAAACCCCCCAAAAAGCCCAAAGTATAATCATTAAGCTGGTGCATTTGTTTGGGGTGTTAAAAAAAAGGATGCTCCCATCTCAGTTCCAAGCAGATGATGGAGTGCACAGCATAGGTGGAGCAGATTGGGAGGACTCAAAGCACCAGCTGGGGAGTTGAGGTGGTTTCCCCATTGTAAACGTGTCAGGAGGAGGGATAACTTCCCCTTTTGGGGAGCAGATGGGATCTGGAATTACAGTGTTCTTGTGGGCACTGGTAGGATGAGCTGAGTTTGGATCTCCTGAAGTGCCTGCTGCTGTATTTCTTTCTCCTGCTGGAGTCGCCTGGGGTTTAGCTACTCTTAGCAATATCCTGCAGTAAACAGGGATAGTGAGCCTGTGATGGTTGAAGTCCAGACCTAAACTCACCTCTTACATGCTCCTCATCATACTGTTCCTAATTTTTTTTTTCCTGGAGCAGAAAAGAATGGCTGTGAAGTCACAAATTCCCAGCTCTCAGCCCCTGTTGTTTGGTTTTCTTTCTAAAGAAACAGGGTGAAGGAAAGGGGCTCTGCGATGTCCAGCAGAAAAATAATCCTTATAACCAGAGCAGTGATGATGTGGCTCAGCAAGAAGCTGGAACTGGGATGTCCTGGGCAGAACAAGGGCACGGGGGGCTGCACATCACCATGTCCTGCCCACTCTTCCCAAGCAGCAGGTGACAGGACAAGAGGAAACTGCCTCAGTTTGCACCAGGGGGGTTTAAATTTGATATTAGGAGAAATTTCCTCACTGAAAGGTTTTTTTCAAGAATTGGAAGAGGCTACCCAGGGACAAGGTTGAGTCACCAATCCTGGAGGTATTTAAAGATGTGTGGATGTGGCACTTGGGGACATGGGTTAGTGGTGGTCTTGGCAGTACTTAGTAGTTGGACTAATGGATCTGAAAGGTATTTTCTAACCTAAATTATTCTGTCACTCTAGGAAGATGAGAGCATTTCTTCTGTCAGCTGTCAGCTATGACTGGTGGCTTTAAAAGTTTGTGTTTTCCTTGTTAGTTCTATCTTGCCAAAGGACATGGAAGTGCTGCTGGGCATGTCCCAAGTGTAGGATGCTGAAGGATGAGGTGGATTAGCACTCATCTGCTAATAAAGACCCTGGCAAACAAGAGAGGATGGAGTGGGAGGACTTAGCTGAGTTGCCCCGTGGTGATTTCCATAGGTTAAACGAGCAGGTCGTTGGGAATTACATCCTCCAGATGTAACAACTCAATAAGATCAATGTTTACAAAACCCCTCACACAATTGGATCCAAATCTTGATTAAACCTCGAGGCTGGTTGTCCCCAGCCTGCTCAGTAACACACACTCACTTGTTGCACTGCCTTCTGATGTTTCTCACTCTGAGCAACAAGAAGCTGCTGCTCCAGGAGGGAAAAATCTTCTGTCACTGTGTAATTGGCTTGGTGTGTTTGCACAGAGGTCACCAAGGGCTGGGATTGCTGCTCTGCTGCTCTGGGCAGATATAAATCATTGCTCCAATTTTATCTCTGAATTTTTCTCTCTGGGGAAATTGCATCCTTTTTATTTATTTTTTTTTTTACTGAGCTTTCTGTGTAGAGCATGTATGTAGGAAGTATACAGCGTTCATATAGGAAGTGTTTATTAATGTAAAATGATTTTTTATGTGTTCAGCCCACAGTGACCAGAGCTGAAGGCAGTGTGTGAAGGGCTTCCTCGCTGGTGTTAACTGAGCAAAGCAAGTAGGCATATTAATTAAAAGGCCTTTTGTGAGCTCTTGAGAGCTGCCTGGTGCTCGTCTAATGCAGGACCTGCCTCTTGGGGTTGCACCCGTGCTTTTTCATGGCAGCAGAATCGGCTGCTTTTGTAGCCAAGAGGTATTGTTTCTAGAATAAAAACTAAAATGGGAAATTCTTGGAAGGTAGGAGCGTGTGTACGTGTTTGAAGGCCAGCAGGAGAGAGAAACAAGCGGCTGGTGGGAAATGCCAAGACCTTGATTCAGCAGGGTTCTCCAACTGTTCTCTCAAATCTGACACAACAAAGTGCTTAACTGGATTGTAGCCAGAGTGTTCCTCCCACAGCAGGTTTGGGATCTTGAAGAAGACTGGACACGTAAACAAGTGCTTCTCCTTTTCTATTGAAGGTTTTTATTTGCTATTTATTATTTCTGCAGCCATCCTGCAAACAATTACAACCCCCTCCTTTTGTACCATTGCTAATCTGGAAATATTAAAACCTTCTAGCAATTTTAAAGATTTATATCAACTTTCTGTTGAAAAGGACGTGCTGTTTCCCATGCTCAGCAGTTATGTTTTGAGGAACCAACAGCTCTTTTTGTACCCGTTCCTACAGCCCAGCTCAGAGACTGCAGGTTGTGTCAGGATACCAGAGCTCCTGGTGCTGATGGTCACCATGTACTTAACAATGACAGTGAAATAGTTTTTTTCCCAGTACTTATCAGTTGTCTTGCTTTTTCTTCCAGATTAGAAGAAAGTCTTGTGTGCCCAGGAGAGCAGGACTTGGGAAGCAGCTGGTAAGAGCATCTCTTCAGGAGAAGGCCACCTGAACGTGGAATGATGGGGCTCAGGCAGATGCAAATAAAATTTTGCCCTTGAGAACATTTTTTTTTTCCATGACTTCCATTTTATAGGCGTTTCACTCTCTTTTTGACTGAGTTGCGAAAAGAGAGAGCTGGTTTATGGAAGTTTTTGTTGATGAGCCTGGGGAGGGAATACTTTATCTTCACTTATATGGATGGCATGGTTTGACACTGGCCCAATGCCTGGCACCCACGAGAGCCACTTGCTCACCCTCTCCTGCTGGGCAGAGGAGGGAAAAGGAAAAAAATTAAGGAATGCTTCATGAGTGAGATAAGGACCAGGAGAAACATGTCAAGGGCGAAACAGGCTCAACTTCAGTTGCGACGTGAATTTATTACTAACAGAATCAGAGGAGAATAATGAGAAGTAAAATAAGCCCTTAGAACACCTTCCACCCCCCAGCCCTCCCTCCTTCCCACCGACAGCGCAGGGAG
>NW_008246063.1:1524025-1535121 GCF_000691975.1 Corvus brachyrhynchos
AGCCTGCTCCAGGCATCCCCCTGCTCTGGTGTGAGCACCTCCCCCATTGGCTGTGGGTGGATCTCTGCATCTCCCATGGACCCAGGGGCTGCAGGGGCACAGCTGCTTCACCATGGGCTGCACCACGGCCTGCAGAGGCACCTCGGCTCCGGCGCCTGGAGCACCTCCTGCCCCTCCTTCTCCACTGACCTTGGTGTCTCCATGTTGGTTTGCCTCACATGTTCTCACCTCCTCCTCTTCTCTGACTAGAATCCAAAATCCTGTGACTTTGTTTTGATTTTCTTCTTAAATATGTCATCACAGAGGCGTTACCAACCTCTCTCATTGGCCCAGTTTTGGCCAGCAGCATGTCCATCTTCAGAGCCATCAGGGATTGGCTCTGCTGGACATGGTGGGAAGCTTCCAGCAGCTTCCTCACAGGAGCCATCCTTGTGGCCCTGCTACCTAAAACCAGGCTGTGCCAAGCCAATGCAATGGAAAGCAACCTTATCCAAGAGTTGTCTCAGAACTTTGGCCATATTTTCATGTTCTCCCTGTGTTCTCGTTGTGCTGGACCTTTGCTGGTTCCATGTCTTTGATCTCTAGAGCAAACCATGCACAGGAATAAAATAAACATGGAGAATGGCTGTGTTTTGAAACTTGGGTGCTTAAGGATGCTGGGCAGAATTTGAATCATGGAATAGTCTGGGTTGGAAGCAACCTCTGAAGGTCATCAAATCCAACTCCCCTTCAATGATCAGGGACATCTTCAACTTGATCTGGTTGCTCAGAGCTCCATCCAACCTGACCTTGAATCTATCCAGGAATGGGGCACCTGCCACCTCTGTGAGCAACCTGTTTCTGTGTCTTACCACCCCTGTGGTAAAAAAATGTCTTCTATTTTGCCTGAACCTCTACCTTCTTTCAGTTTGAAACCATTACCCTGACACTACAGGCGCTTCTAAAAAGCCCATCCCCAAATTCACTGAAATCACTGAGAACCATTTTGTTCTGTAGGTCTTCAGGTTTAACTTCATGGTCCTCATCTTGGAAACTCCTGCCAGGGTGGTAAAGCCCTGTTGGTCTCCTGGGCAGTGGGAAAGGCAAGCAGGGGAATGCTGGTCCCATGCCACACTGGTGGGATGTTCATGTGTCCCTTGAATGCTCACTGGTCCCCTCACAGGGAAATTGCTTTTTGCTCCAGCAGCAGATTCAGCAGTGGCAGATCCATTCATGGACAGCACAGCCACCGCCAAGTCCCACTGGCTTTTTCTGGGACTGTTCTGGCCCTCACACCTTGTTTACCTCCCCTTGGAGGAATGGGAGATTTACAGGACTCCTCCTTAGTGTCCCTGGAGACAGAAACTGATTCATCCCCCACAAGGTTCGTGTTTGGGGAGCGAGCAGTGCTTTCTGTAACTCTCCTGTCACCTGTGGTGGCACTGGTGCTGAATCAGTGTGATGGGTGTCCCTTTTGATACACATGATGTTTCCCTAAATACCAGTGCTCATTGCCCCTGGATCTCCTCACAGCACTACTGAGCAAAGAGCTTTAGTGGTGTTACTGCTGCCCTGAGTACTCCCACAGCACCATGTCTGGCTGGAGAGAACATAAATTGTCCTCCCTCAAGGGTCTGGACTGAACACTAGAGGATTTGGCTTTCAGTACGAGCTAGCCATGCCTTAAAACAAATTTTGCTGAGGGCATCTTTTCTCAGCTTTATGGCTTTCCCTTTCCATCTCTTACTTTCATGTGCAGTTTCTTCTGTGTGGCAGAAGGAAGCAGGTACATGGGAATGTGGCCTCTGGGAGCAGCCTGGACCAATGGGTTAGAAAGCTGTAGTCAGCCAGGTGATGGGGCAGATTGTTTCAGCAGTGAGGGGGGAAATAACTGTTGTGGCATCTCTGTGTCTGTGACCAGTCTTGCTCTTGCTGGACCTGGAGTCACAAGCCCGGTGCAGGATGTTGGTGGTGGTGGTGTAAATTGTAAAGAGCACCAAGTGTGATAAATGTTAAAGTCGTGTGGTGCTTCGAGAGCTGCACTGATGGTGTCAGCCAGGCTGGGGTCAGGATCTCTCTGCCCAGCTGTCATGGTGGTCCTTGGCCGTGTTGACATTTTAACCCCTGTCAATTTGGTGACCTGTCCAGCCCTGTCCCTGTTCCTGTGTTGTGTTTGTGCTCTTTCACACTCATTAATTGCCCTCTCCCCGTTCCATGGGTACCAGGGGTCTGGTGCTCTCCCTGTCTATTGCTTGCATGATGAGGAAAGTGGGTGGAAACTCTTTGGGAAGAGTAACCCCAGCTCTAGTTTGGGTGCAGGATGCTCTTGAAAGTCTCGCTGTTTGGTAGCCACATGTGTTGCTTTGAGAGCACAGCTATGGAAGGACATGACTGCAGCAGAGAGTCCAAGTCTCTTCCTGCTCAGATTTGTTCTTTTTCACCTCCTGGTACCCTGGAAGTCCAGGCAGTGGAGTTGTTTTTAGCTTTTTGATGCTCTGTGCCAAGTGAGCACTGGTGAGGGCACTTTTGCTGGAAGGGCTGCACAGGGCACAAGCACAAGGTGCTCCCTGGCCCCAGCTCTTCATCCACATCACCAAGTGTTCGCCGGAGGCTGCTGAGGTCTGTAGAGGCCACTCCTTGCTAAGTAGACCAGAAGGCCCCCCCTGGGGACTTCGTTCAACTGGCCTGACCTGTATTTCAGCCATTCAGGTGATGCAAGTAAGAGGTTGACTGGGGCTAAGCTTGTGCCTGCATTTGTGTCCAGCATCAGCTTCACTACTCAAACTTTATGTGTGCCACTAAGTGGTTTTCTGTCTTTGTCTCTGACTGGTTATTGGTGCTTTCAGTTTGAGGCATAGTAATTGGAAAAGTTGTGGTTTTATCAGTCATAAAAATAGTTCTGTGTGCACACAACTATCCATAAAATAAACCTCTGTCGGTTAAAACAAATGGAGATGTAACATCCATGTGTTGATGGCCTCATTGGACCCAGCTCCTTGCTAGATCTCTTTGCATTTTGTCCTTGTCCCCATCCTCCTGATCTTTTCAGGTGTCAATGGTGACCCTCACAAATGCTGTTTTTCATGAACTGTTCCACCATGTGCTGATTTTGCCTTTAGGGGCGTGAAGGAACTGGGGGCTTTGGTTGTACAAGGGCACATAAAAAGGCTCAGAGCTGGTGATGGGACAAGAGGAAATGGCCTCAAGTGGTGCCAGGGGAGGTTTAGATTTGATACTAGGAATAATTGCTTTGCTGAAAGAATGGTCAAGCATTGGAACAGGCTGCCCAAGGAAGTGCAGAGGGATTTAATGGGTGTGCAAGATGTGGCACTTGGGGACATGGCTTAGTGATGGCCTTGGCAGTCAGTGCTTGGTTAATGGCTGGACCATGTTAAAGGTCTTTTCCAACCTAAGCAATTCCATGATTCTGTGTGGACTCCTGGTGGACTTGGCTTGCCATTGCTCCCCTCCCAGTGAGCTGCTCTGTGTCCTCACCACACACGTGATTCCTGGTTGTGACACCTCTCTGCGAGATGCCATCGAGTGTGTGTGGAAAGGAAAAGGAGCCATTATGCAACACCCTTGTGTGGCTCTGCCAGCTGTCAGCATGTGATGTGAGCACTGTGGTGACCCACAAAACCTTCTCCCTGAGTGGCGGCTTAATCTGATAACTACCCACACTTGCCTTCATTGGGATGTCCTGGCATTCAGTGCACCCCCCCCTCAGAACAAATGGGCACTGTCATCAGGCTGCTGGCACATTTTGTGTTTTCTCAAACCAGTTTCTTGGCCTGCATTCCAGCGCTGGGGTGGTTTCTGGCCAGATTTCCTCCATGTGGTGGTCCCTGCTCAGTGAGCAGAGCTGGCTTCGCCTCCACAAAGCCTGCGGCTCCCGTCTTGCTGCTTTTCCCCTGCATCTCAATCCTGCAAGAGAACAAGATAATCTCTGTGCTGGTTTTGTGGCAAACTCTCCTCAAAGTGACAGCCGTGGGCAAAGCTATGTGGATGTGGTGTGCTGGGATTGCTGATTCCCTGGGCCGCTGTCCTAATCTCCTTAGCACTGAAAGAGTTGCTGCTCTGAGATCCCTTGGTTGTCTTCCTTGAGAAATGCTGCCTCCAAGTAACCAGGGATCTGCACAAATTCCCTGGTCTTCCCTGAAGAAGTAGGAAGGTGTTCTCCCACTTGAGCAGCATGCTTTGCTTTTGGCAGAGCCGAGCATGCAAATAGAGGGAAGGTCTCCATTGTTGGATGCGAGCGCTGCTGTCTGGCTGTGGGAGGTGTCTGCCATGCACCACATGGGAAGAGGGTTTCTTGTGATTTGGGAGTGCTCCTCAGATGGGGAAAACCTGGGTGTTAAGGAAGGATTTCTAATCAGAAGGCTGGAACACCTCTCCTAGGAAGACAGGATGAAAGAGTTAGGGCTGTTCTGCCTGGAAAAGAGAAGGCTCCGGGGAGACCTTAGAGCCCCTTCCAGTGCCTAAAGGGGCTACAAGAAAGCCAGAGAGGGGCTTTGGACAAGGGTCTGGAGTAACAGGACAAGAGGGAAAGGCTTTAAACTGATAGAAGAGAGACTTAGATTAGAGATTAGGAAGAAATTCTTCCCTCCGAGGGTGATGTGGCCCTGACACAGGTTGCCCAGAGAAGCTGTGGCTGTCCCATTCTTGGAAGTGTCCAAGGTTGGGCTGGACAGGGCTTGGAGCAACCTGGGATAGTGGAAGATGTCCCTGCCCATGGCAGGGGGTTGGAGTAAGATTTTCTTTAAGGTCCCTTTCAACCCAGACTCTTCTATGATTCTATGATGTTTTTTTTCTTTGAGATGTGGGGGGAATACAGGGAAGTGAAATTATAGTTACTGCAGCAGCTATTGCTAAGGACAGCTCCTGGATGTTTTTAATCTTCAAAAAATGAGATTATTTCCACTACATATTAAGGGATTGATGGAAGCTTTCCTGTACTGTGCAGGTGTTTAGACAAAGCACCAGCACCTGAAAACACATGGATCTAGAAATTAATGTTGTTTCCACATCTGACACTATGGCAGCACCTCTTTTCCAGCCTATCAATGTCCTATTGTGCTGCTAAAGTGGGGTGGGGGGGGAGATGAAGCTGTCCTTGCTCTCCTTCTATCAAATGGAAGTCAACTTCTAGTTGGGATTCTGTGATGGGGATTGAGGATTTAACTTGATTTATTTATGCATCTAGTTTTTAAAGGAGAAGGATTATGTTTTCTCTTTTGACTTGGAATTTACAGAAACCCAGGTCCCACAATCAGTAGCAGGTGCCTCCTTGTCTTAAGGCAGACACATCTGTGCAAACACCTTAATTTCTGCAGCGAGCTGCCAGTGAATCTGTCCTGTGTCAGGCTGGGCATTTTGGCTGCAGCCTCCATTTTTCAGAGCACATCAGTATATTTTGAATTATCTGCATCCCTGGGCCTTGCAGCTTTCTGTTCGCTCCCCATGGCCAGATTTGGATTTTTTTTGGTGTGTTTTAAAAACATCTCCTCCTCACACAGGCAGGGTCCTGTGCTGGTTTGGGATGACAGCCTAGAGCTGGTGTTGTGCAAGGTACCTGCGAAAGAGGTAAATCCAGATGTCCCTTTATTTTGCCTGAGCAGAGAGGAAGAAGCTGATGTGAGTTACTTCTGCCTTTAGAGATCCAAAAGGCTGAATGTATTCATCCTTCAGCTGAATGAAATGGCAGCTTTCCAGCTTGCTTGCTGCAAAATTGAGGTTTTTTTATGGAGCCATGGTTGGGATCTTTCCTCTTTTTTTCTGTCCTCTCACAGTATGTAAAAATGGAGATACCATGTAAGGGGTGGTGTTAGAGCAGGCACTCTGGGAATCTCAGAATCCATAAAATGCTTTGGGTTGGAAGGGACCTTAAAGATCATCTCGTTCCAACAACAAAATGCTCTTCCAAACCTACACACAGTTCAACATTGTGATCAGCATCCCTCAGAGATGGATCACAATGTTGAACTGTGTGTAGGTTTGGAAGAGGATTGTGTTGGCAGCTACAGAGCAGAGGGAAGGCAAACAAGCAGTGATTGCACAGGAATGGTCTCCAGAACCCAAAAAATACTCACCCAATATCAAACAGTAAGAGAAGGAAACCCTGTGGCACTATCCAAATCTCTTGTTTGATTTTCAAGGGGAAGGACATCACTCTCTTCTAAAATGACAGATTTTCTATAAAATTTGAACTGCTGATGAAACTTTGAAATTCTTTGTGACTTCCCAACTCAGCTTAGCTTCCTACTCTCATTTTCCAGATAGCTATAACCTATAGCAGGGCAGGAGAGTTCATAAAGTCAAGGAGGGTCAGGATAATGTAGGGGAGAGGCCATGGCACAGTGCCTGTCGCTTAGGGAGAGCATTTCAGCATTTCAAGATGTTTTGAATCCATGTTGTTTTAAAGTTGTGCTGCAGGTTGGTTTATGTCGTCAGCCCCAGTCTCCTCAGCAATGTAATTGCCTGAGATGATCTGCTCGGGGTCAAGCTGGCCAGCCAGGAAGAATCTTGTCCTGGAAACTTTTGAGTTAGGACTGTATTTTGAGTTAGAAAAAAGTGTTTTCTGTCTGTTTTGAGAGAGCAACAGGGAAGCAGATAAAGAAATCTATCAATTTTGGTTTTTAATCAGAACATATAAATAAATGCAGAAATAAATAAATGCAGAAATAAATAAAAAACCCTGCAAACAGAGAATTGAAAAGGCACTCAACTTCAGTGCCTTGTGTGTGAATATTATTCCAAAGGCCTCACTGGGATCAGAGCACCTTTGTCAAATGCAAAATATTGTCTGTGCCTGCTGGCATTGCTCATTCCCAATGAGGTGCAGTTGTTCAGGAAGTGGTTACAATTTGGGGGATGAAATATCTAGAAATGATTAAAAAGCAATTTAAAATATCTGTGCTTTCCCGTTAAGCTGTTGCCACGGGCATCAAACAGTCTGTTTCCTCCCCTGCACTTAGAACCAGCCTTTTGTCACACCAGAGGCATTTTTATGACAAAAATACGTAAAATTACGTCATGTATCAACCAAAGCTCAGTTAACTGAAGCATGTGCAAGACCTCTATTGATGAAAAAAACCCTGCATCTGGGGACATTGATTTTTGTAGGAATTAGCACATTTGGCATATCACTGTATTTTTAAATAGCTCCATATCCTCCCAGTGCCAGTTAAGGGAAGGGTGGTATTTCTATTCTTTCTCTGACCCTTAAATTGAACAAGAAAAACCCTGTGTTTGATACTTTTTTTCGCCCCTTTTCTTCCTTCCTGCCATTCTATTTTTCTTTTTTACCCCTTCCTTCCTTTTCATTTCCCTACCATGTCTACAGTGAAAGCAGGATAAACAAAGGGGTCAATGCTGGAAAAGTCTACAAGACATGAATCATAGAATAGTTCAGGTTAGAAGGGGCCATTAGAGGTCACCAAGTCCAATGATCAGGGACATCTTCAACCCGATCACGTTGCTCAGAGCTCTGTCCAGCCTGACCTGTACTGTTTCCAGGGATGGGATATCCACCACCTCTCTGGGAAGCCTTTTAAAGTGTTTTACTGCCAAAATGGTATCTCATCTTAATCTCATCTTAATCATCCTTCTTTTAGCTTGAAACCATTACCCCTTGTCCTATGACAACAAGCCCTGCTGAAAAGTTTCTCCCCACCTTTCTTGTCAATGCAATGGGGGATTTTTAGAAGAAAATGGTTCTTAGAGTGTTCAAGGCCAGTTTGGATGGGGCTCTGAGCAACCTGGCCTAGTGGGAGGTGTCCCTGCCCATGGCAGGGGGTTGGAACTGGATGGTCTTGAAGGTCCCTTCCAACCCAAACCATTCCATGATTCTAAATGCTCTTCCTTGGCTGAGGTGAAGTTTTCCCAGACCTGCCCTGCAGAGGCTGTTGGCTTTGGATGGACTAAGTGATTTTTTTCTCTCACAACCACTCTGACAAACGACATTTCTGATAAAGAGCTCAAATTGTCTTTTAAGAACTCTATTTATAGTAACTTATGTAGTCTCTGCTCCTGCTATAGGGTAGCCATTATTCAAAGCAAACCTTTACTGTCTAATTTAGCAGGTACTTAAATATGGTGAGAGATGAATATGGGTGGGGGGAGGACAATCTACAGGCTGATGGGTTATTTGGAATATACTCTTAAAACGTGGGTTTGTACTTATTTATAAGAGAACAAGGGGAGGAAGAAAGTTGGGTAGTAGAGAAGTTGACTCATGGTATTGAAGCAATAAACAGTTTTCTCCTTCAAAAACCCAAAGGACTGTATTTTACAATAGCTTTTGAAAGTGAGTATTTACAGGACTGAAAGTTGATAGACTTTCTATTATGTCCTAACTGATTTTGATGGGGAAGAGCTTTCTGGCTCTGCCACACCCCGTTAAATCAGCTTTGGCAATGCTCTGACAGGGTTTGCAAGGATCTGATGTTATCCAAGGAGAAGTGCACTGGCACAGACCTGAGCTGTGAACCCACCCATAATTTTTCCATGGTTTCTGCAGTAACATTTCCCTCTAATGAGAGCAAAGCAAACAAAATCCCAACTTTTGAAAAGTCGTGACCTGGATAAAACTAACTTTGACTTTTCTGTCTTTTATGATTAAGTTCTCTGGTAGCTTTTTTTTGTCCTGTTTCTGCCTGCAGATGTTCAGAGGAAACCCTGAGCCTTGCTATAAAATACTCAGTCTTTTAAAAACTCTACACCTATTTACTTAAAGTAATTGCACCTTTATTTTAATACATGAAATATCTGTATGTCCCACAGACCTTCAGATAAAAGAATAGCTTTACTGGTGGCACTTAATGTCACTTCTGAGCAGAGATGTTGCTACAGGGTCGCTTTGTTTGTACATGTGGTTGTATGAGCTTTTTGATCCCGCTGCTCAAATGGAAAATTGGGAGGGTTTGTCCTCTGTGGGAGGAAATCAGGGAGCATATGAGTCAGAAAAAGAAATTTGCGAGGTTTAGTGAGTACCCATTCTCTTATTTTTCAGTTGGTGAGAGTTTGGCACTCTTTGGAATTGCTGTTAGTGAATTTTTAAAGTTGCTGGAAAAGTCTCAATTCCTTGCACGTCCTCAGCCAGCATCTTGGATATCTTGTAGTGGGGTTATTATGAAGACAGAGCTGTTTCAGGTTATGCTGTTGTGGCTGCATCTCCAGGTCCAGATCTTCATACCTTTCTTTCTGGTTTAGCCCAGCTCATGGGAGAAAATTGGGCTCTTAATCACTGAATGGTTTGGGTTGGAAAGGGCCTTAAAGATCATCTCATTCTGCCTGGCTGTCTGTGGCAAAGTGTTATTTTATGAACTCCTTTGCCTCTGGCTCATGGCAGTGTGTGTTCCGTGGTTTAAGTTTGCTGAGCCTCCACCATGTGTTGGCTTCATGTCAGAGGTTTTTCATCTCCTCCACCTGAGGAAGAACAGGTGGAATGAAGTGGTTGGAGGTGCTGAGGGAGATGCTCCAAGCTGGACACACAGATTCCACTCAGGAATCTGCTCAGTGCCTGCCTGAGCCAAGAAGGGCTGCCCAGCCCTAACTCTTTCCTTCAGACACAGGCACAGTGCACAGTGGGGTCTTGTTGGCTCAATTTCCTCCTGCATGTCATAACTTGGCCACTTCTGCCATGAAGCTGGACACAACATAAATTTATACAGAGCAGGAAAGAACTCAGCTCCTGTGGGAGGTCTGAGGCTGTGGATTTTTCTCTTTCTGAACAAATTCCTGGTCTGCAATCCTCTAACCACTGTCCAGTCTTCCCTGTGGGCTCAGCAGAGATGTCTGGACCACAGCCTTGTTTTTCTTGGCTCTTCCCTCAAAGTAATCGAGGAAGTAATATGAGTCTCTAGGGTGTCTGGGAAAGAGAAGCTGGAAGCTGCTATCCTAACTTTCGGTGCTGTTTTTTTAGGACTGGTATGTGTGTGCAAGAATGCTTTGGTACATCTGTAGGCACACAGTGGGATTCTTGGGGTGTCCTGTGCAGGGCCAGGAGATGGACTTTGATAATCTTCATGGGTCCCTTCCAACTCAGGATGTTGTGTGATTCCATTATTCTACTGCTGTGGCTGTTGCCTGTGTGGTCCAGCCTCCCCACCTGGGAATGATGGGAGGGTGCCCGTCCTTATTTTCCATTCCCTCCCATTGTTCTAATCTGGAATTTGCTCTTCCCCTTGAGTTGGGATATAGGGTTTGCTGACCCGTTACATGTGGGAGTGCCTGCAGCAGGGTTGTTTCAGGATATCAGGTGATTGTTCATGGTTGGGCACTTCTCTGGCTATTAATAGGATGAGCTTTGGTGTTCTGTCTGGCTGAAGCCCTATTTGACACCTTTCTGAAGGACTTTGGTCCTTTGGGCAAGCCAAGGGCTTGCTGCTATAGTTGTGCCACACAGCTCCACTCTCAGTTGTTGATGCAGCACCTTTTGAAATATTCCCATTTAATAGTGATACAAGGCATGGCTGAGCTCTGAAATGCCACTAAGGAGTGGAAATGGAGTGGCAGCAGAGCTTAACACTTTTTGGCTTTTGTTCACGTTGAGCTATCTGGGTTTTGTGCATTGACTGATCTGCTTGCTTGGGCTGCTGACATTCATCTCTCTTGACTGTCAAATTCAGTGTAGTGGAAATGTTAATCTGACTGCAGTCACAATGCAAAGAATCTTCAGGTAAAAACACACAGAGAAGACTTCTTAGAAATCTGTTTAGGTCTGAAGAACAAATCCGTACATGTTTGCTCATGCTGTGTGTGGTGAAGTCCCATCCCACCAGCCTGTGGAAGCTGGTTTGTGTTGTCTCCTGCACAAGACAACTCCAGGGATCCTCCTCATTCTTGGTTCATGGAAGAAGGTTCCCACTGGGATCAAGGGGGTTTTAATGGTACATATCCTACCACATCTCCGGTGTGGGCTAACCAGCGTCCTGTTGTTTAAAGGCCATAGACCTCTCTGAGATACCCCTCAAAACTTTGAAACATGGAGGTGTCCTTTATTGTCCTTTTTTTCCAGGCCATACCTGTGTAGGATCTAAGCCATAATCACAATCCTTTGAAGTTTTAAGCAGCTGTCTCATTCTGTCTGGTCTCCTCTCTGTGCTGTCACATCTCCA
>NW_008246063.1:1535135-1584945 GCF_000691975.1 Corvus brachyrhynchos
CCTGCTGAATTGGGGTTCCATGTCGATACAAGATGTTCTGGTCCCCTTTCAAAACGCCTTGTCTCCTTCCCTTTGTCATTTGCATGATATAAAAGCTGTTTCTTTTATTTGGTGGCTTTCCTGGGAGCTTGAACTATCCTTTGTTGCTCTCTCAAGTCTCACTCTGGGTAAGGCAGACCTGGAGGCAAAGTTGCTGTTGCTTTCTGAATTTTGGTGGTGGAACTTTTCTTTTGTCCATGCATTTTTTTACTGCTTTTTGGATGGATGGACTGGAGGACAGTGAGTCAATGGATGCTGTGTGCTTGAGACACTACACTAAGTTTGGTTAACTAATTATGAAATTAAATTCTTCCAGTCCCAGGACCCATTCATGCTGCTCTAGTTGGGTGATGCCCTGACTCCCAGGTGGTGCTCCAGCTCTGGTTCTTCTGTCCCAGAGAGGACACAGCCTATAAAACTGTCTCAATTGCTCTAGATGGAGCCTGAGCATTTTGGAATAAAGACTTCTTCCCCAGGAAAAGCGTGCCGGGCTCATGGTGGCACATTTGATGTGTGTGTGGGACATTAAGCTTCCAACCTCTGCTCATTTTGTCAGCATTTCTCCCCCTCCCATATTTGTTGAACAGTGTGTGAAATTCAGCACATTTGATGGAATGATAAGGCTTACCTCTGAGATGGAGCTTTTGTGTATGAACAAACCTGTGTGGGGATAGTTGGAAGAAAAGCTCATAATACCACCAATGTCTGTAGAAACTGTGAGCCTGAGCCTGCTGTCCTCCCTTCACCTCAATTTCTCAGGTATGACAAGCTTGAAAGCCAGAAACCTCTCTCTGACTGCACACTAGTCATGACACAGTGAGTATATTTTTGGAAAATGAAGAACAATTGGTATGTTACTGAAGGAAAAATACAACTGATGCTACTTCACTGAAGGAAATCCCACTGCTGCCTCTTTTTTTTTTCTTCCCCTGGAAGCTGCACAATTTACTACGCTGTTTATGTGCTGAAAGAAAATGGTGATAAATTAGTCCCTGTAGCCAGTCATACTTGTACCACAGAAACAGTTGTATTTATGGAAGTGGTCAAACATGCAGTAGTGTCCAGAGATGTATGGCAATGTTTACCCCAGACCATGGCACTGTGTGATTTATCACAGGACACAGAGCAGGCCATAATGTGTGTCCTAATTAGTGTAATGTACCTTGTAATAGCTGTGAAATAAATTCTGTGCTGATGCTTTCGGCCTAAAACCACAGGATCTAATGCAGATTCCATGAAAATAAAAGGGAAAAAAAATCATCTAATGTTGTGAAGGCCTTTGGGTGAAGTCTGAACTGCGTATGTACGTAATCATAGAATCACAGAATGGTTTGGGTTTTGGAAGGGACTTTAAAGATCATCCAGTTCCAACACCCCTGCTATGGACAGGGACATCTTCCACTGGACCAGGTTGCTCCAAGCCCTGTCCAACCTAGCCTTGAACAGTTCCAGGTTGGATGGGGCTTGGAGCAATATGTGGGTGTCGAGTTTGTGGGCAAAATGTGTGTTAACCTTGCATTGCTCACCCTTTTCCTTCCATGACACAGGGCTTTCCTCTGCCCCCTGGGCTCATTCTTCCTCTGTCAACCCAAGCAGGACTGGGAAGTGTTTATTGATTAATTATTAATCAGCCCCACATCTTTGCTGCACCCTCTTGGTGTGGCTCTTTTTAACACTTGTTAGTTTTAGAGAGAGAGGATGACTGATGATTGAGTTCTGAAGCTCTGTGAGTGTCTTCCAGTTCCTTATCTCTCTTGCAGATGGTATTTAAGTGTGCTGCAAAACATAATTCTCATGTGGGAGTGGATCTCCACATGGACTTGTAGAATTTCTTCTGGTGTATTGCTGAATGATGCAACCAAAATCAGCTTTTCTTTTTTTCCTTTTTTTTTTTTTTTTTTCCCCTCAGGGAGCTTCTGGAGGACTGTCAAGTACTGATGTTACCAATTCATAGAGAAGGAAACTGGCTCCCCAAGGGCTTTTGCTCTGAAGTGCTGTCAAGAAGGACTAAGCTGAGACCTTTGAGCTTTGCTTCCCAGATGAGATGCCCTCCAAGGGCTTGGGAAAACAAAGTTTCTGAGTTGATGTAGGATGAAATTTCCTTTTAATTACTTGCTATCTATCTAGTGTAAAGGCTTTTTTTCTTATTTTTATTTTCATAAAAAACCTTTATTATTCAGATCTTTATTAGGACAGATTTTCATTTTTGGGGCTGGTGCTGTGTTGGTTTTTTTTTTTTTCCTGTTCTCTTTCTGTTCTTCCCTTATCTGGCTTTTCTCCATAGATCATGAGTATTTGATTGTAGGTGGAAGAGTCAAACCAACACAAATTTATCTGGTCTGTCAAACTTCCTCTGTGTAATATTCTTCTCTGCGTAAAAGATGACACAAAATCAATCTCCTGGTTGGCATCGTTGTTCCTCTTCCAGCATCCTTTGCTCAGTGATCATTATTTTTTGTTTGGCTGCATTTAATTCTTTAATGTGTTTTCAAATACATCATCAGATAACAATTGTTGAGATCCTCCTTCCATCTGAAGGTCTGAGTGGAGATGAGAATTCGTGTGGCCTTTTTCTAACCTTCTGTGATCATGTCATGCTGCTTTGTTTTAGAAGGGATTCCAGGGGAAGGAATTGAGTGCCAGTCAAGAATGAAGAATGAGGATATTATATTGCGGAATGGGACGTGGCTTCCATGATCTTTTTTTAAATCAATACATTTGTGGAAGCTTCTTCCAAATATATTTTACTTTATACTCTGATTCTCTCAACTTTTCTCTCCCATCATGCTGCCCTTCTTTCACTTTTTCAGGTTCTCCGTCATCTTTGTGGGTGACTGTGAAAGCAGCTGCCTGGTTTTAAGTGAAGTGAACCAAAACATGGATTCTTAAAACTACTGTTCCACTGGTGAAATTATTTTTCTTCCTGAGTACTTTAATTCAGTACAAGTTCTTTCATACTATATTTTTTTGTTTGTTTCAATATACTTTTTTTAGAGCCTTTATATGTGTAGAATTCTGGATTCGGGGGAGAAAAAGAAGAAAGAAAATAAAAACATACGGATGTAGTTGAGCTTCTAATCTGAATTGAATGAACTTTTATATATTTTTTTGTAGTCAAAACTTTGCAGGATCTTCTCTTTGCCCTTGCCCACATAATAAAGATGAAATATTAGTTCCATGATCTGAGGAACTAGTTTGTAAAGACTGGGGAAAGTTATTTTTGTGCGAGAGTATTGAGGAATCAACTGATGGCAAAAAGTGATGACCAGGAGGACTCAGAGCCAGAGCGAGCCCCAACAGTGAGAAGACAGAGGGTGGTGATTTAACCTCCAGGTGGTTTACTGGAAGGTCATTCTTTGCCCAAAAATCCACACTGGTGAATTTTTAAGTCCAAGTTTAGTGAAGGATGTAAATATAAATCTGAATGTGAGTCAGCAGAGTTCCCTGTGCCAGAGAAGGCCAACCACATCCTGTGTTAACAAAAGTGTAGCCAGGGTTTGAACGGCAGCTGCTTCAAGGAGAAGAACAGACATAGAGACTTCCAGAGTTTGTTTCCAACCTAAACTTCTCTTTGACTCTGAGTTTGTCTTGTTTTAGGGGAGAATATCAGGGAGTTCCTCCCTACCCCATGGAGAGGATCTGCACAGATTTACCCTGTGTTCAGTAGGAAATGGCAGGTCTCTGGAACACCTCTGATGATAACTGTGAAATTACCCTTCTTGCACTTCTGCCATCAAGCTATTGAAGAGATTTATTTCTTGAACAGCTATTCTCAGACTGGAATTTTCATTTCTCTGAGTAGAATTGGAAGCAGGGCTTCAAATGTGGCTGCTGGGTTGATGAGGCAGCCATCAGAAAATTATGAACAAAAAAAGAGATGTTTTCTTTAGGTGTCTTCTGATGTCATGTGGTAGCTTCTTCCTCTTGCTCCGAGAGTTTTGCAGTCAAATTATATTTAGCAGTCTTCAGTTGTGTCCCATTGATCTTTTTGGTAAATGCTGGTTGCATTTGAATTTGTGGGTCTAAACAGTTTCTTGTGATGGTTTGTTGAGTTTTTGTTTTATTTTGTTTTGTTTTTCCTTAACATGAAAGGGTGACAGCAGTTTCTCTAAAAAGGCAAGCTAAAATCTTCTAAGTTACCGTTTTTTCAAGATGTCTCAGCTCCTGAGGAGACAAACTGCTCTCCTAAAGGTGTTACAACTCACTTCTGAAACCTCAAGATTTTCTTAAGATGCCTCCCTTCTCCAGCAGTGATTAATTGCTGCTCCAGTAACCCAGTGGATGGAATGGCCTGGTGTAAATCCAGACGTGGAGACCTTTGCTCATCTCTCATCATCTGCTGTCCAGTGCCACAGTGGAATAAATTATTATTGTTATTATAAAAGCTGCAATTTATCTTTGATCAGGCCTCATGGCTAAATTTTTAATTTTTATTTTTTCTTCCTTGAGGCACAGTAGATTTTTTTATTGTTTGTTTCATTTTTTTTAATGTCTACCGATAGAAATTAAATTAAGAGCATTTTAATATCTACCAATATAAATGAAATTAAGAGTATTTGCAGAGGTACTGTAGTGGAATAAATTATTATTGTTATTATAAAAGCTGCAATTTATCTTTGATCAGGCCTCATGGCTAAATTTTTAATTTTTATTTTTTCTTCCTTGAGGCACAGTAGATTTTTTTTATTGTTTGTTTCATTTTTTTTAATGTCTACCGATAGAAATTAAATTAAGAACATTTTAATATCTACCAATATAAATGAAATTAAGAGTATTTGCAGAGGTACTGTAGCCACACAGTTACTGCTCATCACAATCTGATGGCAGTGATTTCTCTTCAAAATGACCCGAGCAGAATAACTCCAGAGATGTTTCCTTCTGCTCTTGAATATTTGATTTCCAAGCACACAGTCCTCCTTTGCCTTCCCCATATCACTTCACTTGATGCATTGGCAAGAGCTGGGTAGAACACACAGGTATTTTGTCCTCAAGAGATATTTGGCAGGTCTTTATTGGCTTTCTCAGTGCCGTTCTCCTGATGTGAGCCGAGGATCAGAAGCTGGGTTTATTTTAGGCGACTTATAAGACAAAATATAAGCTGCTTCAGTTCCTTTTCTTCCTCTGTGTAGGCACAGGCTACACTGTGGGAGCCTCTGGAATTATATCTCTTAACAATACAGCCTTTCATCTTCCTCAGACTGCACTATATATATAATCCGACTGGTTGGTTTATTACATTTTTATTGCTGTCAAATTTTTCCGAAGATTAGACTGGGAGGAAAAATGCCTTCGGAGTTAGATCTATGAAGGTGTGAAATAGCCTCTGAGGAGGGGCACTGGGAGCACCGTGGCTTGAGTTATTGCCAGGCAAGCAGTCCAGAGGATGGGAAAATACCCCCTAGAGGTGTTGATGCCTGGGTGACCTGGTTGGGATGGATTAGCCCATGCTGGGGGTCACCTTTCCAGGTGCAGGTGCTCGCAGGGTGGGTGGGTCCTGCTGGGAGCAGAATTGGCTGTTCCCAATGAGTCTGTGGGATTTAAAACATCTTTGAGATGTGTTGCTTATGAAACAGCCGAAGTTTCTGTGTGTTACTGGACTGCAGACTGTGTTCCTTTGTACTGATGGCTTCTGAATGGTTAATTCCAGACATTCCCTTGCTTATCTAAAGGATTTGATTGCCCTCTCTCTTAGGAGACCTTTACTGGGGCATTTCAATACTAAAGGGAACTCATAAAAAGTGAGGACAGGTTTTTGGTGGAGTATATATCGATAGGACAAGGGGTAATGGTTTTAAATTAAAGGAAGGTAGATCTATACTAGAGATTAAGAATAATTTTTTTATGCTGAGGCTGGTGAGGCCCTGGCACAGGTTGCCCAGAGAAGGTGTGGCCTCCCTATCCCTGGAAACTCTCAAGGTGACATTGGACAGGGCTCTGAGCAAACTGGACTGGTTGAGGATGTCCCTGCTCGTTGCAGAGGGTTGAAACTAGGTGACCTTTAAAGGGTCTTTCCAACCCAACCTATTCTGTGATTCTGTGATTTCATTTTTAGGTCTGAATAGGATTTCTGAAGAAATATAAAGGGTTGGGCAGGTGGTGGTCTTATGGCTGAAATGAAAGTACCTACTGATTGGTGCAATAGAGCTCTTGAAATCAAGAGCTGATGGTTATTTTTCACATTTTCAAAGCTTTCCTGATGGACCTGCTATCTTTATCTCCAATTTTTCTTTTTTTTTCGTAATCTGTGCAGACACACTCCCATTCTGCTTACCAAAGCCCCCATCCTGCAAAGATTGACTTTCTTTTCCCATTTGGAGGAAAGAGAGTCTTTTCATAGGCGGTGGGAATGTGGGGAGGAACTGCTGCAGCAGAAGATTTGAAAACTTGTCTCTATAAATGGTAAGGGCAAATTCAGCATTTTGAAAAGAAATAATAATTTTAATGTACATCTTGGTGGAGGCTTGAGCTTCATTTGCGTAGCTGTATGAATGCAAGCAAGAAACCAAGTTATTTCTAAAGAACTCAACAGCCTAGCTTTGATTTTTCCCTAGCAAAGCTAAATATATTGTACAGTGTCCAAGGCCTCTTTTTCTCTCCACCAGGGAAATTTCTGTTCTTTTTACATTCCTCCATTTTACCACAGAGGGCTTCCTTTGAGTCACCCAAGACCTGATTAATTCCTTATTCCCATATAGATGTGAATCCTGGCTGGATCAGCTCATCCTCATATTTTAAGCTAATAATTTGAGCTCCGTGCAGGTTATCTCATGGGGTTCTTCCAGAGACAATCCTTGCTATGTAAAGAAGTTCCTTTTACTTTTTGTGATTATTAAAAGAGCTAGGGCACCATTTGCAAGAGTATGTCCTGAATGCTTTTTAGAAACATATTTTCAAAAAAAAAAAAGTTTTCCAGCTCTCTGTATTATTTGATCCGTTATCTGTTACCTTCACTGTAGAAAGTGCCTTGCTGCATTTCAGCGATAACCTTATTGCTGCATATCTGAGGTGGTGTTTAGGTTTCTGCAGTGCCTTTCATTGTGGCATCTCCAGCAGCTTTGCGAGTGTGCTGGAAAGTAGGTCAGTGTTATTCTTGTTTATAAAATAGAGGCTGAGTCTTTAGGTTTCTCTGTAACCATTTTTTTCGTTGCTTGCAAGTGGTTCTGGCTGTGGAGAAGTTGCTGACTTTTCCTCTTCACTTTGCAGTTCTGAACCTCCCTCTCCTTTCCCAGTGCAGCACAAAACCACTTCTGGGATGTTGAGAGAGGTCTGCCATCATTGCTCATCACAAACTTCCATGCTGAGTTTTTTTCCCTCCCCACAAAATGGTTGGAGTTGGAAAAGACCTTTTCCAGCCCCCTGCCATGAGCAGGGACACCTTCCACCAGACCAGGTTGCTCCAAGCCCCACCCAACCTGGCCTCCAGGGGTTGAGCAGCCAGAAGTTCTCTGGGCAATCCTTCCCGTACCTCACCACTCTCATTCTTGTTCTTTCCGAAATCCCTTCATCTGCGTCTCCAGGAGCGCTCAGCACTGCGCACAGTGGGAAGATGAATATGAACATTTATCTGAAATGCAGTAATTCAACTTGGCCTTTTCTTGTGTTTTAGTTTAGAATTTTACAGTTTTTTTTTTTTTTTAGCATTTTACAATTATTTTTTAGCATTTTACAATACAGTTATTAATAGTTTAGCGTTTTACAATTATTTCTTAAGTTCTTAAGAGTTTTGCAGGAGGGATGCAAGGGTGGGAGGCAAAGAACCAGTGCTGCAGGAGGGCTTGCATCTGTCCCTGTTATTCTCTTATTGAATTCATTGCCTTTAACAAAGTGTTCCAGAAATAATTTTGGATGGTTTACCCAGAAGCTGTCTGCTTCCCTCACATTCACATCTTGAAGTGCTCTTGTCATAGAATCATGGGATTGTTTGGGCTGAAAGAGATCTTCAAGATCTTCTCATTCCAACCTCCCTGCCATGGGCAAGGATACCTCTCACCGGACCAGGCCATCCTTTGAGTTGTCTGCTGCTAAATTCAGGTGTTGCCTTATGTCTCTATACATGGAGTAAACCAGTAATTGCCTTTCCTTGGCGATCATAAGTGAAATTTTGGAAAATAACACTCTTGTGGCAGATACCATCCCAGAAGGATCAGTGTTCCTGAATTTCTCTTGGGTCCATGCAGCTTCTGTGATCCCTGAATGTTCTTTAATCCTAATGGATGTGTGTAGGGAGGCTTTGGTTTATTGAAACATGAGGTCTGTGGTGCACTCTGCACTGGTCTCTTGGAAAAGCAGGTGGAAAACAGCATTTTGGTATATTTGGTATTTGGTGAAGAAAAATACATGGCGTTTTGAGGAGTAGTTTTGAGTGGTCCTTGACTAGGCAGACAGAAGGGCTTCAAAGAAATTTTTAGCAGTTTAATCCCGGTAGAGTATATTTGGGTCATCGTATCCCATTTTAAGTTCCTTTTATGACATTTTGTAGACTTTTGATGGATTTCTGTAAGAGCCATCCACAAGAGCATCTACTTCTGTAGCTCTACTCTCTTTCTGCCCTTTTCCCCCCTACTAAATGCTGCAAATCACCCAGTTACCCTAGAAAAGGAATGGGAAGAGCATTTCTAAGGTTCTTCTGGTTTTGTGATAACAGAGATTTTGTTAGATGGAAATGTTCAGGTGAATTTAGGATGTGGACTGTACAATCAGCCCACCCATCTCACACTGTCTCTGAAGTGCCTGACTCCAAATCTGTCAGCCAGAGAGGATTTATCCCTTTGGACACAACCACTCTTCTCTGATTGGACTTGGTATGTGATCTGGAGGAGCTATGTGGAAGTCCTTTGGAGTCCTAGCTGCCTTTAAAATGTCATGGTTTAGATTGTTTGGTAAAAAACTCGGGGTTGTGATGTCCTCAGTAAAAGACAAAGTCATCCATTAAGGGCACTAATGGAAAATGCTGGGCTGAAGGAACTTGAAATGAAGGGGAAAGCATCGAGTGCTCCTAGTAAATTTTGGTGTAGGCCCCTGTTGCCTGTAAATAACTGTGCCACTGCTTGCAGCGAGGTTGGGAAGTTGGGCTCCGAGTGCCTTCCTGAGAAGCAATCTGCTTTATTTTCCAGCCAAAAGATATCAACGTCTAATCCATTTTTGGTCCATTTCTGCTGCTTCTAGAAGCACTGATGATGTGTTGATTCCCACAGCGTGTACTTACTGTGGATTCCAAAGGTGTGACATGTACTGATGCATCAAAATGTCCCTGTTATGCATTAAAATGTGCTTTGTTTGGATGCATGCATTGAACTCAGTCTTCTCCCCTTCTCCCCGACCATCAAAAAGCTTCAGAGAGTTACAAAGTTGTAAACAGCACAACTCTGTTAATGAATTAAATGGCAAATAATTAAATCTATAGAAGTTTGATTTTCCCTGCCACAGTGTCGTAGTTAGTTGCTTTTGGAGTGGGGCCTGCCAACAGTGGAAATTAAGAAGTTTCTAGTATTCCTAACCTGTTTTGAAAATTGATGCATGAAAATAAAAAAATAGAAGCATCAGACCCTCATGGGTACTACCCACAGTCCTCTCCTTCCATGGTGTGGAGTTACAGACTTGGACAGGAAAAGTTGTCCAGAGTGGTAAAACTCAGCAACAAATCTAGAAAGGATATTTAATGAATGTAATATTGTATGTGTGAAGGTCAGCAGTGCTGCACTGAAAAGAATTCAGATCATGCTGTTTCAAAGGGCTGCAAGAGATGTTACAAACTACAAGTTAGGATTTATTCTTCTGAAAATAATTATCATCCTTGCAGGCAAGAGAAGGTGCCTGCAGAGAGCTTTGTCCATGGCAAACGTGCTGTTTTAAGGACTCTGCACTCATCTTAAATAACATCATTCCATGCCAAAAAGCTACTGCTCTTAGGTAGTTCAAAAGTTGATTTTATTTTTGCCTCCTTTTTTAATCAATTAGCAGTATAAAAATGTCACTGCTATATATGGGCTGTAGAAACTTAGTGTTACTTTTTGACAGGATGCTCTTGTAAGAGAACACAGCTAAGGAACACAGCTATGGATGCTGAGCTGCCTGTTGGAAATAGCAGAATTCAGCCTTTGATTATTATTTTTCACCGTATTACGCCATTTCTCCACAAACTTCAATTCCTCTGTCCTTCGTGTGCTGTAGATTGTCACTGGATTTAAATAGCATCCACTTTGTGCTTGGGGAAGGGGAGATGTTGAGAGTCCCTCTGAGCAATTTCTTTATTTTAGAGCAGGGATGTCTGTCAGGAGGGAGGTGGGTTTGGTGGCTGGGTATATTATAATTATAATATATTTGGTTTTTAATTCCTAATGCAAAAGGCTTGTTTCTCCTGTTAAACACGTGGGGTTTTGGCAGCACAGGCACCTCGGTGTGACAGAATGCAAACAAACCTCGAGGGCAGGTAGTGAGGCTTTGCTGCAAACAGATGCTGCCCTCAGCTGCCCAGGATGTTCTCATCCTCCAAAAAATCATGGAATCGCAGAATGGTTTGGGTTGGATGAGATGTTATACACCATCCAGTTCCAACCTCCTGCCATGGGAAGGGACATCTTCCAGTGGACCAGGTTGTTCAAAGCTCCATCCAACATGGTCTTGGACACTTCCAGGAACAGGGCAGCCACAGCTTCTCTGGGCAGCCTGTGCCAGGGCCTCCCCACCCTCACATGAAGAAAGATAGAATTTCTTTCTAATAACCAATCTAAATGACCCCTCTGTCAGTTTAAAGCCATTCTCTCTTGTCCTGTCACTCCATCCCTTGTCCAAAGTCCCTCTCCAGCTCTCTTGGAGCCCCTTTAGGCACTGGAAGAGTCTCTAAGATCTCTCTGGAGCCTTCTCTTGCCCAGGCTGAACACCCCCATCTCTCCTAGCCTGTCTCTAGAGCAGAGGGCTCCAGCCCTTAGAGCATCTCTGTGGCTTCCTGTGGACTGAAATTTCACTTGTACTGAAAATGTGATCCTGGGTCTGCAGGTGTTCATGTGCTTATGGGGAAGATTCTGTTTCCCACTTGGAAACGAGACGATTTTTGCTGAGGAAGTCAAACTGATGATGGATGGGTTTTCTTGCCACTGGTGCACATTGGACATGCAGCTCTTGAACCGTTCACCTGCTATTCCACCACTCCTTTGGCCTTGTTCCTTTTTTCTTTTTTTTCTTTTTTTTTTTTTAATATCAACAAGTAGATAAATAGAAAGATGGGAAATAAGTAAAACAGTTTACTGGAACATAGCCAGCTGTTCTCCACAGTGAAAGGATTAAAGTGCATCTGGCTCTTAGCCCCTCTATGGTCTGGAAAATTATTCCTTTTATTCCAAAGCAGATACCCTAAATAAGGTGCTTGACTCCCTCAAAGGTTGCAACCAGTGGAACAAAGCAAGAAGAACAAGATTTAAACTATCTGATATTAATCACCTTCTGCCCTTGTAGTCATAGACTGATGTATTTTTATTTTTTGCGCTGGGTGGTGAACGAGAGGGGTTAATCTGTGAAATAGTTCCTTGTTAGAAGAAGAAAAATATCTGTGAAAGGAATGTGCTAATGCTGTTTCCATGTGGGATGTTTTTATGGTTATCCCACCCCCACCAGGACACACACACATGCAGAGCCCCAGTGAACAATGAAAACACTTGGTTTTCACCTTAAAAGTCAAAGCAGCATTTATTCACTGTTTAGGGAATAAGGAATTTGCTGTTCTGGTTTTGGATGTTCCTATTGCATCAGTATCCTTGTTACCCCAGAGGTAAAATCCAAGTGTGATTCAGCTTGAGGAAGAGAAATAGAAAAAGAGTTTTCAGTTGGTATGTTTTAGGTGGTGTAAGTGATGCATTGGTGGGAAAATGATCACAACTCCAGGACACCCATTGCAAGTCAAAATATTTCTGATGCCAGGGAATGTCCCATTCTTTGTGATGCCTGTGAGTAAATGTGGCTCTTGAAATACTTCACGAATCCTACTGCATCAAAGTAGATCTTCCCTCTCTGGGTCCCTGTTGATTGAAGAATATCTCCTTAGGTGGTTTTGGGTATGTTTTTTACTCACTTATCTGCCCTCCAGGCTGCAGCTGATCTGGAATGTGCAAACTGCTCTTCAGCTGTGAGAGCACCACATGAGTCTCCTGTTTTACAGCCAGGCCCTTGTCCTTAACCAGCTGGAGAGGGCTCTCCATCAGCCCAGGGGAGCCATGACCTCTCCATAACACCACTGGCCCAAAAAGACAAGAAATAGGATTGAGGCGCCAAGCTTGTGTCCTCTGATTGCCATGACTTTCCAGCTGGGTGGCACTTGTGGACATCATATTTCTCTCAGGGAGCTTCCAGCTTTGTTTCTGCTGCCTGTGGGCAGTTTTGTAACTATCAACTGTGATGTCACCACTGATAGCCTCACCTGGTGGAGCTGTTGAATGGCCCTTGGGGTAAACCATGTCCAGAGAGAAGCATCTTGAGGTGGAATCACAGAGTCATAGAATCATTAAGGTTGGAAAAAACCTTTAAGACTATCAAAGTCCAACCTTTGAACGAGCACCACCACACCCACTAAACCCTATGGCAGAGTGGCACATCTGCTCCTTTTTTGAACACTTCCAGGGATGATGACTCCACTACTTGTCTGTTCAATGCTTTACCACTCTTTCAGTGAGGAAATTTTCCTTATATCCAACCTGAAGCTCCCCTGGCACAACTTGAGGCCAGTACCCCTTGTCCTGTCACTGGAAGCCTGGGAAAAGTGGCTGACCCCCACTTCACCACAGCCTCCTTTCAGGTAGTTGTAGAGAGCAATAAGGTCTCCCCTGAGCCTCCTTTCCAATTTAGACACCAGCAAGATGATGGTGATTGCTGGAGGACAACATCATGAACTCCTAGGACTTTATTGTTCAAGTCAAAACAGGGAGTAGTGTGTATACTGGCTGGGTGTACTTTATTAATTTATGGTTTGGTTGTTGTTTTCCTGAGTGTGAATTGGCAGGATTTCTCTTTAAGTCCTGTTTGAACTTGGTTATCCTCAATTGATTCCTCTAAAAATTTCTCTGAGCTCATATCATGATCCATTATTTGTGAGCGCTTCACTGCCAGTAGCAGGTATCTGAAAATGGAAACATTTTGCCTGGAAATGTGAGTGGTGATGCACACTCATTTTGCCTGGCTGGACAGACAGGAATTGCAGTTCTAGGTTGCTCCTGACCTTGTGGTAGGATGTGCCTCACTGTTTACTGAACCTGGGTGCTGCTATAAATGATCCTGCAAGTAAATTAATTTAGGAGAGTGTTGCAGAAGGGAGGGTGGCAGGAAGGTTTCCAGAGCAAGGCAGCAGCCCTTGCGGAGGGTGTTTGCTCAGAAATTTTGTCCTTGCCTTGCTTTTGTCATTGGCTTGTTTCGTGTGTGTTTTTATTTTACTCAAGAGTTCATTGAAGGCTTTGCTGGAAGAGCCCCTTCAGCCATAACCTTTAAAACTGCCACGTGAAGTACGGTGGCAGTCAGAAAAGCCACTCTCTGGAAGTGACACGGTGGCACGCAGTTGAGGATTTCATCCCTCTCCCTTCCCTTTTTGTGCAATGAAAATCTGAATTCGATTTGTAATGTCCCTACTCCTTTCTACAACGTCAGTGCTCCACATCCACCCTGAGGTCTTGGCAGTTCTTCCCATGAAGTTCCAGGCAAAGCATCTGGAACTTCCCATCTCCTTTGTGGCATTCACTTTTTTCCTGCCTTTTTTTCAAAGGAAAAGTTAATTTCACTGACTCAGGGGAAGAGGATGTGTTTGGTAAATGTGTTTTACACAGCCTGACTCCTGGTCACACATGTCCAGTGGCACCAGCAGCCAACCAGCCCTAAATCCTGCAAAACTCACCTTGGCAGAGCAACTCTCCCATCACCTTGAGGTGTTTATCAGTTCTTCTCTAATTAAAGTTCGGCTGTGCTTCATCTGCATCGCTGCTGGCCAGGGGGAGCAGGACATCTTTCCATTGTCCAGTTAGTTTAAGCCATGATGCTCAGGACAGGCAGCTCCTGCTCCTGGTGCTGAAGGTGTTGGAGGCTGGAGCTGAGCTGGTGAAGCCCTCATGAGTAGCAGCAATTATTCACGCCAGGATCTCTCTGTCCTTGTCCCTTGCAGCTCTGTAATAGATTGGTTTAGGTGTTATAATTGCATTACACCTCCCTCCCCCTTCCATTTCCCTCTCTGCTCCTTCCACCCTTCTTCAGTGTTTAATTTATGCAAGTTCTGCTGCAAAGGAAACTCAGAGTAAAAAAAAAAGGAAAAATAAGAAGTGATAGAAACAGGAAGGGAATCCCATTGCTCTTTGCATCATTCCCACCCGTATTTTGAGAAAGGATGGAAAATCTTGCAGTTAGCCTTGCAGTTTTTAGCTGCAAAGCAGAGCTCTCTAAATGCAGCCAGTGAATGGGGTAGGAAGAGAGCTGGGATGATCCCTTGCTCTGTGGGAGCATGCCAGGTGACCAAGGATGAGGGGGAGTGGGGAGCAGAGGATCTGATTAATCTGGTATTCAAGCCATTAACCAAACATGTTCAGTATGAAAGTTACCAAATTATGTATTTGTATTTGCAGACATTTTATTTGTTATATATTATATATATAAAGTATCTCAGAGTGGTTTGGGTTGAAAAGGACATTAAAGACCACCTAATTCCAGCCCCCTGCCATGGGCAGAGGTGCCACTCACTAAATTAGGTTTCTCAGAGCCTCATCCAACCTGTCTGTGAACACTCAGAGAGATGAGGCATCCACATCCTCTCTGGGTGCTAACATGACTTGCTTTGTTTCTTCTGTCTCATCAGCAGGTTTTTAATTACTATGGAAGAGATCCTAAATAATGCTTTTATCTATTTTTTTTTTTTCTTCCCCACTCCCCATTTGTCAAACTAAAACTGGTGAAAGCTTCAGGCCATGATAAACACCCAGAAGATTGGGTAAGCAGCCGGGTCAGGGATGGGAGTTACCTCTTTAATTACTTCTTTTCCATCTCCAACCCTTTGCATGTTGGTCCAGCACCTTTAAGAAAATTCTGCTACAGTATGTTTATTATTTAACTCAGAATAATCTTTAATAACCTCTATCATTTTTAATTTATGTGCTATGTGTTATCTGGCAGCATCCTGTAACTCACGTATCACATACAGAAATGGTGATTCTGCCAAGGAAAAAAACAACACACCAAAAATTGGATTTTCTTTTTTAATTGAGGTGTCTAACCTTAATTACAGCAGGCTGTTGGTCCAGCAAACTTTTTTCTTGAGGAAGAAATCCATCAACAGCATTTTCACCTCATTGAAAGACATAAAAATGAAACCCTGGATATTTTTTCTTGTTTGCTAATGCAGAGAAATAACAACTTGGAGTATGAATAATGTAAAAGGCATGCACTAGTTTGTGGGAGAAGTGACTCAGTTCTGCTTGCTGAAGCAGGCTGGAAGTTCACCCAGAAAGAAACACCTCTTGCTATGAATGAATGAAGGAAAATGTGTTTGGATGTTATTTTTAATAACAGACGTGACATTTTTGAGCTCCTGGATGGCCATGTGGGAATCCAAGGCGTGTGCAGAGAGAGAGAGAGACTGTGAAATATGGAGCTATTCAGTAGTAAAAAGTAGTAGTAGAGGTGGTCTAAAGTTCTGGAGAGGTTTTTATGGAAGTGAAGTAGGGGGATTTTGCCTGTTTTGATTATATACCCACTACTGCATCTTCCCACCAGATACAGTGGGTTGGTTGGTTGGTTGGATTTTTTTTCCCAAGCAACTAGGGCATGATACATAGAAAGGCTGATAGTTTTATAAATCATGAGTTTCTTGCGTATGGCTAAAACGTGTGAATTTTTCAGGGACAGAGGAGAAAGGGATGGTGCAGTGACAACCTGGGGAGACTGGAAGGTTATATCTTACTTTCTCCTTTCCTTCTCCTTTCCTTCTTTCCTTCTCCTTTCCTTCTTTCCTTCTCCTTCTCCTTCTCCTTTCCTTCTTTCCTTCTCCTTCTCCTTCTCCTTCTCCTTTCCTTCCCTTTCCCCTTCCCTTCCCTTCCCTTCCCTTCCCTTCCCTTCCCTTCCCTTGAATTTTTCAGGGACAGAGGAGAAAGGGATGGTGCAGTGACAACCTGGGGAGACTGGAAGGTTATATCTTACTTTCTCCTTTCCTTCTCCTTTCCTTCTTTCCTTCTCCTTCTCCTTCTCCTTCTCCTTTCCTTCCCTTTCCCCTTCCCTTCCCTTCCCTTCCCTTCCCTTCCCTTCCCTTCTTCTGGTCTGGAGTGTTTGATCCAAGTCAGATCCTTTCTGCAGGTTTAAACCACTCACTTTAGCTGAGCATCTAACTTCCACAGTGGTGTCTTGGGGTTTTTTTTTTTTTTGAGCATTAAAGGATGGTAAAACTGCTATTTTTAAAATGCATGTGCTTTATTATCTGAACTTCTGCAATTAATTTAGTTTTGAATGAAATGTTGTTGCACACGAGGCTTTGGTTGGCGGCATCTTCATGATCAGAGTTATCATTAAATCTGCTTTTCCTTCCTCTGCTCTGTAACCTGGTTGGTGACTCTGGGGTGAAGACAGACAATGTCTGTAGGGGCAAGTGGGAGAGTAGATAAATACCATCAGGGGGATTTCATCCTGCTTTTATTTTCTGTTTCCCTTTTATCTTTTCCTCCATGGGAAGCCAAATATAGATGGAGAAGGCTGTGCACTTAGAGGCTGTTGGTTTAAGAGACATCAGATGGAGCCATGTGTTGCACTTCCCTCAAGTAACAAGCCACAGGACAGGAGGAAACAGCCTTGAGTTGAACCAGGGGTCATTGAGATTGGATATTAGGAAATAATTCTCCATAAAAAGGATTGGAAGAGGCTGCCCAGGGAAGGGATGGAGTCACCATCCCCGGAGGAATTGAAAAGAAACGTAGATGTGGCACATGGGGACGTGGTTTAATGGTGGCTTTGGCAGTGCCTGGTTAATGGTTGGCTTGATGATCCTAAAGGTCTTTTCCAACCTAAATGATTCCATGACCTGTCTGTCATGCTGTGGTGGTGCATGGAGGATAAGTGGGGTGAAGAGGAGGAATTGGGGTATCCTGGTTTTGAGAAGGAATTTGGTAGGACTGGTGTTAATGGATGAGTCACATGATGGGGATGTTAAAAACCACTGCAGTCATTTACTTAGTGCAGGGTGAGCTGATAAAAGGTGAGTGGAAGGTACCAGGTGTCAGAGAAGCCAGAATCTGTAGTGGAGTCTGAGCTAAAAATGGCATGGTTTTGGTTGCTATGGGTTGGGTTTTTCAACCTTCCCCTAATGGTCTTCCCCATCTGGAGGTTGCTGAGGAAAGAGAAATCAAAACAAATTTTGCAGGTTTTTTGTGGTCTGCAAGAAAAAAACCCCAAACAACCAAACGAACCAAAACACCAAAAAAACCCTTCCCCAACCAATCAGCAAAAATACAACCCCAACCGAAAAATAGTATTCTTGTAGCCAGTAATAATTCTCAGTGGTTTCTGCAGACTGTAGGCTACCACATTTAATAGAGAAAATGTGTTACAACCCACACATGGTAATCATGTGCTTCCTCATGCTAGAGACATAATCAAGCACAAAACTACACAGAAATGCAATTTTATGTAATTCAGGAAAAGAAAAAAGGTGATGGTGGCATGTAGGAACAGGGAGATAATAAATTGCCAGGAGAGAAAAGGTGTGTGTGCACCTCCAGCAATGGGCATGAAAGCCAGTAGGACAAATTGCAGGAGGAATGAATGGATTCAGTAATTTTTGGTACTCTTGCATGGACACAGACATTTCTTTGGAAGATACCTTGTGGTCACATAAATGAATTAGAAGGCAACAAATGGGAATTTGACAACTTTCTGATGTTCTAGAAGAGAACAAACTAAACTCTCTGTTTTAAATTTATGAAATTCTGGAGTTAAAATGTCTGGACTAACTTCTCTGGAGTAAAGGACATTGGGCTGCACGTAGCTAAAATGGCACTTAAACAACTTGTTAGATGTCCATGTCTTAAGAATCAAAAGTGGTGATCTTGTGTGCATGGCCCATATCATCACTTACAGGAAAACGTAACAGAGATGAATAATAACATTTTTCTTATTCGCTTCCTATTGAGGTGAGTGAATCTGAGCTTGAGCAATTTGCAGCACAGCAGATCTGAGCAGCCATCATTTGCACATTAATAGCTGAAACCAAAGCTGGGGTGAATGCAGATTGGTGGATTTTGTTTCAATTTTTTAAATCATATCTCTGCTGGTTTCTGTTGTTATAGTCTTCCGGTTTTTTTTTTTTTTTTTTTTTTTTTTTTTGGTGTCCAATTCTTTGTGGCTCCATTTTGCCATATATGTTCTTTAATAGGCAACTTGGGGATCCCAGGTCCTGCACAAACACAGGAGAAAAAAAACCAAAACCAAACAACTTCCATGTGGAATTGTTCATTTCAGATTGTGGAGGAATGTTCTAAAGGGTGCTCATATGTTGAGTAGCAAGAGAGGAAGGGATAGGTTGGGAAATAGCTTTGCAAGAGGGAAATACTGTCCTGTAGGGAATCTTGAGTGAGTGGAAGAACAGCAGTGTCAAATCTCAGGATAAGGGAAAAATTCCATGAATGGGTGAGGCAGGAGTTAGGTCAGGGGAAGAGTTACAGGAACAGGGCAAAGCTTTTGGACGTGGTTGAACCTGAACTTTCCCATTCTACCTTTGAACTGCTGTGTTTTACACCTCTTGCTGCCTGTGGTGGATCAGCCTCTGCAAACAGCCAAGCACCCACCCAGCTGCTCATTCCCCCCTTCCCAGCTGGATGAGAGGGAAAAAATAGGATATGAGAGCTCGTGGGTCAAGATGCAGACAGGGAGATCACTAATTACCTTCATGGGCAAAACATACTTGAATTGAGGAAAATTAATTTATTGCAAATTAAAATACATTTGGGTAGTGAGAAATAAAGATGAAATTAAACCCACACATTCCCTCCATACCGCAGATTTTTTCCCGTCATGAAGAAACCCAGGAGCTGTTTCAAGCCATGACCTAAAATAAAATCTGTCTTTCCAAATTTTCTAAGTTTCTGTAAATGTAAATCCACCATTCTAATATTTTGGGTTTATTTTTTAAAATTTATCTTTATTTATTTTCTTTTTTTTTCCCCTCCTAGTGCTGTAGTTACTTCACTACATGATGTTAATGGTCTTATGTATTCTTGCATTAAATATATTTGTTTGTAGTTCTGCTTTCCTGGAAGAAACACCCTCCTAGGTGAGATACCAAGAATGTTTTAAACTCCCATTATCAAACAAAATTTTGTGCAAAGACAAGAAAGATGCATGTTTGTAATACAATAATTTAGGTAGAGCAGCACTAATGCAAAGTTGAGCATGGTTGTTTCTTTGCATTCTGTTTCTAAATTTAAAAAAAAGCATCAAACAGCCAAAGTAAACATACACAAACAAAAAAATCCCTTTAATATTTAATGGAGAAGAGTAAGGCTGTGATGTATTTGTATAATTTAAACACTTCGACAGAGAGAGAAACAACGAAGGAATGTAAATAGCTCCTGGGGAAGAGGATGATTCCTTTTTTGAGAACTTCAGACAGCAAAGCCAGGGTGTTGGTGACACTGCTGTGGATCCCAACCACTGGCTCAAGACAAGCCTCCAGATGAGAGGATACTGATCCAGGCAGCATGGCTTGGAAACCCTGAGAACCTCAGTGCCAAAGGAGACTTTTTTTCCTGAACTTATGTGATCTAAGCTCATAATTTTATGCTGAACATCAGTTTTCCACTTCAGTTGTCTCTGGTGCTGCATTCTTTCAGGAGCTTGTTTTTGCATGCCAAGGGAACAAGTTCTAAGAATCATGGAATGGTTTGGGTTGGAAGGGACCTTAAAGATCATCCAGTTCCATCCCCCTGCCGTGGGCAGGGACACCTTCCACTATCCCAGGTTGCTCCAAGCTATGTCCAGCCTGGTCTGGAGCAATTCCAAGGATGGGGCAGCCACAGCTTCTCTGGGCAACCTGTGCCAGGGCCTTCCCACCCTCACAGGGAAGAATTTCTTCCTAATATCCAATCTAAACCTTCCCTCCTTCAGTTTGAAGCCATTCCCCCTTGTTCTGTGGCTCTGTACACTTGTCCAAAGTCCTTTTCCATCTCGCTTGTAGGCCCTGTTTTCTCTGGATTCTCTTTTGATGCTTTGTTAGTGTTTCATCAAACTTGGCAGTAGAGTTGGACAGGGGCAGACTATTCCAATGCCTAATCCATCACTGTTGGACTGTTTTAGAAACTTGTCCCACCTCTGGAATTGGCTTGCATGTAATTATAGCCTGATACCTTGTGGTCAATGAGTTTTTTAACTCTGGGACACATCAGTTTTCTTTGGTCACTCAAGATGATCTCTGCCTCACGGGTTTCGTGCCTCATCAGTGTGACGTGGTCCTGTGGATGAGAACATTTCCTGAGGTTCAATACACCACAGTTTCCATAAATCCATACTGATTTGAATATTTAATAACTGTCTCTCATGGCTGAGGTTTCCAGCAGTTGAAGAACCAATGCATTGAGCTGTCCCTTCCTTGTTGGCGAGAAAGGAAGTGTTAAATTGCCCATTGCAGATCCAAATTAAATAATTCTTCTTTAATAATTGAGTCCAACATCAGCTGTTTCTTCTTCTTTTTCATCTTTCCTTTCATTTTTTTTTTTTCTCTTCTTCTCGTGGATTTGTTGTTAGGCTGGCAGGCCATTAATGAGCACAGTATTACCTGCTTTACCCTTTCGCTTTGATTCCACGTTAGCTTTTCTTCTGGAATTCCCTTGATTCTTTCCAAATGGTGTCACAAATCAGCACTAATGAGCCAAATCGCTGCTTCCCCTGCTCTTTCACAGCATTTGGTGCTTGTGTTACCCAGGCTTGCTGGATTTAATCACATCTGAGCTGCTATTTTTGGACTTTCCTGAGCAACCGATGGGGTGGACATTAATTTCCACTGACTTTTAGTGAAATTTTGTGTTTCAATGTTTTTCAAATATTTTCCAAAGGTTGAAATAATTTACAAACATTCCTGATTTATCTGAATTGTTCCTGAGTTCAGTCTCCTGTCCTGTACCAGCTCCACTGTGAAAATTAATTTTTGCCTCCACCTTTTTCTTCTTGGTTATTTGGGTTATTTTTTTGGCTGTAGATTTCTTGTATCCAGGGGGGAGATTTTTGTGGATTTTTTCTCTGGTTGATTGGTTTTCCTTCTGTTTTCCCCAAGTACATATCCAAGCATAAGGTTTTGGAGTGTTTTATGCAGTTCTTTACCCCATGTAGGGAAGGTTTCCATCTTCCCTAGCTGAGAATTGTGGATATCCAGGAAGGGATACCTTTGAAATTCCTACATGTTGTTATTTTTATCATCTCTTACACCCTTCTATTTATTTGGGTTATTTTTTTGGTTGTAGATTTCTTGTATCCAGGGGGGAGATTTTTGTGGATTTTTTTCTCTGGTTGATTGGTTTTCCTTCTGTTTTCCCCAAGTACATATCCAAGCATAAGGTTTTGGAGTGTTTTATGCAGTTCTTTACCCCATGTAGGGAAGGTTTCCATCTTCCCTAGCTGAGAATTGTGGATATCCAGGAAGGCAAACCTTTGAAATTCCTACATGTTGTTATTTTTATCATCTCTTACACCCTTCTATTTTTCTGATTAAATGCCTTTTTAAAACAAGCCTTTTAAAACCAGAAAGATTCTAGACTTAAATTTTCTTTAATAATTTTTGAGGTTTTTTTTTTTAAGTGAACAAGTTGTGATTACCCAAGCAGCCACTAATTTTCAGTTCTTTGATCAATTCCTCTATATCAAGATGAGGTCTATCACAAAATTCCCTGGAGTGAAGAACAATATTTCTGAGGTAGGAAACTTGTCAGCTGTAATGTTTAATAATTCCAGGGGTGTTTTAGACCTGACAGTGGGAAGCTTCAAGCAGATGCCGGTTAGACTGAAGTCCCTCAAGAAAACATTTTTCTTTACACTTCATAGGCAAGTGCTTGTCTTTGGCGTGTTGGTCAGTGGTGTGGAAGTGCTGTCACCTGTGGCTTTGGATACTCTTGTTTTGCTGGTGACTCCTGAAGAGGTTAAAACATGGAAAAGTCATGTCCCGAGTATAAAAAGGCCTCTACAGGTTTTCAGGCATAGAATCATTGAATGGTTTGGGTTGGAAAGGACCTTAAGGACCATCTTATCCAACCCCCCACCATGGGCAGGAACACCTTTTTGGTGGTATCAATCCGTATGTGGCTATCAAAGCTTCCCTAATGGGAAGACTGAATATTTTGACCACCAAATGCTCTTTGAGGGGCTGGTGGGTGAAATAACCCAGTCCTGTCAGAAAGGTTGGCACTGATGTACTGAACCAACCCTTTTAATGAAGTTCTTTCCTTTCCTGGCAGTTGTACTGAACTGTAATGAAGTTTACATCCCTGTCTTCCTCACTGGCTGAAAAGTTCTGGGTTGATTGAGTAATGAAATGTGTCAAATAATTATTCAAATGCTTTTAAATTTTACTTCATTAAATAAAAAATTTGACAGGTTTCTGCAAAGGTTGGTGAATGTGGTTTCTGGGTTCTCCCGTGGGTAAAACAGCATGAGAGGCTGGCTTGGACTGTGATAGTTGAGAGTTCTGACAGATTTAGGAAATGAAGAAGCTCTCTTGAGACCACAGCTTGAAATTACAGACTGGTGTTCACCCTCTCCAGAGGATTTTAGGTTGAGGTTGATGGTCTTTATTTGGGATTCTGGTGCCTCTGGTTCATTACAGACTTGTTTTAGACATGGAATTACGTATTTTAGACATGGAATTGAGACTTGCTTGACAAATACAAGTATTTTAAAGAGATTCTGGAAGGTGTCTCATTTTTGGGTTATTTCAAAAGCTAATTAATGTATAGAATTGAAATTAATATAAGGATGAATGTAAGTGTCCCTTTCCATGGCAGGGACACCTTCCACTAGACCAGGTTGCTCCAAACCTCATCCAACCTGGCCTTGGACACTTCCAGGAATGGGGCATGAATTTAAAATACAGAGATTGCCATCCTGCAAAAGCAATTTTTTTTTTTTTCTGAAGGAGAAACTTTTGTGTGCAGAACTCCTGGAGAAGAGCTGGAGAATGAAATGCCTGAAGACTCATCAGGTCTTCCCCTTGCAGGAAATGCAGCTTTCAGACTGTTCAGGTTTTGCAAATTTAAGTCTGCCTTGAGTTACCAAGTCCAGGTAGTTCTTCAAGTTTAATTTATCTGTCATTTTCGTTGGCAGGGGGATTCTCCCTCTCTGCTCCACTCTTGTGGGATCCCCTGGAGTAATTTATCCAGGTCTGAGGTTACGACATAAGAAAGACATGGACTTCTTGATGTGAGTCCAGAGGAAAACATGAAGATGCTCCAAGGGCTGAAGCCCCTCTGCTCTGGAGAACAGCTGGGAGAGCTGGGGGTGTCCAACCTGGAGAAGGGAAGGCTCCAGGGAGACCTAGAGCCCCTCCAGTGCCTAAAGGGGCTCCAAGAGAGGTGGAGAGGGACTTGGGACAAGGGCCTGGAGTACCAGGACAAGGGCAAATGACTTCCAACTGACAGAGGGAAGATTTAGATTGGATATTAGAAACAAATTCTATGTTTCTTTATGTGAGGGCGGTGAGGCCCTGGCACAGGGTGCCCAGAGAAGCTGTGGCTGCCCCATCCCTGGAAGTGTCCAAGGCCAGGTTGGACGGGGCTTGGAGCAACCTGGGCTAGTGGAAGGTGTGCCTGCCCATGGCAGGGAGGGCAGGGCTAGATTTGGAACCCAAACCATCCTATGTTTTTGGGGTTTTGTTGGGTTTTGTTTCCTTGTTTGTTTTGGTTTTGTGTGTTTTGTAGTTTTTAATAACTTTTGAGCCTTTAACTTGCAGAACCATCAGCTGAGCTTGGAGAGTCTTCTATGTATCCGTCAGGCACTGTTAACTCTTGTACCTGTTTTTGGTAATTAAATGAACACTGAAGGAAGGCTGTGCACACTCTTGCAAACCACTGGCTGTAACACACAGAATATCTTGTATTCTCGCTTGGGCCAGCATGGAAAGAAATACCTTGAGGGTTTATCTCTGTTCTCTTTATTCCTTTATATTTATAAATATATACATGACTGGGAAGAAAGAAAGAAAAAGGAATTTTGCCAGGGAGTGAACTAAATCACAGAGTAACAATACCAGGGAGGAACATGAGCAGAAGCAGCAAGGGTCAGCCTGCCTTAATGAAATTACACCGTTTGGGGCTGTTATTTTAAGAGCTTTTCCATCTTGCTGTACCTGAGCACCAGTGTCATGCTGTTAAATCCGGGAGGCTGAATTGCTTCAGTGTGCTCTGGGACAATGTCCTGATACAGGAGGGAGGCTGTAATGGTTCAGGTTAACTCATACCAGCAGCTGCTGTAATGTTTGATAGCTGAAGTGCTGTTCCCTGTGCTCTTCCTTCTCTTGCATAGGGGAGTATCAGGAACTGTGGGTCTGTGGTGGGGGCATGCTGATTATTGCCATGTTTTAAACAGTGACTATTGTGTATCTGGGCATGAACCAGTGTGTGCCCAGGTGGGCAAGAAGGCCAAGGGCATCCTGGATTGTATGAAAAATAGTGTGGCCAGCAGGACTGGGGCAGTGATTGTCCCTCTGTGCTGGCCACTGGTGAGGACACGTGTTGAGTGCTGCGTCCAGTTCTGGGCCCCTCATTTCAAGAAAGACATTGAGGGGGTGGAGTATGTCCAGAGAAGGGAAAAGAGCTGGGAGAGAGTCTAAAGAATAAGTCCTATAAGGAACAGCTGAGGGAACTGGGGGGGCTCAGCCTGGAGTACAGGAGGGTCAAGGGTGATCTTTCTGCTCTCTGCAACTCCCTGACAGGAGGATGCATCCAGATGGGTGTTGGTCTCTTCTCTCAGGGAACAAGGGACAAGACAAGACAAAATGGTCTCAAGCTGCACCAGGGAGGTTCAGGCTGGACATCAGGAGGAATTTCTTCATGGAAAGGGTTGTCAAACATTGGAAGGGGCTGCCCAGGAAAGTGGTGGAGTCCTCATCCCTGGAGTTGTCCAAGAAATAACTGGACGTGGCACTCAGTGCTCTGGTCTGGTTGACAAGGTGGAGATCAGTCAAAGATGTGACTTGATGGTCTTAGAGATCCTTTCCAACCTAAATGATTCTGTGAATTATGTTGTCCATAAAGTGCTTAGTTAAACTTGCTGCTATTTTTTTTCCTTCCCCCCCCCCCCCTTTTTTTTTTTTTTCTCTGAGTAAGTGAGGGTTTCGAACAAGTGCACTTGAATTTGGTTGCCATGGCGTGTGCCTGAAGTCTGGTACAGCTCCTAGAAAGCACAGCCTTAACTTTAAGAATGGATATCACAGCTGAGATCATGGATAGCTGATTACAGTCCTCGTCTGCCTGAAGCATCTCTGGGAGCAGGATGCTCTCCTGAGGATACAGTGCACTCCATAATGGGATGAAGGATAGCTCTGTGCCTTTCTGAGGGAAGCCAACATGTGGAGATATCTCTATCGCTGTGTAATGCCTTCCTCAAGATAAATGCCATGGGAAGCCGGCAACGCTGGACAAATTTGCTCTGCCATATGCTTGTGGAGGAGTGTTTTTCTGAAGCTTTTGTGTATGAATGGTAATCATAGATTTGGTTTAGAGAGACGTTTCTGAAAGTGTGAAGGGAAAGGAAGGGCAGCATGGTAATTTGAATTAATTGTAGTGTTTATCAAGTCAACATCCAGTGGAGACCAAATCATTATGTAGTCTCATATTTCACTTGTAAAAAGCATAATAACTGAGTAATGAATCCAAGGTCAGATTGAAAAAAAGGGATACACCTCCAACATCGAAAACATTTTAAGTTCTTATCTCATAATACGTGAAATGGCTTTGGAAGCAGACCATAGTGGGGTGGGTTTTGCTTGTTTGCTTGTTTTTCCCTTTTAATCTGCAAATAGATATGTGGAGATAGTTCTTTGTGCTGCACAGAGCTGAGAACAGCCAACAAAGACAAAAATTCTTGTCTAGCACATGCATTAGGAAAAATTTCCTCACTGAAAGGGCTGCCAAGCCTTGGAACAGGCTGCCCAGGGCAGTGGTGGAGTCACCGTCCCTGGACAGATTTAAAAGATGTGTGGATGTGGCACTTAGGGACATGGGCTAGTGGTGGCCTTGGCAGTGCTGGGGGAAGAGCTGGACTCGATGATCTTAGAGGGCTTTTCCAACCTAAACAAATTCTATGATCCTGTGATTGCTGTGGTAGGAATTAATGTTCTAAGACCTTTGGCTCCCTTACTGGAGGCAGGGAGAAGAACAAAGATGCAGAGCCTTGAGCAAGAAATCCGAGAGCCACGACCTGGATCTTCATCCCCTGGCATCAGTAGATCAAATCCAGAGGTACCAAACAGTGCCTGGATTCCCACCCTGAAACAAAAGGGTTGAGTTGCTGGTGTTCAGTCACATCCTTCTCCAAAAGTCCTGCCAGGACTGATGGGATAACTGGCAGTTTAAAGGATTGCTCTGTTTCCGTCTGCTCCATCACCCACAGGACCACAGCAAACAGAAAGCCAGTCAGCATGTCATGTACATATAAACTGCTCCCTCCTCCTTGTGGAGCTGAGCTCTGTCCGTCTGGCTGTTGGAAAATGGAATGTGAGGATTTAGGAGCAGAAAATTGAGAACTTTTTTGGCTGGTCTGAAATGAAAAAGTGGATATTTTACCCTTCTGACACATGATGAAGTATCTTTTGGTATCTAGAGACAGCACTGTCATGGGACTAGGCTGTTAATATATTATGTGAATGATGGTGGTATCAGGCTGTGCTTATCCGAGCTAAGCCCATTTTAATGATCAAAATCTTGAACTTAAAATTTAGGGAAAAAATTTGGACAAAATGAAGCAAAGGGACAATCTATCTTTTGTGTAGAATTTGTAGAATCAGCATTGATTAACTGGAATCGCAGTAACTACCCACTGATTAAAGTCAGTTGGGTTTTGGTGGTTTATTTTGGTTTTTTTTTTTTCTTTTTTCCTTTTTTTTTTCCTTCTAAAAACCTTAATTATATCTTCCATGAGGGTTTAAAAACAAAAAATAAAAATAAGACAGGTGGAGAGCCTTTGGTTTCCACCTCATGAAAAAGAAACGTAAGTTTTGGTGGCAGAAGATCTGTAAATATTTTATAGAATTCAGCCGGGAATCCATCTGGACCAGATTTCTTTTTTTAACCTTTCATTCTTTTATAATTTGTTTTAATTTTATCTGCAGAGAGCGCCTATCTCAACTTCTTGGATTGAATATTTGAAAATGGATTTTTAAAATGTTTCCTTGCCAAATAATGGCCTGTAAGAGGCAGGTGTTTCCTTTGAGCAATTTAAAGTGGGACTACCCCTCCCTGCTGGGGCTGCACATCCTCTGTTTTTGCACTGAAACAATTTATTCTGAAAGATCTGCAGTGTGTACAGTGCCTGGCAAAATTTAATTGAGGCAGTGGTTTATGGTACCTACTTGAAATAACAGCAATACCTTCTGATTTTTATAGGCATGTAATCATTAGGGGCCAGATTCTCATATCTTTCATGGAAAACATTTAATCCTTGGATTAAGGCAGCACAAAGGAGGAGGCACTGCTCGATTTGAATATTTCTGGTCTCGTTGTGGAACCCATTAGACACAACTCCCTGCACCCTCCCAGTGCTTCCATGATCTTAATTGTCTGAATTGTTTGTGGCTTTATTTGACCTTAAACTATTCCCTTTATGCTCCAGTTGCAGTGTTTTTATTTTCCTCTTAATAGTGAAATTGGGGTTTGATTTGAGAGGTACAACAGATAAGCTTTTCTATCCTCTTTAAATTTAAAGACAGTTTTCATTTTTGCATAGGTGATGTGTCTTTTGAGCATTCTTTTTTTCAAGGTAAATGCGACTTAATCAGGTTATTTACCAAGGGGAATACAAATCATTGAATGGTTGGGTTGGAGGGGACCTTAAAACTCATCCAGTTCCAACTCCCCTGCCACAGGAAGGGACACCTTCCACTGGACCGGGTTGCTCAGAGCTCTGTCTTGAACACTTCCAGGGGTGGGGCATCCCCAACTTTTCTGGGCAGTCTGTTCCAGTGCCTCACCACCCTCACAGGGAAGAATTTCTTTCTAATATCCAATCGAAACCTGTCTTCTTTCAGTTCGAAGCCATTCCCCCTTTGTCCTATCACCACATGTCCTTGTAAAAATGTTGAAGAGGAGCCATGAGCTTTGAGTGGTTTTGGAAACAGAGAGGTGTCCTCAGACTTTCTGTGATGTGTCTTCAGAAGAGCTTTATGTGCTCAGGGACTCAGCAACCACCACATCCCGTCCCCTCAGGCTCTTCTAGACCTCTTAGATCCTCCAGTGAGATAAGAGAGGAAACAAAAACATGTGGAAAGGATGAAAACTCCCCCACCTTTTGTCCAATTAATTTTTACCCAGGGCTTCTGTCATGGCCTTTGTCTCTTTATTTTTTGGGGAGTGGTGGTGGTGACAAATCTCCTCAGTCCACCTTTTATTTTTTGGACATTTCCTGCATAAGCTGTTCCATGCTTTTCACCTCATACTTGAATTTTCGGTTTTATTTTCCCCATCAAAACACTTTTTGCTGTCACTGGCACCTTGCAGCTGTAATTTCCATGGAGTATTTTGTGTCTGTTTGGTTTGGATGGCTTCCCAAAGCTTTGAATGTAGTGCAAGCAAACAGTGCAATAGAACATTTGAAATACAAGTTCTTTTGGACCTTGTCCCAACTCCATTACAGAGGTCTCCTTCCTTTTATGTTTATTTTCAGAATGGCACTTTCTTCAGGCTGAAAAAGGTTTCTGAGGCAAAAAAATACCAGTTAAAAACCTGGCTGATGGCTACAAAGGGCAAGGAGAAACAATTCTCAAATGTGGATCCTGTTGTTTATGTAGAGTCAAGTCACTAAAAACACCCACCAACCAGTAAAATAATGGGACCAGCGAGATTAGACAAGCTTGGATAGAGAATATAAAAAATCAAGTGTGGGAGTCTGTATTTCCACTCAATATTGCACCTCTGTATAATGACGTTGGAATGGGAATTCCTGTGTGATGGAAGTTCTGTGGGCATTGCTGTCACCAGCTGAGAGCAAGTACAGCAGAGCAGAGTCTGTCTCTCACCTCACCTTATTGAGACTTAAATATTTTTATACCTGATAACCACCTTAATTCACGTTCATCTCGAACAGGGATGCAATTATACGACATAATTACAGTATTCCTGTGCAGAGCAGTAAAATGAAGCACAACGCAGATGTATCTTTTGCATGCTCTTAATCAGGTGTGAACTTGGCACCTGTTAGTTCCTTGTTCCCATTCCTGACTTTCGTCTCCAAAATGTGTTTACCTTCATAAACTCAGTGATGGATTTAGATTTGATCTGCCTGGAGACAAGATGCTCAGCCACGAGCCCTTGGTATGTGACAGGCCTCTGTTAATGCTCTTGCTTTCTCCTTCATCCTTTCTCTCCTCTCTTGAGTGATGGGGATCTGGTTATCTTCAAACCTCACTCTTAGGGCTGGGTCTAGCCTTGTTTATAAGTCCAGATTACTGGGGCTGAGTGGAGCCATCCTCACCATGGCCATGGAGAGAGGTAAAAGAGAGCAGCTGACCAGAAGGAGCGAATTTCAAGTAGCCTGGCAGCTCTTGAACTGTCTGGTTTCGTGCTCTCCTGAAAGATTTCCTTCTAGAATTGTCACAGGAAGAGATGAACTGGGTCAGGACAGGTGTGTCCATGGAAAATGAACCAAATCCAGGCTGTTTTGTGAAGAACATGAGAAAAGAGAAAACAATGGGCTTCTCCCACTGTTTTCCCATGTTCCTTCAGTCAGAGGTGGTACATTTAATACCACGCAATGTATTTTTGTTCTTCCTTTTTTCCCCCTCCTTCTTTTCATAGTCCTGTTGCATTTTTAAGCCTGTGTAAGGTTTCAGGATGCACAACAGTCTGTGGCATGAAGTTCTTGCTCATTTAGGCTTTACATGAGGGTTACCTTCTTTCTTTCTTTCATTTCTGTTTCCTCCTGGATTTGCTTCATTACCCCACAGTTCTTACACTGGAAAAAAGAAGGAGAGGTTTGCCTTTTCCAGGTGACTCAGGAATCCATGGGATTCAACATTCTTTTCCCAGAATGATGAGACATTCTTTTCCCAACATTCTTTTCCCAGTCTGATGAGACATTAAATTTTCAGTTCTTCTACTGTGTTAGGAAAAAAGCAGTACAATTGGATAAAATGTTGAAAAGACTGATGAAAATGATAAATTTAAAGGTAAATTTTCAGGGATTTTTAAAATCTGTTGTATGTCTGTGCTTCCCAGGAGCTGCAAACTTCCTCCACTCCCTCTGTCTACTGGAAAGTAGGCACCTCCTGTGTATTTTGACTGGCTCTTCGCTCTTCACTGGCTGTACTAATTTAGGTCTCTCCCAGTAGCTATGGGTGCACACTGAGAAGTGAGGGTTGATCTCTTCTCCCAGGTAACAAGTGATAGGAAAAGAGGAAATAATCTTAAATTGTGCTTAGGGGGGTTTAGATTGGCTGTTAGGGAAAAGATCATCACTAAAAGGCTTGTCAAGCATCCAAACAGACTTCCCAGAGAAGTGGTGGAGTCGCCATTCCTGGAGGAATTTAAAAGATGTGTAAATGTGGCACCTGGGGAGATGATTTAGTGGTAGCTTTAGCAGTGTCTGGTTGGACTCAGTGATCTTAAAGGTCTTTTCCTGCCCAAAAAATTCTATGATTTAGGTGCCTTAATTTGCAGCTGTTTCCCATTCTTCTGCCAGCACAGAAGGCTGTGCATCACCAGTCAGATCTTCCAGGCCCAGCCAGGCCTCACGGGACATCTGAGATGGTATTTGGCACCCACATTTCAACAAATGCACCCTACACTGTGCGTCCTGTCTTCACCAGGGTCTTACATACAGTTCATAGTATAAAAAATACAGCCTCTTTCTTGGTGGAAAAAAATGCAGTCTGCATTTTTAAGGGCAACTCTTCTCCCCTGTGCAGGCTTTGCCACTCAGCTGTTTTGCCTTGGCTCGCTCAGGGCTTGGCGTTCCTCTCACATGAGTCACGCGCTGGAGCAGAGCTGCTTTTCCTCCCTGATATTTGCTCTGGGTTCCCTTTGGTCATGTGCTACACGAGCTAATGAGCAGGAAGGAGGAGTCCTCCAATGCCCGGTTGTCATGGTTTAGTATAGTTTGTGTTTTTAGTAAAGAGGGCATCAGCCATGGAAGTGATTCTCTTGCAAAGACGTGCTTACAGCTTCCTCTATGACCTGACAGAACCTATCAGCTGGCTAGTTTGAATATTGACAATTTTTTAAGCCACTTTTAAAGACATTTAAGAACAAACAGAGACCGGGAAAGCTCCCTTGTCTTCCGGCCGTGGTGCGGCCCGGGTCCATCCGCGGGCCCCCCACCGCCCTCCTCCGGCGCGATGAAGCGTGCAGACATCAATCCTCTCCCGAGTCAGAGGAAGAGGGAAGGTGAAGGCATGTGAAGAAAACGCCATAAAGACACCAAAGTCAGTGAAGCAGGAAGAGCTGAAACCCTGAGGGAGGAGAAAGAGGAGATGTTTCGAGCTTAGAAGTTGAAATTTTGTTGTAAAGCTATGGTGGTGATGGACTATGATATATCAGAGTACCCGTTGTAATTTCATGAAAGCATGGGGGGGTGGAGCATTCAAACTGTACTTGTGAGCAAAAGTACCTGTGCTGAAATAAGCAAATGACAGTAGCTGTAATTTGATGAGGACCCTTGCTCCCAAGGAAGGAGAAGACCTCTATTCCTAGAGCTGAAAGTGATGAGGACCCTTGCTCCCAGGGGAGGAGGAGGGCCTCTATTGCTAGAGATGAAGATGCTCCCAGAGATGGGTGAAGAGAACCTTTGCTTCTGAACAGCTCAACCTTAAAATGATACCCCAGTAGCTCAGGATTGGACCCTCGAAAGCAGTTGTGGGGAAAGCTGTAAGTCAGGGGAAGGGAAGAACCAACTCGGGTGGCTGTCTTGTTGTGATACTGAAGCCATGAGAGAACTTCTTGTGGAGATGTCTCCATAGCATGAGCAAGAGAGACTCCTCTCCCTAAGTGAACTGAACAAGGTTATTATAGAGGTGGTAAACTGATTGAAAATCACAAGGGATGTCTTTTTACATTGTCAGTGGGAGAATGGGGAAAGGTGGGGGGAGGAGAAGCGTTCTGACGGTTTGGTCTGATTTTTTTTTCTTTCTTTTAGGTCTGTTAATAAACTTCTTTTTCTTTATATTCTTTTAAGTTTTGTGCCTGCTTTGCTTTCTCCTAATTCTTATCTCACAGAAGCAAAATAAGTAAGTAATGGATATTTTGAACCAAACCACTACACCCGTGAACTGGGAAATTGGCTGAAATAGGGCTTTTTAGGATCTCTTCATAACTGATCAGAGGCTGTGTCAGAGCAAACCTGGCCAACACGGTTTTCTCAGCATGAGGGTGGATGTACTCCAAAATATTTGTCATTAGGGTGAAAGAAAGATGAGAAGGGGATGAATTTAGCTCTCCACAGGCTGCCTCGGGCTGGTAGCTGTCTCTTCTGTCTCCTTAGCAAATGCTTTGTGAGTGGAGCTGGTCTGGAGAAGACAAACTCCTTTGACAGCACATATTTACACACCCAGATGCTCCGTGTTCGCTGTCTTGTTGTCCTGGCCTGTAAAGCCTTCAAACGAGGTGAAATCTCTTTTCTCCTGCTATGCTAATCCTGTGCTCTCTTACCACACTCTGCTGCAGGCAGGAGACGTGGCAGGAGGCTCTGCTCCATCGTGGAGCATCCCCGGCTAATGTGGGTTGGTTGTTAGCATGTTTTCTGAGGATTTGTTGCTGTGTCTTTCTGCTGCGTCCTGGTGAATGTCCGTGGTGAAAAACATCTCTACTGCTCGTTCCTCTTCCGTCCATGTTAATATCCATCCTGTTGCCTTGTTGCAAGCAACCCCAGCAATTCCTTGCCTCTCTGTGACTTTGTGTCTACTGTGGAGCATTCCTTACTTTAAAAATATTTTTTTTTAAATGTTTTTTATTTGAGGAGGGGGAAAGTTGAAATAATCATGGTGCTCACTGGGCTTCGCTCCTGGCTTAGGGAGATTGTGTTGTGGTTTAAAAACACAGGCAGAAACTCCTGTGAACAGCAGATTGGTGGGATTTTAAGAACCCCTCGAAAGAATTAAGGGATCAACCATGTTCTCTGTCAGTGAGGGGTTGAGGCAAAAGCGAATGAGTTGGAAAATTGACTGTAGTTTTGGTTTTCCTCAAATATGTACAATGGCAGGTTCACTGGAAGATTTTTAGCAAATTCACTTTAATCTGGCTGGAAAATTGGCTCACAGCCACTGCTGACTCTGGGCTGTGATTCATGAAAATTTCTTCACTAAGAGGGTGGTCAGGCACCGGAACAGGCTGCTCAGGGAGGTGGTGTAGTCGCCATCCATGGAAGTGTTCAGAAGGCTCGTGGAAGTGGCCCTTGGGGGTTTGCTCGTGTTGGGTTAGTGGTTGGACTCAATGATCTTAGAAGTCTCTTCCATCATGATTCTGTGATCTGTTGAGTTAGATAACTGACCTCCATGATCTCCCACAGTCTTGGTAGGAAACCTGCAATGAAGATACCAAGTTGTTTTGTGTTTCTTGACAAATCGCAACCAAAGGTAGAAGTAGATTCTTTATTTCCCACTGTGCCCTATGTCTTCGCCAGACCATGCTGCTTCTCATTTATCCTTTTGCAAGATTTATTTATAATGTGGCTGGTGGTGAACGCTGGTGTAGGGGAGAGCATATTCTGATTGTGCATGTTGAGTAACTATATTTCTGCTTTGGGAAGTGGAAACGAGTTATGTTTGGTGATGGAGGAGCAGGATCCTGGGATTTAGGAATCTATTACTTTATTAATTCACCCATTTTGCTCTGCATCTTCCTCTCCTAAGAAATTGCAGTTTTGTCTATCAAGATGTTCCTGTGGACTCAGAATTTGTTGCCATCCTCAGATGCATTTTTCACTATTCTGTTGAAATCCAATATAAATTTATAAATGCCATTTCTAATTTTGTTAAGCTGACCTAGTGTGGTGCAGTTGGTCTCTGTCCATTCGTGCGTGTACATCTTTTATAATTAATAAGTTTACTCTAATGTCAGAGTAGCAAACTAGACACCAGTTCCCTCTTTCCTGTGTTCCTTCTCCCTGTTTTTTATTACAGCAAATAGACATTAATATTCATCTTTTGTAAGCAGTGAAAAGGCAGATGAAACCTGGATTTTGAACTGACTGGAAATTTAATTTTGCTGTTCACTGAAATATGTAATACTTCTGTGTTTGTCTAGCATATGGATAGATTAAGACTGTTCTACATGCAAGGTTCACAAAAAGTAGACAGCATGGCACAAAACGACAAATAGAAGAAGGCAATACAGGTAAAAATAGAAAGAAAACCCTTGAGGTAGAAGCAACAGAGTTTTGGAGCATTTGTATTCAGGCAATTCAGGTTTGAAGCTGTCTAGATCATCTTCTGCAGGAGCCAGAAGAAATGTTTAACTGTTGTATTAATGTCAGTTTAAAAAATAGGAAGGATGACATCACATCTTGATCAAAATGAGCTCAGAGTGACCTGGCACTAAGTCATGTAAGCACTGCCATGATATAGCCTGGAACAGCAGAAAACATTACACACAGCTCAGTGCCCAAAAGATCTTTGGTCTCCCAAACACTTGGGAGCCTCCTTTTCTCTTGATCTGAATTCCTCAGTAACACAGCATCCTGATTGCTTTTCCAGGAATAAAAGTATTTGGGTCCTGAGGGCTGGCCTTGCTTGTGCCATCACTCTGTCATTTATCACCCTCAGCTGCTGCTTTGGGGAACCAAACTGTCTTGGGGTGTGCTGCCTCATGCTTTGAGGCTGGAAGGCATCCATCTTTCCATGGCATCTGTGATCCTTTTGATGGAAGACTTTTTCTAGCAGGTAGTTTTGCTCTCAAGAAGTGTACACAGCTTAATTGGGAGGGGGGGAGCAGGGGGGTCTGTGAATCTGAGATTCCCAAGGTAAACAGAACATATCCAGCCCTTCTCCTTGGCATTTGCCTAAGGCCAGCCTGTCTCTGGTGCCTCGTAGCAGGGTTTGAAGCCTGTCTTCTGTTCTCTTGTGAGAAGATGTGCAGTCAGGTAGATTTGGAAGAAGAGTCTGTGTATTGAAGTGGCAGCTGGGACTGACATGAAAGGAGAACAGCAAGCTTCCAGATTGCTTTCCTTGCCACTGCTCTTCATGTCTGATGTGCAGACGTTGGTGTAACGTGAAATGTGTACAGATGAATTGCATCCATCCCTTCCTATCTGTGTTGCTTGTGGTTTCCTTCTCCTTTATGTTTCATGTCAGTCCATCAGACCTGAAGCCCTCTGACATCAACATGAGGTCCTGCGTGGAGGCATCCAGAGCTTGGTGGGGTTGGAGGTGCATTTTGATGGACAGGAAAGGGTCTTTTCTACCTGATAGGTGCTGCTATAGCTGCAAATCTTGGGGATGACTGAGTGATGAAAGAAGGGGATAGACAGGAACTGTTCCTGTTGGCTTTGTGTGGTGTTGCTGAGCTGGATGAAAAATGAGATTGAGCAAAGGGTGCAATCAGATGTGCTGAGAGCAGACAGAGCTCTTGGTGTCATCGCAATTAGAGGCCGAGTGAACCGGCTGTCTCTGTTTGTGGCTGGTGTGTATCTCCATAAAATGTCATGGATGTCTTATCTCGCTGTCTCTGACTTTGCAGCCTGTCCTGATCCTATCTCTTCCCGGGACAAAATGCTCTGCTGCTGGAGACACCTACAGTGGCAGCTATTCACAGGAAAGGAAACCAAATCCATTAGGAAGTGATCAGGTGCTTTCCTCAAATAAGGACTTTGACGAGGAGGAATGCAAAAAGAGAATTTTTGTCATTGTTTCTTAGCAAATCTTGAGAAGAGCAGGAGCAGCTCTTTTCTGAGATAATCTCTGCTGGTTTTACTTTGCACCTACTCCACAATGCCTCTGGGCCATGGGCATTTGCTCTGCTCTGTTGTGCACTTCAGTGAAGGACGGGAGACGAGCACGGTTCAGGGGGTTGGGTCAGGCTGTTTACAGTCATTGGTGATGTCACACCAGTCAAGTACCACAGAAGTGTCTCTAGAAGCTTCTGGAAGTCTGTTTAATTTGTACAAGATTATGGATATTATGCCCTGGGGGTTTTATTGTTGTTTTTGTTGTCATATTTTGTGTCTTGTCAACCTAGGCTAGACAGTGAGGTCCTCAGGCTGTGGGGACAGGGATGACTTCACTCTTCCATCAGCTTTAGAACTCAGCTGGGAAGCAAAGTGGGAGGAAATATCTGTGCTGCTGCACCCCCAGTCCTGCTGCAGGCAGGGCATTGCTCCTGACCACCCTCCTGCCAGGCATTTCTGCAGCTCCTGAGCACTGCTCTCCTCTCCTTGCCTGCGCAAAGCCACCCAGGGACATGACGTTAATATTACAAACTACACAAAAGATCCAGAAGGGAATAAATTACCTCAAAGGCCCAGGGTGAAAAAGAAGAAAGTCGTCCCCTCCAGCTACTCTGATTGACCTCTGACGGTTGTGTTATGAGGCACTCAGGGATTTGTGCAATGACACCAACTCGATGCTGAAACCATTGAGTAAAAAACCAACAAAACAAGGTGATTCAACAACAGAGCTTGTTCATAAATTCAGTCTCTGGGAGAAAGGGAAAAGAGACAATTTTGCAGGTAAATTCCAGGTTTATTGAGTTTTGTTTTTAATAATTGAGAGAAAATCTAAGAAAAGAAGCTGAAAAGCAGCATGTCTGGGACATGAGTGACAGAGTCAATCCTATGTGGAAGGCTTTGCAAATATGCCCTTTGATCTCATGACTTGGAAAAACTTTCATATTAACCAAGTGAGTCCTGATTGAAGGTATCTTCAATCAGGTCTCTGGTCATTGCAGGGGGATTGTTCTAGATGACCTTAAAAAGGTCTCTTCCAACCCAAATTGTTCCATGAGTCTCTTGTACTCTGCCAGCAGGAGAGCTCTGCATCTGTCTGTCAATTTTACAGGCAGGGAAGTGGAGGCAGCTGTATGGAAAGCAAGGAAATGCTGAGTATTCTTCCTTGTGGTTCCTGTGTAAACAAATCTCCCAGTGAGAAATGAAAGGAGGTCAATCTGTTTAGTTCATCTGAGGGGAGGTTAAAAGGCAAAAGAGAGATCAAACAGCAAAGTTTAAGAGTTGACAAGACAAAGCTCTCCTAACAGAGCGTCTGAGGCTGATCCTTCATTAACTGGAGCCTCAGGGAGGCTCTTATGGAAAGAGGTGACCCGGGCTGACCAGAGGATGTAGGGGTTGATGTGTAAAGATGATTTATGTGAAATGATCTGTAAGCTCTTTATGAAGGTCAGGCTGGTTAATCAAAGGATTTTATCTGGATGAAAATTCTCAGAAAAATATATCAGGTGGGTCATCCAGAAGTGGAGGTGTCATCATCAAAATGAGTTCTGAAGCCCCTGGTGAAGACACTTCTCCATCAGCAAGGTGGTGGTAGAGCTGGGAAAAGAGCACCTGGACAGGATGGAGAGGTGGGGCTGTGTGAACCCAGTGAAGTTCAACAAGACCAAGTGCAAGTTCCTGCACCTGTGTCAGAGCAATCCCAAGCACAAGCACAGGCTGGGCAGAGAATGGATTGAGAGCAGCCCTGAGGAGAAGGACTTGGGGGTGTTGGTGCATGAGAAGCTCAACGTGACCCAGTGACTGTGCCCTGGCAGCCCAGAAAGCCAATGCTGTCCTGGAATGCATCCAGAGCAAGGTGGGCAGCAGGTGAGGGAGGGGATTCTGCCCCTCTGCTCTGCTCTGGTGAGATCCCACCTGGAGCTGTTGGGTCCCCAACATAAGAAGGATGTGGAGCTGCCTAGTCCAGAGAAACCCATGAAGGGGATCAGAGAGGTGGAGCTCCTCTGCTGTGGAGACAGGCTGAGAGAGCTGGGGCTGTTCAGCCTGGACCAGAGAAGGTTCCAGGGAGACCTTAGAGCCCCTTCCAGTGCCTAAAGGAGCACTGAAGAGGGACTTTGGACCAGGATATGAAGTGACAAGACAAGGAGTAATGGCTTCAAACTGAAAGAGAGCTGGTTTAGATTTGATATTAGGAGGAAATTCTATATTAGGAGGGTGGTGAGGCCCCAGCACAGGTTGCCCAGAGAAGCTGTGGATGCCCCATCCCTGGAAGTGTCCACGGCCAGGCTGGATTGGACTTGGAGCCACTCCTCTGAGTTTGGTGGTACCAGCAAACTTGCTGAGGATACCCTGCCCCATCATCCAGGTCATCAATGAAGATGTTAAACAGGGCTGAACCCAGTATTGTCTGGTTTTATCACCTCCAGGTGCAAGAAGACCTTTCTCCATGTTGCCTGTTCCCAGAGGTGCTCCATCCTTCCTCATAGGCTCTCCCAATGTCTCAGTTCATCTTTCCAGCTTTGGTTTAGAGCTAGTCCCTTGTCTTGCCCAACAGGAGTGTAAAGAATGTTTTCCTCCCTGTCTTTTTGCAGCAGCTTTGCAGAACTGAAGGATTAAGTCTTCCCATCAATCTTCCCTTCTATAGGACAAGCAACCCCATTTACTCAGTCTTTCCTATCAGGTTATGTTTTCTTGACCTGTTGTCATTCTCTGAGTTCCCTCCAGACTCTCTTCAGTCTCTGACAAAATCTTTGCTGGAGCCTGTTGCCTACAGCTTGTTGCCTACTCCTCAGTGTGGGGTCAAGCAAAAGGTTTGCTTCCCTTGTCGAGAAGATTGTAATCCTATTTACACATCCCGTGATGATGCCTGCCACTGTTACAGGAAATGTCACTGCAGATCCGTGTTCAGCTTGAAGTCTGTGGCATCCATCCATCCTTCTCTGCAGCACTGGCCAGCAGCTCCCCATCCTCTGTTGGTGCTTTTGTTTACTCTTTCTAAATTCAGGCCCCTGCAGTTGACCTGGATTATGCAGCGCCTTATTTTCTTTGTTGCACATCACTTCTGGTTTGTTAAGATTGTTCTGGAGGCTGGAGCTGTCATCTAACTCCCCTGTTGGGTGCTGTGTGTGCGTTTGACGAGGATAATTCCTGTTCCATCATCCAGCTCACTGCTCAAAATACACATGGGGAGAGCAGAGTATGGTGGACGCCATACAAAGATTGTTCTTTGGTTATGGCAACAGTCCACTGGGAGCATTTAATGGCTTTAAACTGAAAGAGAGTAAGTTTAGATTAGGTATTAGAAAGAAATTGTTTACTGTGAGGGTGGTGAGGCCCTGGCACGGGTTGCCCTGAGGAGCTGTGGCTGCTCCATCCCTGGAATTGTTCAAGGCCAGATTAGATGAGGTTTGGAGAAACCTGGTCCAGTGGAAGGTGTCCCTGCCCATGACAAGGGGTTGGAACCAGAGGATTTTTAGGGCCCTTCCAACAGAAACCATTCAATGATTCTATGATTTTTCTGATTTAAAAAAAAAATAAAAAAAATTCCCTGCACCTCCAATCCATTTCTTTGGCCATGCAAACGTGACAGCCTAACAGGATAATATCAGCTGATTCTCTGCTAACTTCACTACCTGCTAACTTCTATAAAGAGTTGAAGGTTGATTTGATATGACTTCTTGCTGACTTAAAATGGGCTGTCATTCTGGTTTCCACCATCACATACTTTCAGTGGCTTTATTCCAGTGTTTTTACAGGAAATGGGAAAAAACCTTGTGGGTTTGCAATTTCCTTACTCTTCTTTTCTCCACCCGTTTAGTAAATAGGCACAGCAAGTGTCCTTCAGTCTGCCAAGAGGGCCATGAACTGCCCTGATGCTGCTTCAGGTATCACAGGAGGAAAATTGCAGAATCCCAGCGGTAGGAAAGAACCTCTGGAGGTCATCTCGTCCAAACCCCTCCTGAGAGCAGTGTCACCTAGAGCCGGTTTCTCAGGCACATGATCAGTCAGGGCTTGAATATCCCCAAGGATGGGGACTGCAGCCTCTCTGTGCAGCCTGTGCTGATGTTTGATGACTCTCACCATAAAAAAACCCCCACAAAATAAGCAAAAAAGCCACTCCAACCCCAAAACAAACAGGTTTTTTTTTCTTTTTGAAGTGGAATTTCCTGTATTTAAATCCCTCTTGCTTCTTGTCCTGTCACTGACCACCACCAGGAAGACTCTGGCTCCATCGTGTTTGCTTCTTTCCATCGGATATTTTTACACCTTAATACCACCACACCCTTCTCCTCTTCAGGGTGAACAGTCCCAACTCCCTCAGCCTCTCTATGGGAGGTGCTCCCATCCCTTAACCATCTTTATGGTCCCGCACTGGATTTTCTCCAATATGTCCATGTCTCTCCTCCTTTCCCATTTTTTTCCAGTATTGTCTGGAAAGAAATGTCCCAGCTCATGTCTTTCTCAGCCAAACTCAAATTTAAATACATATCACTTGTCTGAAGTGCTGCTGTGGTTTAATTCCAGCTGGCAAATAAGCTCTCCACAGCCATTCCCTTGCCATCCCCAGCAGGTTGGTGGAAATGAAGTGGATGAGTGAAAGTGAGAAAGCTTGTGGGTTGAGATAAGAACAGTTTAATGATTGAGACGTAATAGTAAAATAATAATAATAATAATAACAACAAACCAATTTCTTCCATGCTATAATCTCACCTTTCATTCCCACCACTAATGCTGCCCACCCATGTATCTCTAAATGGAGACTGATGGGTGTAGAACTCTTAAATAATTTTGCCTGCTTGGTTTTACCTGCCAGTATCTTTCCTAGTCCAAGAAATATGGACCAACTCTTTCCTTGAGATCCTATATCCTACTGTTCTAGTCATGGCATGGTTGGCTTCTACAGGATATACAAAGCAAGAAGTAGTTGAATTCATTAAAATACGAATTCATGCCCCTGGCAGGATAGTTGTCCTTTTAGTCTGGCTTGGATGTGGTTATTCTTTTATTTGTATTTTAGGTGATGAGGATAAACCTGTGATAAAATCTTTTTTTCTTCTTTCTTTTTCATTTTTTTTTTCCCTCTGTGTCTAGTACGTTACGAAATGCTTGTTCCAATTTGTACAAACTGCCTTCACAGTAAATTGGACACGTCTCCCTGAGGAGCAGTAGACAAAAGAGTTGGGAAGTGCCATGGGGATGGGGAGGGAAATGCTTTTATTGCCAATCAAATTAAAGGCATTTAGATCTGCTCTTAAATTTTCCTGTAAATATACTACTGTGGGGTAAGAATGTGGCTCCAGAGCTGTGTGAATAAGGGATATTTCAATAGCTTGGTAGGATGGGGTGGGAGGTGCCTGCTGCTAAAAAGATTGGTTAAGCTACAATAAAATATTTCGTTTTCAATTCTTTCTATTTTTCCTCCCTAACAAGGAGAAAAAGCTTTAAAATGGAAACACGTCCTGAAAATGATAAATCAACATGAAACACTTGGAGTGCTCTAAAAGCCCTGCTTCTCTCCCCCTTTCACACCACTCTGTTGGAGAAAAAATAGATACATTCACTGTTTGCCAAAACAACACTTGCCCAGTTGTAATCAAGTCATTTTACAACAGGGTGTAGAATTTTACTCCATGTTTGTTGTCTGTGGCCTTGGGGAAGTCATGGCAGGAAATGTTTCCACTTGCTTATCTCTAAAGAGACAGGGTGGGTAAGGAACAATCTCTGTACAGAGGCAGTTCCCAAGCTGTTTGGTTGTCCCACATCCCTGCTTGCAGTGGTCTTAAACTGTGGGAGATAAAGAAAATAAGATAATTCCTTATCTGTGCCCAGAGACTTTCTTGTAACCATCTTTCATGTGCCCATATTTTCCCAGGTAAGAGTTTTGCTGGATCTTGGGTTGCATTTTGTGATGAAGGTTGTGTTGGTAGTTCTGAGCTCACCTGAGACCTGGGAGAGCTAAGGTTTGTTCCCAGGTCTATCACAGACTCCTCAACTAAATCTTCAGCTGCTTCTTGTAATGTTTTGTGGTTGTGATCAAGAATTTCCATCAAGACACCACAGAATCACAGAATGGTTCGGGTGGGAAGGAACCTTAAAGATCATTTCATTCCAACCCCCTGCCATGGGCAGGGACACTTTCCACTAGATCAGGTTTCTCCAAGCCCTGTCCAACCTGGCTTTGAACACTTCCAGGGTTGGAAGAGTCACAACTTCTCTGGGAAGCCTGTGCCAGGGCCTCACCACCCTCTGAATATAGAATTACTTCCAAATATCCAATCTAAACCTACCCTCTTTCAGTTCAAGGCCATTACCCTTTGTCCTATCACTCCATGCCCTGCTACAAAGTCCCTCTCCACCTCTCTTGAAGACCCTCATGAGCTACTGGAAGCTGCTCTAAGGTCTCCGGGAGAGAGTACAGTTGTAGGGTGTATTTCCATGGAGCTCATGGTTTTACAGTTTTACACGGCTGACACGATGGGTTGTTTTGCTGTTGAGTGTCTCGCAAATCCGTGATTTACAACTTTGCTCCTTGGTTCCTCCTGTTTGCTCCATTTTCCGTCTCCTTGAAGCACACTCCGGTACACACCCTCACCCTCTCTCTGACTGCTTGGGCTTCACAGCTTGGCTTCCATAACTTTGGGCTGAAGGCTGTTTCCCTAAAATGAAGGATTTCTGGTCGGGGGGCACCTGCAGCCTCTCAGATGCCAGTTATGTGTGGATGTGGTACACTGAGGCTGGCTGGGGATGCTGTACTCTGGATTTACTCCACTTTTAATGGATTTAGCTCCCAACCATTTCTCTCTCAAGGTGGTTGCACTTTCATCCTCTTTCATGTGTCTGGCCCAGTTAAGGGAGGATGGCGAGTGATTTCTTTTGGTTCTGAAGTTTCGCTGGCTGGTGCATCTCAGCGCTGATTTTTTTGCTTGGTTTTGAAACTCTGAAAGGAAAAAAAAAGGGGAATGAAGTAGAACAGGTTCCTGAGCCATCAGGCTGTTCCCAGTACAGCGCAGAACTGGGATTTTCTGGTGCTTTACTTTCCATGGAGAACAAACCAAAGGAATAGCTGCAAGTGTCAGTCAGTGCATCCAAAAAGGGACTTTAGCCCTTTCCTGAGGTATCTATCAATGAGGACATCATGTGATACGTGGTCATGTGCCACAGAAAGTGGAGGCCATTCCCAGCTTTTTGCATGTCAGAGGGAAAATGGCTGGTCCAGAACATGAGAGATTTGAATATCCAAGCCCAGAATGAAGCACCGCAGCTCATGTCATCCAGCCTAATACCCCAACATGTTTCTCAGTACAAGAAAGACGTGGACCTCTTGAAGCAGGACCAGAGGAGGCCACTAAAATGATCAGAGAGATGAACCAGCTCTGCTGTGAAGAAAGGCTGTAGAGTTGGGGCTGTTCAGCCTGGAGAAGAGAAGGCTCTGGGGAGTCTTTAATGAAAGTGGCCTTTCACTACTTAATATAAGAAATATAAAGACAGACTTTTTAGCAGCACCTGTAGTGATAGGACAATGGTTTTAAATTAAAAAGATTAGATACAGAATAGTTATAATGAAGAATTTTATTTTATGGTAAGGTAAAACACTGGACCAGGATGCCCCATCACTGGAAACATTTCAGGCCAGGGAGGTTGGACTAGATGACCTTGAAGGGTCCCTGCCAACCCAAACCATTTTGAGTCTGCCATCACACCAAAGATGTTGCAATTCTTGTTGGATTGTAACCTTTTTTTGTGGTAGAACCACCTGTTTGGGGTGGTATTTTTATAGCCTTGGTGTCAGAAAGCAGAAGCTGGGTTTGGTCCTGTATCATTTCCCAGCTCATACAGCACCTTTATCTCTCCTCTTCCTTTGCTGCCATCATCTCCATGCCTTAGAGTTGAACTATTTTGATACCAAAGCGCTGGGACACTGCTGAAGTGCTGGAGGATGTCTGGGTGAGGCATTTCTGTGGATAAGGAGATGGGAAGGAGGAAGAAGTTGTCTTCCTCTGACTGCTGCATTTATTTCATTCTGCTTCTGCTACCTCAGGCCTTGCAGGCAAAATAACTCTGGCTCCAGTATTTCTACTGGAGGCCCAGGAGATTGTAGCAGCAAACTGTCTTTTTTGAGAGCTCATCAGGACTGCAGTGTGATGGATAGACTCCAACCAGCTGTGTACTGGTAATGTTCCAGAAGACAGCTTTACCGTTTTTTGATCAAGTGCTTAAGTCTTTGCCTTCTAGCTCAGGATCTCAAAGCACTTTGTGAACAGGGAGGAATTAAAAGTTGCCCTTTATCAGTGGAGAAAATAAGACACAGGGAGGTCAAATGGCTTGCTTGCCCTCAACATCATTTGTAGTCCAGACAACCTGGATTTTAGTGCTTTTAATTTTTTTGCAGGTGGGCATCCTGAAGTTTGGAGATTGCCTTGTATGTTCTATTTGCCTTTTCAGTCCTCTTTTTTTCTTGGACTGCTGGGGTTTAACTGACTTTTAACAGGGCTGTGCCTGTCTTTTTCTCTGTTTTTTAGGTTTGGAGTACAATCCCGCATCCATCACTATCCAGAAAATGTCTTATGGATCCATTGATGGGAGTGGATTTGGGAGCAGGAACCCATTTGGAGGCCCTTCGAGACAAGGCTATCAACCTCTCGGTGAAGTATTGATCCCTTGCTGTAATTTATTCCACCTGGCTCCCTGAGGGCTGAAGTTTGACTTGCTCAGGTTCAGTGTGGCTGCTGTATAAATATCAAACCCTCACCAGGGGTCATTTCTGACACTGATTTTCAAAGGTGAATTCCAAACTTGTTCAGTTTGATTTGTGTGATTGAGGCCCAACATCTCACCATGCTCAGGATTTGAGGCTGCAACATGGGAGAGCAGCACTAATGAGGGTTTTTGAGGAATTTTGGGGGACCAGAAGGAGAAACGCATAATATTCTCTAAATTGGCTTGTGTCTTTTCTCATCTCCCCATCACCTTTATAAGAAGTTTGTCTCAGTGGTTGTTCTAGGGCTGGCTGACGGTGGGAGTGGATGGGAAGATGTACAAAGTGCAGTGGGCTGTGCTTTCCCAGAGGATAACTTTGTGGTGGAAGCTGCTTGAACCTGAGACACATGCTTGGATGTGGCTAACAGGATCAAAAACTCACTCAGGAAATGCTCAGACCATAAACAGTGGCTTGCAAATGGCCGTGGATTCTTTCTTTGTGTCATTTTTTTAAGCAGACGCTAGACCAACTGTAGGGCTGATCTGGGCTTATCTACTCTGGCTTTCAGCAAGCCTTTTTATCTGGAACTTATCCTTCATTTTGTTCGTGGAGCTGGCTTGCTCTTGTAACATGGCAAAGAACTCTCTTTTCCTTTTTTCACCACGGAAGAACATTACCCCTCTCTCCACTTGCCTTTGATTTCAACTGGGCCATTCATTAACACAGCATGATTTGGTGTTCATGTTTTGAGGGTTGCAAATGTTCTTTGGGAAGCATTTCTTTGTTTTGCAAATAGCTGTTCTCCCTGGATGGAAATATGAAAAAAAAAAAAACCAAATACATAGAAGTTTCTCTTGGGTTCCTGTTTTCTTACAAATTTGGGTTTAATTTTAATTTTTTTTCTTTGAACAGGAAGAAGGTATTGAAGTAAGTGCAAATTGTCTGTTCAGTTGTGAATAGTGATTTTTAGGCTGTTCTGCAAGGCAAAATTAAAGGCATAAAAGCAAGGAAGAATGGGATACTTGGGCACAATCAAAGAACTGTAAGAAAAGAGAATTGAAATGTGGACTAGACAAACAATGAATCTCAGTGCATTGTAGCTTGGATTTAAAAAAAAATGAGTATTTATTGTGCTGTATGAGTAACCCACTGTTTTTAATGCAAATTCACAGAATAACTCAAGACACTTGAAATCTCTAAATATCTGAAGAGATCCCTCATTGTGCCCAGCTTGCCCACGGCTTGGCAGTTGGAGCTGTGATGCTGAAGGCACCCTTAGTGGATGGCAAAGAGGAGCTGGTGTGGAAAAATCAGCTTTTTTGGAACAGCCACGGTGTTGTTGGCTGCCCAGCAGAGCCTGTCCATGCTCTGGATTATGGCTGGGAGTTGAGTGCTGATTTCCACCAGACATGCACACATCCTGTCTGGTGGCATTGCCATGGACACATCTCCAGGGTCCTTCAGGGTGGATTTTCCCAGCCAGCCAAAATTGGTTGGTACCTTAGCTAAGCATCCCTGTGGAAGAGATTGTGAGGGGAGGAACCTGTTTGGTTCCCATTGGCCAAGGCACCTTGGAGAAGTTTCCTTTCTGTGTGTCTCAGTCAGAGGCGGCTTTGTTCAGCCTTGAGGAAAGAAGGCTTAGGGGAGACCTTTTCACCGGGTTCCAGCACTTAAAGGGTGGCTACAAATGAGGTGAAGACTCTCTTTTCACATGGAAAAGATGTGGGATATTGGTTTGAGTTACTCCTGGGGAGATTCAGTTATCAGAGACTCAGACAAGAGGAACATTTTTTTGCAGTGAGAACAATCAGCCTTTGGAATAATCTCCCCTGGGAAGTGGCAGATTCTTGAACGTTGGACAACTTTAAAGTTCATCTGGATGGAGTGCTGGGCCATCTTGTCCAGGCTGTGCTTTTGCCAAGAGAGGTTGGATCAGATGATCTTTGAGGTTCCCTTCCAACCTGTGGATTCAGAATCAATTCTGTGATTCTGTTCTGTGCTCATCTGAACCTGGATCCCTTCGCCATGGGAGACTGACACATTGGATGCCTTTTGTCATACTACCCCCAAATATTGCCATTAATTAAGTGTCAGGAGAGGGTAATGCAACACTAATTATCTGCCTCCTGCTTCTCGATGATGGATGACTGGTTTGCTAAGAAAAATTGGCTTTTGTATTAGATCATGGTACGGCTGGAACAAAGGAGCGTGGCCTTCTGGCAGCATTTGTGTCTCTGCTCTCAGCAGGGGCAAACCTTGATGGGAATGTTCTGTGTGAGTTTTAACCTGTCCCTCTCTTTATAGATAATAAATAAATAAAAAACCCCAGGTATTCCTGCAGGTAAATGTCCAACAGTGGTCCAGTGGTAATACTCAATATCCAACAGATATTGAATCCAACAGAATCCCTGAGATACTGTGACAATAAAAGTGACAGATACGGAACTGCTTCATCTGTAATACAGAGAGCAAAGGAAAGGGGGCTTAGGCTTTGTTTGCTTTTGTTTAGTGAAGGGTGACACTGTGTAGTGGTTTGGTCCAAAATACTCAGAGGGTGACACTGCCATGGGGGTTTCCTCTGTGCCTATGCATCTGTTTGTCTTGGCTCTGGCTCCTCCATGCTCAATCCAAATGTGTTGCCAGGATGGGAAAGTTTAATTACTTGAAGGTGAGCCCTTGGCTCCGGGCTGATGTGATGATGGATGGACTCAGAGCCCATCCTCAGGCCATGTGGAAGTTAATCTTGCTGACCAGCCTAATTAGAGAGGTCCACAGACTTGATCTGTAGCAGTTTGGGAAAGAATCCCAAGGCAGTGTTTTCAGCAATTTGGTTTGCCCTGGACACCTTGGTGTCAGAAAACTCTAGTTCAGACTCTGTTTTTGATGGTGGATATCCAGGGTTTCCTGGTGAAAACAAAAACAAGTATTTTTTTTCACTCATTACTTTTTAATATCGGCAAGGTTTTGGGAGGAGTGAGAGGGAAGCTCAGCAGAATTCAGATATTCTGTAGCCTTAACCAAGGAGCACCCTAAGGTGTGTCACAAGCAGGATCACCAGGATTACCTGGAGTAGAGCACTTTGGCGGGGTGGGTGTGCCCCAGCCACGGAAGGACAGCCAGGAGTGGCACATGGACGCATAAGCCGTGTCCCTGCTTTGCAGTTGGGAGTTACAGCCTCCTCCAGCAACATCTGCTTTTCATATCCTCATTCTGATCCCCAAAATCAATGTAAACCTGTGTGTTCCCCTGTTTCCTTGTAGGAGCTTCTCTGGGATTCAGCTGGGCATTGGTGTTGCATGGACAAATTAGAAAGCAGGTAGTAGAAAGTTACTGTTTTGTTTTGGTGGTTTTTTTTTTGTTTGTTTTTGTTTTGTTTTGAAGTTTAAATCTGAGAAGTGGAAAAGATTGACTTCAAAAATATTATTTTTTAAGTAATGTGACATGTCTGAGATAAACAGAGACCAAACATTGTACAGCAGTAGAAATTAAACCCTGGATTCTTACTGTATGCAGCCTGCACTCTCTACCATGTTCAACCTATCTTCCCCAAACCATCTTTTTGTGGGGAAAATGAACAAAACCTGCTTTACACAAGGAGGCATATAGGTCAGGGAATTTAAATAGCTTGGATTAAAATGCCACAAGACAGGAAATTTTTAGCACTGCTTTTATTAACCTTACTGTAACCTGGACGTTAAATGCCAGCTCTGGAAAGGTGAGGTTAATTTCATATTCCCGCAGTGCATTGCTTCCAGTTGAGCTCAAGGGACTCAAGGGTCAGTGCTTAATTTGGCTGTGACTTCATTTGGACTATTTTCCCTTCAGTTTCTCCTGAAGATTTTGTGTGGGACACTGGCCAGGGTTCTACTCAACATATATCACATGAGTCTTTCTCCTGGTTGGATACGGTTGGTTATCTTGTCACTGAACAAAATGAGATTGGTCCCTGCAAGCTGTCCTTGGCACTGTTCTCTGGGTATAAATCACCTAATTATCATTTTAATACTTAACAATTGTTAAATGATTTTTTCTAACTTTTTTTTTCCTGGAATCACGTCTATAATTTTCTTTGCCCTCCCCTCTCTACCACTCACTGGCCTCTGTGCTGCACCAACCAGCTCTTGGGTGGAAAGTCATGTGCCAGTGCTGGCAGTGCTGTCACTGACCTGTCATGGAATTGTTTGGGTGGGAAAAAGCCTCTGAGATCCTCAAGTGCAACCGTTAACCCAGGGCCACCACTAAACCATGCTCCTAAGTGCCACATCTACACCTCTTTTAAATCCCTGTGGGGGTGGTGACTCAGGCACTCCCCCGTTCCAGGGCTTGACAACCCTCTCAGTGAAGACTTCTTCCCAAATATCCGATATAAATATCCTTCTTACACATGAACCACCCTTCTGTCCTCTCCAATCCTGTTTTCCTCGGTTTTCTAGAAGTTTCGGAAAGTGATTTGTCCTTAAAAAGCCATCATGGGGTTCGTGGTTGCCTCGAAGTTTGGCAGAGTCACAGAGCTCCTGTGCTCCATGGGAGGGAGATGTTCAGATCATCGTGAGCCTTTGGTGGGATGGGGATGGCAGAAGCTCTGTTTTGAACACAAAACTCACTCAAAAGCTCGGGTACAAACCAGCACCATGGCCTGACCACCAACGTGGCCTCTCTGCAGCCCCAGGTCTGGTGTCAAACCATGGGAAGGAATCCACTGCCAGCTCCATGTCTCGACACTGCAAAGTGCTGAAGCGCAGCACAAACTCCTGAGTACACAAGGAGTCCCCCTGAGGTTAATCAACACTGAGCAGCTGGTTAATCTTTTTGCTGTATTGGGGCCTGAGTGCTGCTTTAGTTTTGCATTGGCCTCTTAAATTAATTCCAGTACTTGGAATGCCTTGCTGAAGGGAACTTGGAACCTGGGGTCGTTGCAGTGTGAGGCATTGTCCAAAGGGTCTGGTGGGAGGTCCAGGTCTGGTTGTGGCAACTGTTCCTCACTGGGGCAATGAGGAACACAATCAT
>NW_008246063.1:1585000-1595657 GCF_000691975.1 Corvus brachyrhynchos
CAAAATCATTGAATCTTTTGAGGAGATTGGAAGCTACTCTGCAATATTAGGGGTGATTTTTTCAAAGGCTGAAGTCTCAAACTGAAGGGCTGGACCAGATCACATTCAGTAATTTAACCAAAGTGTGCTTTTGGGATGGAGTCCTGTCAAGTGTGGAATTAGAGAATCATTAAGGTTGAAAAAGACCTCCAAGACCATCAAGTCCAGCCTTCAAAAAAGGAAGGACTGAAGATGTGACCTCCTGTGGCAGCTTTTCTCTGCCATGCATAGATGGGTTCAAAATACTGCTTCAAGGTTACCTCCTGGAGTTGCCTGTAAGTTAGAGAGCTCTAAACAATAACGTGGCTTGTCAAATGTTGTGTAAAACATTTCTGAGAGTCTTAATGATTGACTTTTGCTTCTAAGTCTTGGGTCTCATCGTATTTTCTTGAATTTGTGGTCCCACGGAAGTTGAGGAGTTGGGTGTCATTTAATAAGTCATTAGTAAAGTGCAGGTTAAAGTCTCAGTGCAAACAATAAAAAAAAAAAAAATCATAAGTAGATGATCTCTCTCACTAGACAACCCCAAAAAACATTTCTGTGGCATCTACAGAATTATTCCATGTTGTTTCTTTGCTATTGTGCAAAACTTCCAAAAGTTATAAATTTATTTTCTTAGTCCATTTTCACTAGATTTAGAGGATCTTCTTTGCCTTACATCCAGTTCTTAGAGATCTCATGATTTAATGAATTAATAAGCCTAAACTTAAGAAAACATATTAAAGAATAATGAACAACATGTTTTATAGCAAAAGGAATTGCCAGCAGAATTAACTTTCATACGCAAATTGACTTTGAAACTGTTTTGAAAACCTCTGCCCTATCCCTTCTGGCACTTTTAACCATTATAATAAATGTTTTGCTATGATTTCAGTATTTCAGGAAATGTAAGTGGTTATGCATTTATTTATATAAGTAGAAAAAACAGAACACACCATTGGAATAAATAAGTATTTTAATGAAATATGTGAGGGTGAGATGACAACTTCTTAGCAGGGAAAAAAAAAAGCAACAAAACCAACAAACCAATCCAAAAACCTCTTGGGTAAAGATAAACTTTTTTTTTTTCTTTACCAATTTTATTTGCTAGTCTTGGTTACTCAAAGCAATTTTAATGTAAACATGTAAAAATCATGCTGGCGGTCCCAGTCTTTGAGAGAAAATCAGAAATCAAAGACACTTACCCTTCCTTGGGCATTTCAGCTGGAAATGCATTTAAACATCCTCTCAGAACAGCTTGCTTCATTTTCCACTCAATTACTGTGGAATTAGAAGTAGTTTAAGAAGATCCTCTGCCTGCAGCCTGCTCGTCGTGTGGGTAGAGGTCCCTTGGTAGGGGAAGCAGAAGAGAATGAATGTTGCTGGTGGAAACTGTCCAGTGGAAAGTGTCCCTGACCCTTGTCGGGGTTTGGAACCAGATGTTTTTAAGGTCCTTTCCCACCCAGGCCATTCAGTGATTCTATAATTCCATGGATTGTGGTTCCTTTAATTTCCCAATGTGTGCCCAGACCTGGGGCTGCCCTTCTGGGTTGTCTTTCCACATGGGTATATTTTCCTAAAGGAGAAGAGACTGCCCTGTGCTTTAGTTTCAGCTCCTGAAATTAATTTAGCTCAACGCTTTTTTTTCCTTCTGGCTGCCCTTGCAAAAGCTTTTCTTTGTCTTGGATGCGGAGGAAAGAAAAGTTTTATTAACAAAATAAAACTCAGCTACCGCCTCATTTGGACTTTGTACCAGCTCTTGTTTAAGCTGTTCACACCTGGACAAGACTTCAGCAATTTTAAACTGAAAGAGGGAAGGTTTAGATGAGATGTGAGAAAGAAATTCTTCCCTGTGGGGGTGGTGAGGCCCTGGCACTGCTTGCCCAGAGAAGTTGTGGCTGCCCCACAAGTGTTAAAGATAAGATTGGACAGGGCTTGGAGCAACGTGGGATTGTGGAAGGTGTTCCTGCCCATTGCAGGGGGTTAGAAGGAGATGATCTTTAAGGTCCCTTCCAACCCAAACCATTCTGTGTTTCTATGATTCTCTGATTGATGCTCCCAAGATTCTTTAATTCTGTAGATTGAATCCAACTGTGTTTTTTGAAACATTTTCAGTTTCTTGAGAGCACTTCTCCAGTTAGGAGAGCAGAGCCCTTCTCCAACAGGCCATAAGGGAGTCCTTGGCTGTAATATGAAATTCCCGCGAGTCCTGCAAGGCTTCCTCAACATTTTCTACACCACTGGGCTTCCACCCTGTGCTTTGCATCCTTGTTCTTTCCATCATGGCAATATCCAGTGCTTGGATAGGATCTGAAGCCTGTTTTTCTTGAGCTGTGCCTGCAAAAAATCCACCTGAAACAAGATACATTTGAAATTGAGCAGTAGTACTGCTGCATGACCTTGTATGAACATCTGTCCATGTTTGCTGAATGGGGATCTATGGGAAAGAGGATGAGGTTGGAGCAACCCTTCTGCAGCTGTTTGCTTTTCCATCAGAGCTGTCTCTACGTGCACATCCCAGTGCTCCCCAGCATCCTGCTGTGCCAGGCAGATGTGCTGCCACGATGGTTTCATTCTGAAACCAGGGGTAGAGCAGATCAAAGCTTTTTCCATGTTTGCTTGAATATTTCCGACCTCTTTTGGTTCATCAAGCTGTCTCCCCAGGGAGGAAGCAGAACCAGGCTCCAGACAGGCTAAGTACTGCAGCCAGCATTTTTCCTGAGGTTCTGCAACTCTTTTCTAATATATGAATGGAAGAACCCCCAAACTTCACTGGAAAAGCTGGTGTCCAGGAGCAGGCTGGCATTTCTAGCACAGCTTTTTCCACTCCGTGTTGTATTCCCTTCTTGGGAAGGTGCTGTCAGTTTTTATTGCCCTTATGGCTGCTAAAAGATCTTTTTTTCTTATTTTTTTCTTTTGGCTTTTTTTATTAATGTGCTCATCAGGAAACCAAATGAGGTTGAAATTGAATTCAGCCTGGTCTGTCCTAGTTTGGATTGCAAAGATATCCATGTAGAGTGTTGCTGTGTTTCCTCTACTATTGCTGTAGTAACCCCAGTAAATTTGGGAATGGACATTCCTGGGCCTTGGAAGAAGAGCTAGAATAGTACCTGGCATGAATTTTCTTTGTCCCAAGCATTCCCCAGGTGTGAATCAGACATTGGCATAGCTGAGATTCTTAGCACAGGTGAGACTGTGCTACCTCACCCTGATCCTTGGCTGCAAACTAAACTTGATATTAACTGAATTGCTTCAGACCTTTTTTTTTTTTTTTTCTGTTGCAGAATTTCTTGGTGTTTTGGCTGTGAGAGGGAACAAATCCAAAAAGTCTAAAGCCTGGGATAAAGTTTAGGAAGGGAAAACGTCTTTGCTGCCTGTGCTGTTGTGATAGGGACAGTGGATGCTGCAGGACATGCTGAGTGGGATGGAACTCTGCATATTTGAGATGTTCATATATTAATAATATTAAAAATACTAATATTTAAAGTAATAGTAGATAAAATAGTAAAATCTCTGTGCATGAATGCAGCTTGTAGCTACCTTTGATATTTTGGAGAGCACATCCATCTCTTGGTCACCTCTGTCACTACTCTGTAGTGTGGCCAGGTGTAAATCTCAACTTCCCTGTTTTCTTGTTTCCTTCCCTCCTATACTTAGTATTATCCAATTAATTAAATTCTCAAGGATATAGAATTTCTTAATTGATTAGAAAGAAAAGAATTTAGCATCCTTTGTGTATGATGCATCTTCCTTTTTCTCCTTGAAAATGCAAGTGGAGTTTCATGGCATTACCTTCTGCCAGGAAAATGGGGATGGAGATTTATAGAGAAACTGAAAAAACACAGTTGTGGATTTCTGTTCTACAGCCCCACTCTAAGGATATATTTATTTGCAGAACATACACAAATCTCACTTCTGTACATAATGGAGGGGTAGACACAGCTGACCCAAATATGTATGACACAAACAGAATTTGAGTGGAGAGAGAAAAAAAATAAAAAGGAATAAAGCATTTATCCATGCTGTCAGGCCAGAAATATTATTTCTGAATATCTCTTCTTCCAGGTGACGTTTGCTTAGAGACTGACACTGGCAGCCAGAAGTGGGCAGGGATTAAAGATCAACAGTGGGGAAGGACTCGACAGATGTAAGCAGGTAGATTGGGGATTAGGGTGAATTAGTGTGGATGGAAAGTGTTTAGGAGCAAGGAAGGATTTAAAATTGGATGTTAGCATGTATGCATTGCAGATCTTCCCTGCATTTCTCTGTTATACCTGGATATTAATGGTTGGGATTTATGAGCTCGTTCCGTGGCTGTTGATGTGGCTGAAGGTAGTGGCGGTGCTGCAGGTGGTTGTGGTGGGGTGGAAGAAGCAGCTTGAAGAGGTTCTGAGGTGTACAAGTGGTTGTATGGGTGTTTCTAAAACCAATTTCCCATTATTTCCTGATCCCAAGCTGGAAACACCTTTTGGGGATATCTCTGTGTTTCTCATCTTCTTCTGGCTGCGGAGGGCTGCAATGGGATGATGATACTTTCCTACATGAACACATCCTAAGTAAATTTCTTTAGTTCCTTCTAAAGCCAATATTTTTTGTGGAAATCAAGCTTGAAGTGGAAGGCAGGTGATTCATGGGAGATAAAGTACCAGGATTAAAATATTCCCAGTGGGCTTTTTTACAGCTTATGTCCTATTTTCAGAAACTCTTTAAGGTGAGACCTCACAGATCTCCTAGTACTTGAATGATGAAGCTTGGGGTGTGGGAGTGGATAGTCCAAGGCCCCTTTCTGCTCTGGAAGGTTTTTAAGGAAGGATCTCTTGAAATTTCAACCAATGTTTATTTGGTTTGGTTTGGTTTGGTTTTTTAATAGCCAGCCAAACCTGATTGCTCCTAAATCCCTTGGTGCCCAGCAGTGTGCTAAAGTGGAATATTTCCCATGAATATTTCTGTGTGTTTGGCTGTTCCTTGCCTTGAAAGCTTCACCCAGAGATTTGGGAGTTGATTTTCAGAGAGACAAAGAATACCCCATACATGTGAATGCACAGAGCATTATTTGGTTAGCTGGGGGATTTTACTTTATTTTTTGTCTCTAAATGCTTTTCTCAGGTCTTTAGTGGAGAGCAGAAGAATGAAGAGTTGACCACAGCCATGCTGCATAAAATAGAATATCCTCTATTCCTTCTCCTCTCCTAGTGGAGATACAGAAATGGAAATAGGAATACAGCTGGCAAAGTAGAGGGACAAAGTTATGTAAAGAAGATTTTTTGAAGTTGTAAATCCATCTGAAGATTTTCAAAGTCATAAATCCGTCTTTTGGGGCTGGGAATAGCACATGCCTTGAACTTGGCATTTGAAACAGGTCTGTTGGGTATGAAGCTGTGTGGGAAGACCACTGAGAACCATCCCATTCTCCCTTAAAAAAGAGGTTTTGAAGGGAAAAAACAGTCCTGGGAGTCTGAAAATTTCAGACCTCCTATACTTTTCCACATGTGTGGCGGCAACCAAAGCGATGGGCTGAGCAAAATAAGATTTCTGTACCACTTTCTCCCACTCGTTCCTCCAAGTTCTTTTTTATTATTATTTTCACTTCTGCAAGATGGTGTAAAGCAGAGATTTAGAAAGAGGGTTTACTGTAAAATAAAGTTTGCAGAGAACTTGGGTTTATGACAAAATGCAGCAAAAAAACACCCTTTATTACAATCCTTTAGTAGTCATTATTTTAGATTTATTTCAGGTACTGCAGGAATTAAGCAGGTGGGGAAAGAGGAGTTGTCTGCTGCTTTTCCTGAAGTGCTCTAGCAGCCAGACTGTAGCCAGATGGCTGGGACTTTGAACAATACACAGATAATTCCAAACCAGGATCTAACAACAGTAAAATCACTAGAAATATGCAGGATGTGCATACCTGGGGGGGATGGATGTGCAGTGTGTGTGTGTTGGTTTGAAATGCAATTTGGCCGTTTCAGTCATATTGTCATTTCATACCTCTCCTTTTATATTCTTACTGCTAAACCAAAGTGCTCTCGATTCATACTTTTAAATTTTGGGTCTTTTAACACCATTTCAGTATTTTCAGTGATTTTTAAAATTTTTTCTTTTCTTGTCCACGGGGTTTTCAAATTTATTGCTCATTAGTGAAGAAGAAACCAGCCCATATTGACATCCTGACAAGGAGAGAAAGTGTGTGTTTATGTACAATAAGAAAACAGCCACTGTGGCAAACAAGAGCTTCCTTTTGGGAGATTGAACTTCCTGGAGATCAAAGAGGTTGGGCCACTTTGTATTTGGGGAACCTTCTGCTCCCACAAGATGAGGGATATTAATTGAGTTGTCAGAGTCTTATGCCAATGATTCTTTTTCCCTCAGATTTGACTTGGTAAGAATCCAGCGTTGCTTCATTTATTTTTCTCTTATTTAATTTTATTTTTCATTTTATTTCATTTTATTTTATTTTATTTTATTGATGTCTAGTTGGTGGAAGGAGGGCTGCTTGTCTTGCAGCTGCTCTCTCTTTTGTTTCAGGTTTCTGGTTGAATGTCCCATCCTCTTTGGTCCATTCCCCTTTTTTTCTTTTTTTTTTTTTTAGTTGCCATGTTTTGCCTCTTCCAGGCATGTCTGAGACATCCTCAAAACTGAGAGAGAAGGGGTGAGGACAAGGCCAGCATTTCAGCATCACGCTAGACAGTGGCAGGGCCTGTCTGCAGCAGAAAGCCTTAGAAAAGCTCCTGGTAGCATCTCTCTCCTCTTTGGCATTTGCATCAGGGGGCCTGTGAGTCAGGCAGGAGGGATTCCCTGCCCACGGCCGGGGACTTTCACTGCTGGAACACGCTGTGAATTCCTTTTCTTGGCTGAAAACAAAAGCCAGCCTTGCTTTCAGGGAGAAATGCTGGGTATTCCGCTTGATCTGCTGTCCCTTTCCTTCCCATTTCTAAAAATCCCACCCCCTCCATATCCACTGGTGTAGACACAGCAGGGATTCATCTTTATTCTGCCTGCCATTTTTTTCTTTCTCTCTCTTTTCCCCAGATGTTTTCATCCTCCATCTCTCAGTCCCTTCCTCCTTGCCCCTGCTGCTTTGCTTGACCAGGCTTCCCAAGACAATGACATTGTTTATTACATTGGTTTTGTGCTGTATAAATACTTCCCCTAGTTTGGCACGAGCATATTTCTGTCCACGTCCTGGTCAGCGCAGACTGAGGAATGGCTTCGTGCTCAAACCCAGCCCTTACCCTGAAATCCTCTGGAGCTCCAGCTCTGACCTGCATCTGCATGGGAAGGGTGGGCACAATCCTCAAGCGCTTTCCTGAGCATTCTGCTTTGATGCTTGACAATCATTTTGGTGAAGAAATCTTTCCTAAAATCAAATCCAGCCTTCCCTGGGGGCAACTTGAGGCTGTTTCCTCTCACCCTGTCCCTTGTTCCCTGGGAGCAGAGCCTGACCCCCACCTGGCTGCTCCTCCTGTCAGGGAGTTGTGGAAGGTGAGAAGGTTCCCCCCAAGCCTCCTTTTCTCCAGGCTAAACATCCTCCCCTCATGGAGATCATCCATACAGATATTAAATAGGTCTGTCCCCAATACTGAGCCACTCAGGACTGGCCACCCCCTGGATTTAATTCCATTCACCACCAGCTTGTTTTTCACACAGAAAACCTGTCCAATCCATGAACAGCCAGTTTCTTCAGGAGAATGCTGTGGGAAACAGTGTCAAAGGCTTTACTAAAGTATCCTCATGTGTGTCTTGCTTCCTTGATATGAAAGAGGGGAGGGGGAGAATTATCACCACTTCCTTGGAAGGTTTCCTTTCCTGCCCAGCCTGCAAACAGGACAGCAATCAGGAGACCAGCTCAAGAGTCAGGAGACTTTGCTGATACATTTCTTCTGCTGTTCTATTCTAAGTCATATTCATTTGCCTGGAATGATTTTTGGGAGCTGATTTGCCTTTCAACAGTGACTGTGTCAGATCTAAGTGAAGCAGGAAAGGAGAGGAAACCTCTACAGTGAGTCAGAAAACGAAGATGACTTAGTGGCTGCTGGTCCTAAAGGGTTATAATACAGAGGCCCTGAGAAATCCTTAAAGGAGCGCAGATGTCAGATTCCAGCAGGGGAAATAGCTCAGTTCTTGGGAGGAGGCTCTAACAGGCCTTTTAATGACCCCCAGTGGCCGAGATCAGTTTTATCTGCAGCTTGGCAGAAACACATGCCCACTGATGAAAGGCTTTGCAGCAAAAGTCATGTACAGAACTTGCCCAAGCGCCGGGAAATAACGCAGTGATTAACCCAGGCCTGGGACCCAACTGGAATTTCCTTGTGGCAGGGCTGGTTCCTGGGCTGCAGCATGTGAATGCTTCCCCCTAGGCTCGAGCTTGGCTTCCTCTAGCTGTGCCTGCATTTAGAAGATCAAAAAATAGATCCGAATATTGGCTTTGCCTCCTGGGAGGAGCATCACCAGGTTTGAAGAGGCAATCTTTTAAAAATAAACAAATTCATGTTGGAGTGCTCTAATGCAGGAGCTGTTCTGCACTTTCTTTATTTTTTTTTCCTTTTTATTTTCCTTTTTTTTTAATATACTTGATAACTGGCTTTCAAACTTCAGTGCTTTAGAGGAAGTCTGAAGACAGTTCTCCATTTGGATATTCTGGTGGGCTAAATGCTTTGCTTTTTTTAGAGAGGATGTTTCTAATTCCAGGTTAAAAGTTAAAAAAGGTAAAATGCTTATTGATACCTGCATTGATATCAAACCTGTAACTGCTCTGCTCACAGATAATTTGTGGAACTTGATGCTTCAGGGATCAAGAAACACATTTGAGCTGGAGCAAGGAGGCTCTAGAAACAGATCAAGTGCTTGAATGTGTTTGTAGACACCTTGTTTCTCCTTCAGGGCTTGCACACTTGAGGGTCATTAAAACACAAGGCTCTATAATCAGATACTCTGCTATTAAGCCATGTGTAGAGCTTAATTTTTATGCTTTGGGATGTAAGTGTTAAGGAGTTGTTTTGGTTGGTTGGTCCAAAGTTGGTCATGGAAGACTCCAGCTACCCATCAGTGAGTGAAAGGTGCTGTGGGAAGGCATCACCATGGCCAAAAATTCATCTGAGCACAAAGAGGAACCAACTATTTCTGTCACCCCAAAGAATATACACAACTGTAATGGTTCTGGGAAAGGGTAAGGAGATGGAACCCTTCTCCTTCAAGGTATTAAAAAAACTCCTAAGAAGTGAAGGCTTAGACAGACCATTCCCTTGTAGGTTACCTCTCCATTTTGTAACTTCTCCATAGGTCCTGGAGGCAGGTGTTGAAACATGAATTTCTGCCCTGAGCCATTGGCTCAGATCTTGTATAATACCTGTGCTTGCCTTGGGAAAAATTTTATTTGGAGAAAATTCTTCCAAATTTTCTGCTGGAAGATGTTTTGGAAGGGAAGGAGGATAAAGAGGATAAAGAATCAGTCAATGTCTGTAGAACAGCACAGTATAAATTTAGGGAGATTAGGGACAAGGTAAAAAAAAAATCATCTCTTACAGAAGTGGTTACAGTATCTGGTTGGGACTTTATGAATGAATGAACAGATTCATAGAATCTACAGAATGGTTTGGGCTGGAAGGGACCTTAAAGATCATCCAGTTCCAACCCCCTGCCATGGGCAGGGACACCTTCCACAATCCCAGGGTGCTCGGAGCCCTATCCAACCTGGCCTTGAGCACCTCCAGGAGTGGGGCATCCACAACTTCTCTGAGCAACCTGGCCAAGAGGAGATTCATTGCTGTCCTCCTAAGGAGGTTTTGGAAGGATTTCACATCACTGCCATGTGTGGGAGAGGAAACAAGTGGGGAAGGAAGATAGAGATGGAGAGAATGGGTGCGGCAATCCCACAGGGCAGAACAGCCATAAATTCTTTACTCAGAGGGTGGTGGGCCCTGGCACAGGCTGCCCAGAGAAGCTGTGGCTGCCCCATCCCTGGAAGTGTCCAAGGCCAGGTTGGATGGGGCTTGGAACAACCTGGGATTCCATTCTGATTCCATGATAAGACTCAGGAAGTGGGACTGCCATCCTCAGGGCAGAAGAAATGGAGAACAGCAAGTTGCCGTGTCTGAATATTTTAATTTCTTTGCAGTAATTAGGGGCAGACCAAGGTAAAGTTGCAACCCCACTTGGGTAAAAGTAAATTTCCTGGTCAGACTGTGCAAACATTGCCCGGTGTTTGTGTGAGATCAGAGAAATACTTTGTGCATGGTGAGTTTCCCACTCCTGAGACTGGAGCAAGAATGTATCACTGACTTTGCTAATAGGAGAACAAGACCATCATGGAACAGGGCAGGGTGCTCATTGGACACAATCTCCTGACATTCCTGGTGATTGCATTTTATTCAGGATCAAACACCAGCCATCTTTTGAAGCTTTCATAGTAATTCTTCAAGGTCAACTTCTTGCGTTCCAGAAAGGACCCAGCTGAATGGCAAATCCTGCTTGATTGAAATCTGCAAAGCAGAACCCGTGTCCTTGCATCTGCAGTGACATAATTTTGCTCTGGGATTTTGGAGCAGGCACACACAAATGGATTGTAATATAGCAGGCGTGTTTGATGTCCTGTCTTAAATCCCAAACTATTAACTTAATTAATCTTGTAGGCTCTTAACACCTT
>NW_008246063.1:1595667-1610733 GCF_000691975.1 Corvus brachyrhynchos
CTACTTGTGAGCTACCTTGTGTGAGACTGGAAAATGATGCTGCTTCACCTTTCCTGGCCTTGTTGAGGCGGAAATTTGTGCTTTTTGGTCTGTATTAATTATTTCCCTCTCAAGGTCCTGATCAGTCTGATGGAGAGCTCCACGTGGGTTTTTAGCTCAGGGGTTAAGCAGCTCTCCACCTCATGCCATGGGCAGCTGCACTTTGCCAGTGTGTGCAGAGGTACATTTGTAGATACACAAAGGAAATTCCACTTTCTTAGTGTTGCAAAGATATTTTAAGGGGTAAACGAGGTTTTTTTCTGCCACTGTAAAGTGGATAATATAATTACGCACTCTTTATCTCCAGTAGTGCTGTCCTCTGACACAACCAGCCTAGTAATGTGCAAGCGTTTGTTCTTTTAGGGATATGCTGGTGCAGAAAAAGATGCAGAATTATTCTATTTGATTTGCTGTTTGTGTGGACAAAGGGGAGGATGAGATGGTTCAGCTGCCATCTGACGTGGACAGTAAATTCTGTTCAAGCAGTGCCGAGATGTGTCACTGAAAATAAACTTTTGGAATGAGCAATTCCTTAATCAGATGCTTTTAGTTATCTCCAAAATGTTCAGTTTAGATCTGAAGCTTTTCTGAAAATATATGGGGCCCAGAAGTCTCCCATTTTTCAATAAGGTCTCCATCTTTCCTGCATAGGAAGAGGAGATGGTGGGAACTGTATAAACTTGTTTTTTCCTGGTGTTCAGGGCAAGACTGAAGAGTTGGATACTGCAAGTCTTACCTCAAACCTGACACTGATTCCTTCACCATTTCTGGGAAGAATCGGAAGCAGTACTTCTTTCTGTAATCATGTTGGTAATTTGTGTTACACATTGCTCTTTCCTTTGTCATTTTGAAGCATTTTGAGGATCTTGCTGTAATTACAGAAATTGCAAAGAAATAGCTTTGTGTTTCCAAGCTGTCAGACTGGGCAACAAGGAAGGAGGAAAAATCCTACCATCTTCTTCTTAGGGATCAAAATGCTGGTAAAGAATGGAGGAAGAGCTGCAGGGTCCAGTCTCCTTCCAGATGTTTTTGCCTGTTCTTAATTCCCTCACTCCCAAGTGCATTTCATCATCATAAAGGTCTCATTGCAGATTTTGCTTTGAGTGCTAAAAGCTTTGCTCCCCTCTGCCTTCCTCCATGATTTAAAAGCCCCAGATGCTGATACATCTCCGAGACAGAATCTATTACACTTTTCCTGCCAAGCAGAGCTCTGGCACTTGCTTTATTTCCCTCCTCCCAACACTCAATTTGCTCTTTGCCGGTGCTCGGCTGGCCCCATTGCTGAGCACCAGCAGGGCTCCCTCCGTGAACTGCTTCCTATCAGTTGTCTCCTTAATTTAATATCCATTTCTAATGGATATTTAATGTCTGAGCTGAATTTACAGCACCAAGGACTTTGTGCACCTTCTGTTTCTCCAGAAGTGCTTTGGAGAGGATGTGATTGACCATCCACCACTTGTGCCACAGAGAAGATCTGCTCACCAGGGTGGGAAATCCCTTTATCAGTGTTTTATTTTTTTCTGGAATGTGGTGAATTCAATTGTGTGTAGTGAGCTTCCTACCAATTTGTAGCAATTGCCCATTTTCCTTCTTTATTCACAGATTATGAGATGTGTTGAGAATGTCTTCGTCCATTTGGATCTACTCAGGTGCAAGAAGGTTGCCCAGAGAGGTTGTGGACTCCCCATCCCTGAAGGTGTTCAAGACCAGGCTGGATGGAGCTTGGAGCAACCTGGTCTAGTGAATGACATCCCTGCCCTTGGCAGGGGTTGGAATGAGTTGATCTTTAAGGTTCCTTCCAATCCAAACCATTCTGTGATTCAATGATTGTTGTATGGCATGATGCAGGGATAACTTGGCCCAGAATTTGTAGTGGAAGACAGAGAAACCTTCAAATTTCTGAAAAAGAGACAAAGACAGCAAGACCTCTTGCTGCTGGCCTTCTAACATATTGACACGTACCAACTGCAGTGCATCACCTCTTCCCTCTCTCATCTTTTGTCCCACATAAAGTGAAAGGAATGGCAAAGATGTAATTTCTCAGGCATGAAACCTTGTGTGCCTATATTTTATAGGGTTAAGACAAACGAAGACACAAATAAAAAGTGAAAGCTATTTGATTTCTGGGGAATTTCTTGTTTTTGCTTCACAGCTTCAGCTGGGAAATTTGGGTGTAGTTTTGAAAGTGGAAAAATAGTTTCCTCAGAGGGGTATCTGCCATAAGGTGGGAAACTAGTAAATGAAAACTGTTAATATTTATGTAAACATCACTTCCCAAAACTAATGGAGGGGGATCAGTATTCTTTCCCTGAAAAATAGGGATTATATCTGTCTCTGTCATCCCTTTTCAGCTGTGGTTCTGGTGCATTTACTCATTGCTTTATATTCTCAGCAGACTTACAATTCCAAGTTGTGTTTTCCCACCACAGAGGGACAGGCAGTGAAAACAGAGTAGGACAGGTGGTGCTGTCTTTTGGGAAGGCAAGTACAGAAAAGATCTTGCTGATGCTTAAGGTGTGCTGTTGTGACACTGGGATTTGTTAAAGCAAAGCCTGGGAATGTAATGTGTGTGATCTCTTCCACCAGCTATTTCCTGGACCACAGAGTGGATTTAGCTGAATTCCTCTGGAGGGAATTACTGTTTCTCTCTCCCGGTATAACTGATACTCATGTACTGAAAATAAGTCTTCCTTCTTTTCGAGGACAGCTGCAGTAAAGGGAGCTTTGGGATGAATGTACCCTTCTATCACCTCCAATGCTGCTCCACAGCAAGAGGGAGTGGAAGGGGATTTTTTTTACTTTTCGAACACTATTTATGTGGGCTGTAAATATGCTCAGCAGCATTTTTTAACTCTTAAGGAAACCAGGGGTGTTAAGCACTCAAGCAAAGCAAGGCACTGTGTTGCAAATGCATCTCTCCCTCTGGAGAGACGGGAAGAGGGGAGCAAGTGGCTTTATGAGAAGCAATATCAAGTCACTTTGTGCACTTTGCTGGAGGGTTGCTGTAAGAGATTGCAGAGCCTACATCTCTCACTCTTTTTTCGTGTCTTTAGCCACTGGAGAGAATAATTCAATACATTCTTCTAAAGGGGCATGAGGCTCTGTGAGCCACCAGCTCAGCTGCCCATTTAGGATGGTTGGATTTAGTTTAATGCTGCTCCTAAGCTAATACTGGCAGGGATATTTAGCTCGGACACCCTGTCCTGGTGTGGTTGCCATCCTTCGATCTGTATCTGGCAGGCTTTTGTCTCTTGGGTGGATGGGGCTTTGGGCTATCTGGTCTGGTGGAAGGTGTCCCTGCCCGTGACAGGAAGAGTTGGAACAAGATGATCTTGAAGGTCCTTTCCAACCCAAACCATTCTGTGATTCCGTGATTTTTCGTGTGTTGTAAGGAAAGAAAAGGGAGAGGTAAGAAAAGTGACCAGGCAGCTTCCTCACAGTCTGTACCAGTGCTGACAACTCAGTCCTTGCCTGTGAAGCCTCCAGAGGATTCCTTGGAGCTGGCCAGTGTTCTTCCCCATGCTTCAGCAATGCAAAAGAATGGCAAGACACCAATCACAAGAATCTGCAAAAAATTGTAAGAGGTCAAAAGAACCTCTTGTAAGAGGTCAAAAGAACAGCTAAATTTTTTGGGCTTAGTTTATTTTCATCACTGGGGGAGGAAAATTTGCTGCTACTTGCAATTTGCCCACAGCTGAGAAATGCAAAGAAATATATGTAGTTGTAGAATCATAGAGTGGTTTCGGTTGGAAGGGACATTAAAGACCATCTCGTTCCAACCCCCTGCCATGGGCAGGGACACCTTCCACTATCCCAGGTTGCTCCAAGCCCCATCCAAACTGGCCTTCTACACTTCCAGAGATGGGGCAGCCACAGCTTCTCTGGGCACCCTGTTCCAGGGCCTCACCACCCTCACAGGGAGGAATTCCTTCCCAATATCTAACCTAAACCTCTCCTCTTTTAGTTTAAAACATTCATTCCTTGCTCTGTCATTATCTGCACATGTAAAAAGTTGCTCCCCCTCATTTCTATAAGCCCCCTTTAATACTGAACACACATATTTGGGTCTCTCAGATGTACATATCATGTTCACCAGGCTTTGTTCTTTGCAGAGAAGGACTGGTAGGGCTTCAATGTGCTCAAAGTAGAGAAGATCTTTCATTTCTTCCAAACTGTAGTTTCCAGGAGAGGGTTGTATATGTCTCCTGCCCAAGGACACCAGTGTGGTGTGAGCATAATTTCCATTTCAAGAAAACAGGATTCATGGACTGGGTGAAAAAGATTGGCCTGGCTGCCTGAAAGGAATAAATACCACGGCATTGAACGCCTGCCTTTCATCCCATCCATTTGTTTTGGGGCTCCAGCCCTGCTTCACACCTGGGAGAGCTGGTTATTCTTGGAGGGGCTGTTAATAGACACATGTCCGTGGGATCAGGCCCACCCTGAACGAGCAGATTTAATTACACACCTGGCAAGTTCATGTACTGGGATGGAACAAAGAAACATCCAGAGTGGGCTCTTCTGGGCAGGAAGGGTTTAATCGTGTGTGTTGTGCGCGTGATGGAACGTCAGGGAGCAGTTCATCCCCAGCACCGGTGCAAAAGCGGTGATTAATAAAATTATAGCCATTTATCCTACTAATACTAGGGTTTAACCAGGCTGGTTGTGCCTTTCCCTGATTCGGGAGATGGTGCAATTATTTTCATATATGCAAAACTCAGATAATGTGATAGCTCGAGTGCTTACTCTGTGGATGCAGATATAATTATATGAAATGTCAAGTTAGTTAAAGAAATACTTGGGGAAACCCCTACCTCTGTCAACCAGGAATATACCAAGTGTTTCAGAAGACAACTTGTACCTTACTATTAAAAAAAAAAAAAAAAATCAGGCCAGAAAGTAACACTGTACTCTGTGTAATGTATCTTGAATATTATAGTAAATCTTGAGTATTATAGTAAAGTTGAAGCAATAGATATGACTTTCCTTTAAAATTGGGAAAGGTGAGTAAAACAGCTTTGTGTTGTTCATGGTGTGACTCACAGATGCCTTTTTTTTCTGCTGAGTCTCAAATACGGTGAATAAAGGTAGAAGCAGGACTTTGGCTGGGGGGAGAATGTGTAGTTAACTCTTCTCACAATGTGGATCCTTTGCATCAAGGAAATGGACTTCTGATTTAGAAGAAAGGCCTGGGTGAACATACAGAATGGATGTGCTTTTTGCTGAGATCAAGGAGTGTGGGGTTTTATCCCCTGGAATGCTTTGTAGTGCAGAGAAGCCACATCAGTGTAAAAAGTTGCTGTGGTTTGTCCAGTGAACCTGATGCAAATGTGAGATAAAACCCACACACCTAAATCTTTCACATGGGTGCAAGCAAGGCAGATTTATCTTGGTTGGTTGTTGACTGAGAGCACATTGGTTTCATAGGCTCAGTGGTGTAATTTGGTTGTGCCTCGCAGTCATCGGAATACTGACACCAATCGCTCTCGCGTCGCACCAAGAATTCAGTTTAAAAGTGCACAGGCTGCTCTGCAAACATCCCCGCTGAATCTGATTTTCCACGAGTGATTATTAAATTTCAGATGTGTGTTTATGGTGGGATTATTAAATTTCAGATGTGTTTTATGCTTGGATATAGCCTCGTGCAAGACATGGATGGCGCCCAGGTCACATCCTTCTGCAAGAGCCAGGAGATTCCATCAGCCTTCAGAAGTTTACTTTTGATGCAAACTACTTTTGAGATGCAAAATATTTGGAAATCTCTTTTGAACATAAGGCTGGATTTAGCAACATCCTTGTGGCATTATTGGATCAACAAGCACTTTGCTCACCAGTGTCATAAGAGTGTTTGAAGAAATAATTGGTTGCTATTTTGGGGTGCAGCTTAAGTAGAAAAATATTAATATGAAGTGAGGAACTTTGTCAGTACTTAAGAAATACTTCACTAGACTTGGGAAGATAAGTGTCGTGTTAAGAAGAACAGACAATAGCTTCTTTTACTAATTATGGACAAAGACTGCCTGAATTTTAAGACAGCTATCTAGAAAAAGGAAAAACTTTTACATAGGCATTAAGAGTATTTTTGGTACTCTTTGAGTAACAGTTTTGCCTTCTTGGTAGTTTTCTGCAAGATCAGTAATGTCTGGATGGAAACTAAATATGAGGTGTAGCTGCAATTTGATTAATGGTGGAATTCTGCATGTGTCCTGAGGTCTGATTTTTGTCTAAATTGTGAGGAGTAGCGTCTTTAATTAAAGGTTGGCATGTCCTGATATGACATCCAGCCAAGATCAGATGAGGCCCTGATCAACCTGATCCAGCAAATGACATCCCTGCCCATGGCAGGGGTTTGGAACAAGATGATGTCTAAGTTCCCTTCCAACCCAAAGCATTCCATGATTCTACTCTTCTATGAGGCAAAGGTGGTTACAAGGCTTGTCAGCATGCAGGGATGTTCTCTGCATGGTGCTGTAGCCACTAAGACCAACTCTAGATGGATCTTGGAGGTCTTTTGCAACCGTAATGATTCTGTGATATTCTGGTCCAGTCAAACCTCTGGAAAAGATGTCGCAAATTCTACTGGGAAGGGAAGAGGTGTGTTTTTCTTAATAAGCCAATGGTACCATTGCTGCTCCTCAGAAGCCTGATTTATTTTGGGGAGCTGAGAAGCCCAAGTTTCTTTTTCTGAGACCCTTGCTAGGCATCCAAAGTCAATCTTCCAGTTCCTAAAGGGGGTCTACAAGAAAGCCGAAGAGGGACTTTTTACAAGGATCTGTAGTGATACAGGACAAGAGGTAGTGGCTTGAAAATGAGAGAGGCCAGGTTTAGATCAGCTTTAGATGAGGAATAAATTCTTTCCTGGGAGGATGGTGAGACCCTGGCACAGGTTGCCCAGAGAAGCTGTGGCTCCCCCATCTCTGGAAGTGTCCAAGGCCAGGCTGGATGGGGCTTGGAGCAACCTGGGCTAGTGGAAGATGTCCCTGCCCATAACAGGGGGTTGGAATTAGGTGATCTTTAATGTCCCTTCCAACCAAACCCATTCAGTGATTGATTCTATGATTCTATTTAACAAGTTTTGAAAATGTTGCAATAGAAAGGATCAACAGCCTCTTCTGGTTTAAAATATCGGGTTCTTCATCATAACAGAGAAATTTAAGGTGAGTTAAGACTCTGCAATAAGAATGAATTTGTCTTCCTGGACTTGTGCAGGAGTTTGAGTGGGAACTTCAGTTCTATAAATCAGGGTTAATCTGACCCATTTATGAGAATGTAAGTTATTTGTAGGAGCACAATACACATCAGTCTTGTTTCTGTGAGCAGCAGGTGTTCCCAGCAGAGAAGGTGCCTTTTGCAGGTCTGGTCTCCAATGGTGCAGGAGTCGACGTGACCATCATTGAGAACTGCTGGGGCTCATTTCTGCAGCTGGGTCTGTGTGTCTGTGGGGGATTTTGCTGTTCTCCCTCTCCTTACAGTTTTTAAATCATGAGCAAGCAATTCTTTTCTGTTGTTATCTGCTTTAATATATGTCAGGTGTTGTGAATCAGTTCCCAAAACTGACATTGCATTTCTGTGTGTATATAATTCTATAGCATGGATATACGACTTTTTTCCTTTGTTTGTCCTACATTTTCTGGTTTTGTGAATTTGTTTAGGTGCAATACCTTGGAACACTGTATTAAGGCTCCTGTTTCTAGTCCTGCAGATCCTGGCAGGACTTCTGACTGATCATTTGACTGGGCTGAGTCATCCTCCCAGCCTGTGCCTATGACCAGCATTATGGAATTCAGCCTATTTGTACAGGCAGCTTCAGGGATATAAAAACTGCTCTACAGCAGAAAAAAAAAAAAAAAAACAAACAACAAAACAACAACTAAAGGTTTTTTTAAGTCTGCAGTGATGGGAAAACCTATCAAAAATGTATTTTTTAAATCTGAAGTAATGTGAAATCCTGTTAAAAAATTGAAGTATGTTTTTATGCTTAGGTTATGCATCCATAATTATTTCATAGGTAAAGTTGAACCTGAGTTCAACTAATGAAGCACAGAAGAAACTCTACAACTTTTATTATCTACTTTCCCTCAGAGCTCTTTCACTCCTTTTCCCATCAGGTCAGTTTTCATGGTAGCTGAGCACCTGGTTAATACCTTTAGATATTTCAAGCCGCATTTGGGGACCTGTGTGTGTCAAACATCTCTGCTCCCACAGCCATGGGCACTTCCAACTTTGCTTTTGTTCTGGCACGTGCACAATTCATGGTGAGCACTTCCATGGGCTTGAAGGGCATTTTGGACAGGCCTGCAAATCCTTGGAGGAGCCTCGAAATTGGCTGTGCTCATCACTGCCATGCTCCATAATTAATTGAATGAGTCCCAAATGATGTCATTTTGGGCTCAGATTGACCTCAGAGAAATTTTGCCCTGTTTTCATATGTGGAGTCCAGCTCAGATCTGGAGGTTGCTCTCTCCCAAGTGAGCGCTGTAACCTGTGTTATCCTAAAGGACCAATAAAAAAGAGTTTCTATTAATATTTTTGGCAGTGACTGGCATCACCCATCTGCCTGGGGTGTGAACCAGCGTGTACTCCTGCCACTGTTTGCTTTAGTGCCTGTGAGTCAGAGCCTTTAATTCTCTCTGCTACATCTCCCTCTGTAAATTAGGGATAATTATTGCCTTCCTCACAATTCTGAGGTATATTAGAAAGTGAGGTTTGGAAATATATTTTGTTTTTCAGACATGGATGTTTTAAGATTAGAACTTCCACCTACTTTTTATCGTCATTCCTGCAATTATAAGTGTTGCATTTTCTGATAAGCCACCCTGGCAGTCTCTGTGGGTTTTGTTGTTTGGGGAAGGGTATCCTCTTTAAAGGGAGGAATTTCTGGAAAGGTTTCGGGCAGAATCTGATGTGGAAAGGCTGCTCTCATGTTCCTGGGATGATGGTAGCATCATAGAATGGTTTGGGTTGGAAGGGACCTTCAAGCTCACCTCATTCCAACCCTTTGTCATGGGCAGGGACACCTTCCTAGACTATCCCAGGTTGCTCCAAACCCCATCCAGCTTGGCCTTGGACACTTCCAGGGATGGGGCAGCCACAGCTTCTCTGGGCAACCTGTGCCAGGGCCTCACCATCCTCACAGTACATTCAATTTCTTCCTAAAATCTAATCTAAGTCTCTCCTCTTTTTGTTTAAACGTTTCTGGATTTTAATTTATGGCTAAAAACATAGACACACGGATAAAGACAAGGCTGTGATTCTGTCTGCTTGGTGATTTTAAGTATTTAATGAATCAATTTAATTGCTTTTAAATTCTTTAATATTGATAGAGAAAAACAAATCTTTCCTTGTTGTTACTGCATTTATTCCCTTGTGGCAGCAGAATCTTCACCTTGTCTACTTTTCTTTTAGATATATATGTATTTAATATTAATATTTGTTCTTTGGATCCAGCGTTACAGCAGCAAAGTTCACCTTCATGTGTCAGGTGCAGGTGCCTCTGAGGGAAGAAGATATCCTGCCTGTGTCTGAGGAATTCAGCAGGGGTGAGCTGGCTCCAGCACATCCCTTTCAGCAGGCAGCAGCAGCAGCAGCTTCAGTCCTGTCTGTCCTCGAGGTGGAAATTTAATGTTCCACAGCACTTTCCGTTGCATTAAGCACAGCCCATAAAGGTACTGGAGTGGGTACTGGCTGTGGTGGGTTGACACTGGCTGGGTGCCAGGCCCCCACCAAATCTCTTTCTCACTCCCCTCTTCAGCTGGAAAGGTGAGAAAAAAAATATATTGAAGGCTCTTGGTTTGATATAAGGGCAAGGAGAGAATTACTGTCATGGGCAAAACAGTCTCGACTTAGGGAAAATGAATTTAACTTTGCCAGTCAAAAGTCGGGTTAGGGTCACAGGAAATAAAAACAAGTCTTAAAACACCTTCCCCCCACCCCTCCCTTCTTCCTGGGTTCAACTTCACTCAGTGTTTTATTACCTCCTCCCCTCCAGTGGTGCAGGGGAAAGGGAATGGGGCTCATGGTCAGGTCATCACAGGTTGTCTCTGCTGCTCCTTCCTCCTCAGGGATTGGACTCCTCACACTCCTGCCCTACTCCAGCGTGAGGTCCCTCCCATGCAAGACAGTCATCTGTGAATGTTTCCGACACGAGTCCTTCCCATGGGCTGCAGTTGCCGTGAACTGCTCCAGCATGGATCCATCCCACAGGGCCAGTCCTTCAGGAACAGGTTGCTGCAGCGAGGATCCCTCATGGGGTCACAATTCCTGCCAGCAAACTTGCTCCAGCCTGGAGTCCAGCTCCCTTCAGGCCTCCCCCTGTACCAGTGTGGGATTCTTCATGGGCTGCACGTGTATCTCTGCTCCCCCTTGTATTTCCATGGCTGCAGGGGCACAGCTGCCTCACCATGGTGAGGATCAACATCAGAGAGATGCTCAGCAGAGAGAAGTAAAGCTAGGTCCTGCTGATCTGAGAGTGGCACTGTGGTGTGACAATATGATTTATCAGGAATAGGCCTCTAGACAAAGCCAGAACAGAAGACCAGCTCCAAATAATGCCATGGTGCAGAGTCTGATTTTTTCCTTTGCTTTCAGCTTTTCTCTGCCACCCACTCGGAGCCCTTTGAGCTCTAAGTGCTGGGAGCTGAGTAATGCTCTGGTGTTTATTCTTCATTATACCATAATGAAAAGTGGCTTTGGTTCAGTGAATGTGGAATTTAAGTTCTCATCAGAGACCTGAGTGGTCTCAGCCTTTCTCAAAATCTTCATTTGCACCATCTCATGTTCACATGTTGGTTTTAAGAAATAGACAATATTTCACAATATAAGAAGGATGTAAAGCTCTTATGAGGATTCCAAACGAGGGCTACAAAGATGGGGAAGGGTCTGGAGGTGAAGCCACATGAGGGGTGGTTGAGGTCACTTGGTCTGCTCAGCCTAAAGAGGAGACTGAGGGCAGACCTCATTGTGGTCTTCAGCAACCTCGTGAGGGGAAGAGGAGGGGCAGGCACTGATCTCTTCTCTGTGGTGGCCAGTGACGGGACCTGAGGGAATGGCCTGAAGTTGTGTCAGGGGAGGTTTAGGTTGGATATGAGGGAAAGGTTCTTCCCCAGAGGGTGGTTGGGTGCTGGAGCAGCTCCCCAGGGCAATGGTCCCAGCACCAGCCTGACAGAGCTCAAGGACAGTGCTCAGGCACAGGGTGGGATTGCTGGGGCTGTCCTGTGCAGGGCCAGGAGTTGGATTTGATGATCCTGTAGGTTCCTTCCAACTCAGGGCATTCTATGATTCCATGATTCTCTTCTGGGCAGGCTCCAGCGTGGTAGAGGCCTCCCCTCCATTTGTGTATTTGTTGCTGTTTTAACGCAGGCACTGCTGTTTTGCCATACAGTGGCAGGGGTGGGATGGGATAAAGTGGCTCAGACAGCTCAGAAAAAGAAGATTAGCTCTGCAGAATGCTTATTATTTGATTATTTAGCCAGGCAAGAATTGTCATTTGGAGAGAGAGAGAGACAAGAGAGATGTTATCAACAAATCTGATTGGTTTTTTACTTTTATCCTCTCCACTGTCAGAATAAAATGAATGTCTTTCCTTGAAGAAATATGTATTTTTCTTGATTTCTAGAGGATAAACGTGAAGTTTAATTAGATTCAGTGATGCAGTATTACTTCTCATATTCTGATCACTTTAATTAAATTATTGCAAGGATTAGAAAGTATTAATCTAGTGGCTGGAAAAGTGAGCAAGTGCTTGGGAAGTTTTATGCAGTAATTCTTACCTTGAAGCAAATTCTCTGTAACCATACATGGCTCCATAATTCTGTTTTCCTTCCTAATAATCTACTAATAATCTGTTTCCTTGGGTTATTCAGAAGATGGTATAATACCTAGAAGTGCGTGAAACATGTAAGACATTATGGAAATTATGTTCTACATTCATCAGAATGACATGTACATTAAAAACTCAACAATTTCATTAACAGCACACTTTGAATTTTCATGAGAAATTTGGAGGTTTTAGCAGAGATTTAATAGCAGGTGCTTTTAATGTTCTTGCTTTGTAGGACATGTCAGGAAAATATTTACATTGAAACAGTAATATGCTAATAATGTGTTTTAATAAACAGATAATTTTATTTATTATATATAAATAATAAATATTTGTGTCTGCGTATGTACATAGCCACATCACATCTATCTAACTACTGTAAGGTGAAGAGTTATCACTAATATTCTAGTGGAAACAAATGTACAGAGGAATGTAGATATTTTCTTTAGTTTGCTTGCTCTGATATTCATAAAATAAAGTGTTAGTTTGGTTTTGGGGGGATCTTTGATTTTTTTAATGTGTTTTTTGTTGTGAGGGGTTTTTTGTTGATTTGTTTGTTTGTTTTTCCTTTCAAGCAGTGAGAAATGAACAGGTCCCTCTTCACACTGGTGAAGTTTCAGTCTATATGGCTGAATACTCTCATGATGCATCCTGCTGTTGAATGTGCCTTCTGTATGTTAAATCCACTGAAACTAATGGCAATATCTCCAGGGATTTCCAGGTTTATCAGAATATAGAGCCTGAGAGCCTGTGCAATGCCTGGCTGTGTGCTCGCCCAAACCAATTTGCTGTGGTTTCCTCTTCTGCTTTTCATAGATTCTTGTGTATATTGGGTAGGGCAGATGCCTGGCACACACCTAGAACAATGCTACATAACGCAGAATTCTATTTTATTGATGCCATGTAAGGCAAAATAATGCATTTTGGTTGCAGTAATAATAACAACAACAGCAATAATAATAATAATAATAATAATAATAATATTGCATTATTGGTGCCATTTCCGTCTCGATATATTTTCTGCTGAACTCAAATTCCCATGGTCTCACTTGCTTTCCCTCTCCTCTTATGAGCAACTCTGTGTTGTGGTAGAGGCAGATTTTGTCCCTCCCAAAGGAAACTGTAGCTCACCAAAAAAAATCAAGGGCTTCACTTGTCTCAGTGAAAGGGAGCTGCACCTGTAAATGAATTATTTTAGATCTATTGATGCTGGATGCCAGGAAACATTTACTAGTATTGATTTGGATTAAACACATTGGCAAAGGCTGTTCCCTCCCAGCCCTTTGCTGTTTCCCACTGGCAGTGGCAGGTTTCATGGACATCCTTCCCTCACTGATGTGCAGCCAGGTGGGAATGACAAGTTGTGAGGCAGCACTGGGAAGTTTTCATCTCTCTGCTGCCACTTTAATTAGCTCATTCTCTTGAGCCACTTGCCTGCCAGTGAATTTCCTACATGGACTTGCTTCCTGAGCTGTGTTCATGTGGACATGATGGACACACTGGCTTGGCACAGCAACACCTTCCCAGCAAGGTGGCTGGGTTTTGCTGTGCAGCCTAATTGAGGTGTAGGAATAAGGGGATGCATTGTCCATGAACAAAACTGCCTAATTTAGGAAGAGCACGAATGGGATCATTGCTTAATACTCATTTTGGCTCACAAAGGACCATTTCCCTCCACACGTGGCAGTCAGGCAGTGGCCTTTCCTCTGTCCCCACCCTGAGGCCTCCCTGGCAGGGCTGCGAGCTGCCTCTCAGACAGATTGAGCAGTCTGTCCCATCCTCAAATAAGGCTCGAGTCAAAGTTGCTTTATTGACTTAACCGTAATGCGAGTATTGCCAAATCTAATACGTGGGAATTAAATGGCAATTATCCATTTATTTGAGCTGGCTTCTTCCTCCCTCTGTGTTTCAGCTCTCTCTCAGCTCACAGGGAGCTCTCCTAATTGAATGCTGCTCAGTGCAGCGCTGCCAGCTCTGGCTGGGTAGAGGGACAGGAGAAGCTCTTGAGCCTCTTCATGAGAGAGGGTAGAGGCTGTCCAGACCAACTTGAAGGGACATTCACCTAGAGGGCTTCTGGTGTGAACATCCTGACTTGGGAAGATTTCCCTTGTGCTGCTCTCCACAGCTCAGGTGTGTCCTTCATCCCCTGTCTGAGGTGAGCCGGTGCCTGCGAGGAAATTTCCCTCCATGAGATGGGTGAAGAGGTGGAGCAGTCAGATAAGAGCTAAGCAAAGGACAGGAAATACTTGCAGGTTTTTTAGGGCACCCTTTATGGGTTTTCTCTAAGAAGAGCAGTATTTGATACACATATTTGTGTTCTGGGGCCTGGGCTGTACCACGTCTCTGTATTTAGGTTGTCCAACACTGGCACAGCTAAGATCTGACCTGGGTTCAGATCCCAGCAGAGGTTACAGAGATCTTCTATGTCACTGTGTATCTTAGAGCTCACCAGCTGCCAGAAGTTGTTTTCTAGAGCTACCAAAATGCACCCAGGGCATGTGGGACTGTGTCTCCTTCATACAGGCAGCAAATGCATTTTTTGGAATTGTAGAATCGTAAAATGGCCTGGGTTGGAAGGGATTTTAAAGATCCTCCAGTTCCAACCCCTGCCATGGACGGGGACACCTTCCACAGGACCAGGTTGCTGGAAGTCCTGTCCAGCCTGGCCTTGAACACTTCCAGGGATGGGGCAGCCACGACTTTTCTGGGCAACCCATTAGTACCCAATGACCAATATCATAGAATCATAGATTTGTTTAGTTTGGAAAAGATCTTTAAGATCATCAAGTCCAATCATAAACCCAGCCCTGCCAAATCCACCACAAAACCATGCCCCAAAGTATCATCTTCGTCTACTTTCAATAGGGAAACAGGGTAAGAACAAAACAGTCTTCAAAATCTCTGTATATTGCAACCTTCTGAGTAAAAATCTACATTTTGATGAATGAGGAAAAGAATGATAATGAATTATTAACAAGATGAATCTTGCTAATGGCCTTTGAGCTTTGTTCTTAAAACAAACCAAGAACTGCTTGAGAAATGGAAGCCTCCAGCTTTTTAATGGCGGCACAAGAATTTTAACTTTCCTTGTCTGCGAAGCTTGTTTTTTTAATTTTTTATATTTACAATATTTCAAGACAATGCCAGAGAAGTCCCCAGACGTAGTTCCAGCCCATTTAGACAAAGAGTGCTTTTAGTGATGCATTCCT
>NW_008246063.1:1610767-1624005 GCF_000691975.1 Corvus brachyrhynchos
TTCCACCTACTCAGACAGTCTATAGGTGCAAAACTTTACTGGAAGTTTTGAAATCCTGTTATTTAGCCATGATCTGGGGTGAAAATACATCTAGCCTTGGCATTACCAGTTAAGTAGCATTATATATTTTTTTCTGGCATATCTTTCAGCTCTTGCAATCATGGATTTTAAAGCTGGAAGGGATCATGAGATTATTTTGTCAGTCTTTTTGAACTACCTTTGTGCTAAGAACTTCTTGCAGTATTATTGGATGTATATTCAGCTCCTTGCATCATCCTTGCAACTGGGACCCCAAGTTGCCATTTCCCCTCAGTCTTGCAGGCAGGATCACAGAGATTTTCCAGCCTCCATAGAAATAGGGGACAGGATTCCAGTGGAGAAGGGAGAGAGCTTCAGATGTTGCAAGGTCAGGGCCGAGACTCAGGACCGCTCCCCTGCTCTTGCCCTCAGCCTGCACAGATCATGGCCCACAGTCTGGTAAGGTCTTGTTCTCCTCCTGTTTTGCAAAAATAACTCCAAATCTCTCGTGTGGTGGCCCAGAGGGCAGAGTGGTTCTGCTTTGTGGTGCCATGTCTGCTTGTTGTGGGTCTGCAGGGAGGGAAGGGGACACAAAAGGAGTCATCGTGACTCAGGTGAGACCCCAGTCAGGGTTGTACAGGGGCATTTTAGCTGCACCAAACCAGCAAACAGCCTTGGGTTGGCTGTGGGTGGGAACATTTTCATGGGATCACACAACCATGGAATCCATAAGGCTGGAAAAGACCTCAAAGATTATCAAGTCTAACCTGTAACTGAATACCACCATGGCCACGTTGACTCATTTTTTTAACTCTTTCAGGGATGGTGGCTCCACCACTGCCCTGGGCAGCCTGTTCCAATGCTTAACCACTCTCAGTGAAGAAATGTTTTGTAATATCTGATCTGAACCTCCTTTGGTGATGCTTGAGGCTGTTTCCAGTTGTTCTATCACCAGTTTCCTGGGAGAAGAGTCCAACCCCCACCTCACCACCACACCTCCCTTCAGGCAGTTGTGGAGAGCAATGAGGTCTCCCCTGAGCCCCCTTTTCTCCAGACTGAAAACCCCAGTACCCAGTAGCAGTTGGTGGATGCAACTCCCCAGCAAGCTCATCTTGCCTCATTTAAACACCTGGGAACAGAAGTGGAATGGGGTTTGGTAGATCAAAATGCTCTTGCTCTGGAGCAACATCAATACCAGCATGGTCCAAAGCACCACATGCTCTGCTGTTATGAATCTCAACCTGTATGAATTTACCCCAGGCTTGTTCCCTTAGGTCTCGTGCCTCTGCACTGCAAACAGATCCACAGTCACAGTGCTCAGCGTGTTGGCTGATATTTTGGTTATTTTATGTGTATCTTGTCTTTGACTAAGCACAGGTGACGGAGGGGTGTGCGCAAGCTTGCACCTGTGTGTGCCTATGTGGGGTTTTGTTTCTTTTTTTTATGACTTGGGACTGTTAGACACGGAGAAAAAAAACAGTTCGTTTTCTAGTTAGTGTCTAGTGGCATCAGTACAGAGAATTTCCTCCTGAATATTCAAGCTTTTCCCCCCAGTCATGCAGGCAGCACCTTTCTGAGAAAGACACATTTTAGAGATGTCATTCTCCTTACAAATTGCTTCTCTCTCAGTGTGCTCTAATTATAGAAGCCTCGACGGCATTTGTGCATGCACGGAGGTGGCAGCAGGAGTTTCTGATAAAATCAACTCACTCAAAGGAACTGCTGCTAACTGCTCGGGCTGCTGGGTACAATGAACTAGAGGACAAGTGCTGATTGACCTCCTCAGATCTCTGGGGGAGGTTAAACCATCTCAAGTGAGGAATTAGCAAGTGCAGGGAGTGGGAAATGAAAATGAGTGAGGCTGCCAAACTCCCGTTTCCACCTGTTTTGGGGGAAATCACCCAGTGAACTTTCCAAACAGGCTGTGAACTTGTTGGACCTGGATGGGTGTTACAGGGTGATCCCCACCTTCTTGACAAGCCTTCAGGAGCTTCAGGATGTATTGTCTTTGAATCCAGCGGGAGATATTTTCTGTTTTCAGGAGGAGTTGACTACCATGACTTTTGCATGCCCAATGTGTTTTTCTCTGTGCTCTCCTGGACTTCATTCACCAATGCTGACCAGCAGTGGAGTCGTTGGCCTGCAAAGCATCTCCTTCCCCAGTAGATCCATGTGTCCCACCTAGTCTACATGATCTGTCTTGTGGTTACCCAGTGGGGCTGGTGCAGGGATAACACCTGGGAGCTGCAAGATGATGGAAAACCTGTGGGTTGCAACTTCTGACCACTTAAGGATCAATGGTTGCCCCTGAGAAGCACCATTTTACCTTTTTGAGCAGCGGTGTAGCCCATTTCCTGCAGATTGTTTTGCTGTTCAGTGCCTGTCCCCTCTGCACAGAGAGCTGGAAGGAAGAAAGGCAGGATATCACCACAAAAGAATCATAGGATCATCAAGGCTGGCAAAGACCTCTGAGATCATCAAATCCAACTTTTGACTAGAAAATCATAGCAGTCCTGCTCCTTGGATCTTCATAGCTATTTATTTTAAGGAAGAAGAGGAAGGGTCTGTTGAGGAGCTGTAGAATGATGGAAGGTTGGGAGGAACCTCCAGTTCATAAAGTCCAAGATCTCCACTCAAGCAGGGCCAGATGGATGGATGGGCTGAAGTTTGCTGCAGATGAACACAGGCACTGGGGGTGCACCATCCTGGCAACAGAGAGAGAGGCAGTTTTGAGGACGCTTTGGCCTCAACCTTCTCTTCCTAAGAAGCAACAAGGAGGGAATTTTTCCCAGGGAAGAATGTGAGACATCTCAGTCTCCCTCAGCTCCTGCTTTGTGAGCTCTGCATGGCAGCAGTTGCTGCTGACTTCAAAAGTGGTGGGTGGGAAAGTAAGTGACAGGATGAGGGAATGAGGAAAAGGAAAAGGAGGCAAAAAGAGGTAAAAGAAATCATAGAATAGGTTGAGTTGGAAGAGACCTTAAAGATCATCTCACTCCAATCCCCTGCCTTGGACAGGGATTCCTTCCACTAGACCAGGTTGCTCAGATCCCCATCCAGCTCTCTGTGAACACTTCCAGGGATGGGACACTCACAACTTCCAGGGATGGGGTATCCCCAGACTCACATCTGAGATAGGTCCCCATTAGGTGGCCGCTATTGGCTCGTGGGTGAATGAATCCCCTGCCCCAGCCAAAGGCTGTCCCCACCATTTAATGCTGGTGGATGCAAAACCAGCACGAGAGAATGTGGTGGAGCAGGGATTTGGCAGCAGTCCTGTTCCTTCTGCTGGAACATTATATTTTCCTATTGCAATCCCAGTGTCAACAACAATCCAGAGAGCCATTGCTGGCAGCACCCTGGTCACATGTTCAGATTTACTATTAACAGAGGTGTGCAGAGAAGGGAATGGTTGTAGGTGTGCTGGAAATCAGGTGTTAACCCTTTCATAGGCATTTGATAGGGAATAGGTGTGGGGGAATGGGTGTTCTTTGACCTCAGCTACAGCAGCATGCTCAGAGAAGCTGGGGCTGCCCCATCCCTGGAAATGTCCAAGGCCAGGCTGGATGGGGCTTGGAGCAACTGGTCTAGTGGAAGGTGTCCCTGCCCATGGCAGGGGGCTGGAACTGGATGATCTTTAAGGTCCCTTCCAACCCAAACCATTCAGTGGTTCTGTGATTCTATCACATGTCATGGAATAAGTGCTAGAAAATTCCTGTAGCACTTTGCAAGAATGTTTGAAGAGAGGCTACAGGAGGAAAAGGGACATGAAATAGTTAAAAATGGAATTTCTTTGATTTATTGATAGAATGACTGCCTCAGCCCTTAAATGATTATTCAGTTTGGGATTCCTTGACATTTTCCAAAAGGAATAAAGGATTGGCTTCTCTAGAGGCTGCACATCTACCAGAGCTTTGCATTTGGAGACAAAACCTTTCAGATGTGTTTTGGTTTCGCCTCTTTGCTATGTCTTGTACATGCATTGATGCATTTCTCTTTGCATGAGCAGTGATACTGCTACTCAGGAGGGTGAATTATTACAAGTAAATTATTTTTATTTACTTTTAAAGTTTTTCCTCCTTGTGGCTGCTAATTATGTTTATAACTTATCTGCAAATGAAAAAAAACAAAAAAAGGAGAGTTGAACTGACTGAAGTATTTGGGGAAAACCCTCTTTTTTTCCTAATTTTCTTGCTATTTGTGTTTTTTTAATGTGAGCAAATTTTGAGAACACACAGTATTTCAGTTCAAAATGTCAAAATATTTCCCTTTGAAAGCTTGTAATGGGCTGCTTCAACTAAGGTAAAGGGAGGAAGAAAATACAACTTCCATCTGAAACCGGCTTACTGGGTTTGGCATTTGTATCTGTTGATCTAAACCCGAATGCTTCAGCTAATAAACCAGTTGTCTAAAAAATTTAATTCAGCCTTTTCTTCATCAGTTTCCTTTCACTTCCACTTTCTTATACTCATCAGTATCACAGTACCGTGGAATTTTCTTTTTTTTTTTTTAGGCAAATACTTCAAGCCATGTCTCAGTTTTATTTTGAAAGAAAGGGAGAAAGTCTGCGTTCAAGTACATAATAGAGTCTTTTCAATTAAGATGAAGAGCAAAATCTGATCCGCAGATATCTAATGACTCATGCTGAGAATGAGAAACAGAGGAAAGTTCTGCTGAATTAAACAGCAAAAAGCCACTTTTTGTCTTGCAGCTGAAGGCACAGTTGACCCTGAGGATGGATCAGTCCCCAGAAACATGAGGGCTGAGCCCCAGTGCAGTGTAAATGCTGCTGGTTTACCCATGAGGAAGAGAAATTCTTTCTTGTACAAAGGTGCAGAGGGTAATATAATAATGGCTAATAAATGCTGACACCCATACAGTCCTTTTTTTATCTTTTTTCTTTTTTTTTTTTGTGCAAGCATGGGAGTAAAGTTCATCGTCCAAATCACATCACACAGAGAGAAACATTTCTGTAGCTTTGCATAAGCTTCTAATGAACTTCTCTTTTATTTTAATTTTATTTTTTAGCTCTGTCTTTTTAGGGCTGTGCTGCTGTGCTGGGTTAGAGGTTTCCTTGTACAGTAACAGGTCTGTGAGTTTACTTTTGATAAGGGTGTGTAGAGGACAAGGGAGAACGTCTTTAGATTAGATATGAGTAAGAAATTCTTTACTGTGAGGGTTCTGAGGCACTGGAACAGGTTGCCCAGAGAAACTGTGGCTGCTGGAACTGTTCAAGGCCAGGTTGGACAGGACTTGGAGCAACCTGGTCTAGTGGAAGGTATCCCTGCCCGTGGCAAGGGGTTGAAAGGAGATGATATTTATCATCCCCTCCAACCCAAATCATTCCACAACTCAGTGTTTATGCCTGCAATCATCCGTGGAACAGCAAAGTAATTTTTGTTTTATGTAATATTTGGCAGTAAGATGATCTTCTCTGCTCTCCTGCCTTGGTAGATGGGGAGGGTCTGTTCCTGAGTGAATGTTCCTCTCTGTACAAAAAATAAAAGACTAATTCTGTAATATTTCCCCACATTGACCATTTCACTGTGATGAACAATACAAGGGCTCACCAGTAACTTGCTCAGGGTCTAAGAAATCAAAATTTGGTCCATGTAAATCCCAGGGAGAGGCAGATGAGCCTGTCCCTTCCTTACTAATTTTTCTTTTCCAGGGAATAACTACAGCAGTAGTTGTGTAACAAGGAACATTTTATGGCCATTGCTACAACCTCTGCTGACCAGCTGCAGATCCCATAAGCTGTGGATGATCAGATCTGCATAAAATGTCCCACAGAAACAAACCCAGGAGACTTCCAGAAGCTCTGGCAGATGGCCCTTTATCATTCTGAACAATGTATGGGGTCTGGTACATATGGATTATAAAACCCTGTATAGGTTTTATGATTTCTTCCAAAAGAGCTGATTCTTGGAGCCAGATGGTTTCTATTATGGTTAATCTTAAGCAAACAAAAGTAATTTTCCTTCCTTCATTCAGTAAATGCTGAAAAGGTATATAAAGTATTATGCATAAATTAGCAGTATAGTTTTCTTATTTAAACTTGTAGATAAAGATTACCAATAAATGGCCAGGGGTGTATTAGCCTTTTTCATTTCTTTTTAGAATGTCTGATAAATGACCTTGCTATTTTTTTTTTTTTTTTTTTTTTTTTGGGAAATTAAATTGAAGCTCTCCAGAAGAGGAGGGTGAACCAACTGGAACTTTTACTCTGAGCTGGGAAATCTACCCCAGCATTTGCAATACTACCCATGCACAAAACTCTTTTCCCCATAGATGGATGCCAGCCGTTGCATTGCTCCATTGCCATTGTCCATTGCATGCACTTTGTCTCTGTTTCAGTCATTTCTGCTGTCCTGTCATCCCAGATCTCACTTCATCTCTCCAGGGCTTTCAGTTTGTGAAAACCCCTCATGCAGGTCTCAATGGCACTGCAAGGTCTCTCTGAGATTTTTGTATTTACTTACTGTGGGAGCAATTTGTCTTCTGTGTCCTTGAAATGGCCTGAAATTTTAGTTATGAAGGAAGTTATGAAGAGGAAGGAAATGGGAAGAAAAGGCATTTTCTTCTCTCAAACTTCTTCAGCCTTGTGCTGCAACAAATGTTGAGTCTGGGATGAGCTTGAGGGTCCAGCATCACACTTACAAAGAGTATAGAAATACCCATTTACCTGGAATGGTTTGGGTTGGAAGGGACCTTAAAGCTCATCCAGTTCCAACCCCCTGCCAAGGGCAGGGACACCTTCCACCATCCCAGGTTGCTCCAAGCCCCGTCCAACCTGGCCTTGGACACTTCCAGGGATGAGGCAGCCACAGTCTCCCATCCCAGTGGATGTGTTTGTTCAACTGGAGAGCTGTGGCAAGGTAATATTTTTAAGGTTTCTTTCTTTTGTTCACAGGGCTGATTTTTCTGATACCACTCCCTTGCATCACATGAACTTAATCAGAACTAAAAAAGTCATCTCCATTTTGTCATTAATAGCCTGAATCTTTAAAAAGATATTTTCTAAGGCAATTAGCGCTGAGTTCATTAATAAGGCCAGAAGAGAGGCTGATTAATTGCTAGTTTAAAAATAAAAGCAGTATTTTGTGATTTATTTCACCAATAAATTTTTAAATAATGGCATTTCAAAAATATTTGGATTCTTCATCTTTTTTGCTGGCTGTTTTCACGTTACAGTCCCAACAGCTCAGGCAGTAAGTGTAAGATTAATCATTTCCACTTTGCTTTTCCAGTCAATTCCTTTACATTTTCGCATCCTGTTGATGCTGTTGTTTGTGTTTGCATTAGCACAGGACTGCAGACTATCCCAGGAATATGGCAGTACAAACAAAACTTGCTTTCCTCTCAGGTTTTATTTATATCCTCATACAGCATCAATATTAAAAAATGATACAAACTGTCAAATTGCCTTAAATTGCCTTTTTTTTAAATAACTTGGGTATTCTTTTAAAAATACAGGCAGACACTGCCTTATTGCTTGCTTCTGCCACTGCTTTGGAGCATGAAGGAGGGAACATGATTAGACTTTCCATCTTGGAAAGCAAGAAGCAATAGGATTTGATAGGGAAATTTCACAAATTAATTGGTATTTTCCAGTACATTGATTTATTTCAATAAAAAATGAATTGTCCTTTTAACTCTATCCTAATCCACTACCAACAAAAATAATTAAAAAGAAAAAAACCCACCAAAATTATTGGTTTCATTTAAAAGGGATTTAACTGTGTCATGGTAACACATCAGAATTATGCAAAACCTTTTAAAGTTTGTCTCCCCGTTGTTTAAAAATGGAGAAAAACTCTTAATTGTAAAACTGTCCAACCAAAACCAAAATTTCCACACTGCCAGAATTAGCAGCTTCTTAATCCACTGCCCAGCTCTGCTCTGCATTTATTCTTCATAAAATTTTGCTTAAAATCCAAGTCTGTTTTGCATTTAACCATCATGGAAAATCAACGTTCTCCATAATTGTCCTGTCTGGAGAAGAGCAGCGCAGCCCATGTGGATTCCCGCAGTGAAAGTGGGAGTTCTCTGAATGTTCATTTTGTAGAGGCTTGAGCAGGTGGAACAGGGCTGAGGATCCCACCAGTTCCTTTCCCATGGGCTGCCAGCCTCGCCTGACCTTCAAATCACTTTTAACCATTGTGTTGTCCCCATGAAGTGATAGGCTCTTTATTTTAGTAACAGCCTTGTGAGTCTTTGACATTTCCTTCTACTAAATCAACGAGAGCTGCTGTTTTTCTTGTAGAAATTAGAAGGCAGTGTGTTTGGGGTTTCTTTTTTCCATGTTGGTTGTTTTTTTTTGCTTTTAGTTTTTTCCCTGCTGCCTAAGCAGGAGCATAGGATAAGAGCAGGTTTTTCTGTCAGCATTAATGCAGATACAGAGAGTATCAGGTTTTGAACTGAAGGCTGATGTTGCTTTGTAACATCTTTAACAAGCTTGAGAAGAAAAGAGTTAGAAGCACAAACTGTCACTCACTGCTGGGAAAATATCTGATGTATTTCTAGTGGTCTTTCAAAAGCACTAAACTTGTTAATAATAAATTAAAATAAACTGTTTGGGTAGTAATGTAACAAAGTTTGTTGGTTGGTTGGGGCTTTCTTTCTTGAGTTTTGTTGAGTGTTTTCCTCCCCATCATGAGTTGGAAGCAGCATCTCCGCTTCATCTCACCACTTTCCTTTTACTACGCAGTGTAGCTCATCTTCGGGGTGACACCTGATGCCAACAGCTTTCTCTCCTGCTGTTTCTGATCCTGGATGAGATTTCTCTGTTCTTTGTCAAGACTGTACATGCTTTCCAGGATTTTTGTCATGGATTTGCCATTCAGTTGCAAAATCCACCTTCAGAACTGGAGCTAATTTGGGCAGGGCTGTTAATTGCTTGCATCTGGGCGCATGGAACAAGCGATGCTCACCAAGGAGGAGCCTCTCCACTTGGCCAAGAGTCAGTGCATGGTGGGGCAGAGTGTTTGTCTCAGGGTTGGCTCTAGGAACAGCTGCTTCTCTCGGTGGACAGTTTGGATATTTCTTTTTATTTCCTTAATACCACGTGGGTGGTTTTGGGAGGATGTTTTCAACTATTGCTGCTGTGAGAAAGGTGGAGCTGTACCCTCAGGAAGATGGATCCAAAGTGGTTTGGCAAAGCTGAACAGTGAGTTGTCAACACATTTCTCTGGCCATGGCAGAGGGTTGGAACTGGATGATCTTTACAGTCCCTTCCAACCCAAACCATTCTGTGATTCTTGTGATTTTAACACAATTGCAGATCTCCTTGGCCAGACTCCTACTTGAGCTGAGACTCTGGCACTGTCTGTGCTGTCCTGGACACACCAGGTGAGGTGCTCTTCACTAGAGAGTCTTTTCCTTTCTTCTTCAACAGTTTGTTACTGGCATATATGCTAAAGAAGGAAACCAAAGTGAAGAAAAACATCTTAACCAGAAATAATACAAAGCAAATCAGATTGACTCTTGATCGCACTGTAAAAAGATAATTAATCATAGAACTAGAGAATGGTTTTGGTTGGATGGGACCTTCAAAATCATCTTCTTCCAACCCACCTGCCATGAGCAGGGACACCTTCCACTAGACCAGGTTGCTCAGAGTCCCATCCAACTTTTCCTTGAACACTTCCGTGGCTGATGTTTCCATAGCTTCTCTTGGCAACCTGTGCTGGTGCCTCGTCAATCTCTAATGTTTCCTAACATTTCCTAGTGTTTCCTTCTCTCTTTGAACCACTCCTTGGGTACACACAGGTTTACATTTTTGTGGCTGAGGACTTGGTGCTGTGTTTGGAATTGCATGGGGTGGTTTCCCTCATGGGGAGGATGGGAATATGGCAAAGCACTCCTGGGTTTAATGCTCCTTCCAAGTGGCTTAGGACAAAAATCATCTCTTGGCTGATTTAAATGGAAGTGCAGAAATTGTGTACATCTAGGTTATGAAGGAGAGAGTTTCTAAATTTTGTATCTTCTTCAATTTCTGAAGTTGACTTTCACTGCAATTAATGCTCACCCTTTACCTTCTCATATTCCATAAGGGACAATGCTGCATGTCTGGACTGTCCCTTGAAATGCCTCCTGTGCCACCAAGCTGCAAAGTTTTGGTCCCACTTCCCTGGACATCACCTACATGGGAAACTTTTGCCTGAATAGCCTTGTTCCTTGTCTTCCTAAACTCTCCTTAGGATAGGCACTGTATTTATTGTTTCTCTCAGAAACATGTATTGTATCTATATTCAAAGCTTCTTTTTATTTTATTTGACAGGCTTTTCCAAGAAAGATTCATGCTGAGCTCCAGTTAAAACTTACAAGCTCTACCAGGAGCATTTGTGCTGGGGACACCGTGCACTGCAGTTGCTTCTCTGGGAATGTGTTAATTAAGCATAAATTTAGAGGCTTGGAAAAGGTTTATGAATGGAAACCATTTCAGAGAGCCCAAGACAAAAATGAGACCCTAGGTGAGGTCCTTACCAACCTGAAATGATTCTCCCTGCCTGCTTTACCTCCTTGGTCATATCCACTCATTGAATTTAGGCCCTGAACTTGGTTTAGAGATTTTGAAATCTGTCTCCTCTGGTCAACTTGCTATAGCTGTGGTAGGACTTTCAGAGAAAAAAAAAATCTATTCTGTGAAAGTAGATGTGTTGGTTTTACTCTCATTTTTTCTATAATTCTTCTGGGCGTGTATCTGGTGGGGAGGTAAGGTGGGAGCAGTGTCCTTATGTAGGGCAAGGCTGAAATGAAGGGGCAGGCACTGATCTCTTCTCTCTGGTGACCAGTGACAGGACGTGAGGGAGTGGCCTGAAGTTGTGTCAGGGGAGGTTTGGGTTGGATATTAACAAAAGGTTCTTCATCCAGAGGGTGGTCGGGTGCTGGAACAGGCTCCCCAAAGAAGTGGTCCCAGCACCAAGCCTGTCTGAGGTGAAGAAGCTTTTGGACAATGCTCTCAGGCACATGGTGGGATTGTTGGGAGTGTCCTGTGCAGGACCAGGAGTTGGACTTCAATGATCTTATGGGTTTCAACTCAATAAATTCTATGATTCTTGGTTTTCCCTTGGGGCAGGTACTCTACTACCTTACACCTCTCCCTTTTAGATGAGTGGGATGAAAGGAGTTCTTCCAGCTGAGAAGAATTTTGCCTTCAGGTAAAGCTTCATTTCTAAAACCAGAAAAAAAAAAGTATTTTGTACATTCATGAGAAGTTGGACAAATGGGGAAGATGATTAAAAAAGGAAAAAAAGAACAAGGGTTTATGAGTGTTAATGCAAACAGAGACCTTGAGTTAACCCGTAGGGAATTGAGTTCTTTAATGCACTGACCCTGCTGTGTGAGAAGAGGTTTGAGGGAGGATTGATGCAAACACCAGCTTCATCCCAATTTTTACGCCTGTAATTCCATAGGTGCCCCATCTTCGTGCTGTGGCCATGGTGAGGAGGCCCAGGCCTTTTGTAAAAAGTCACCTCACAAATCTGTAGCAAAGAGTCTCAGAGCTTTTCCATGTGAAACAGCCTCACATTTTCCAACACTGATGAAAATCATGTTGCCTGATGAGTATGATTTTTGCTTACATTTTCCTTTATCCCTTATTTCATTCAGATTTCATCAGCAGGACATAAAAACCTCCCGAGCTTGCATGCCAGGAGCAACTTCACATTACACATGGTGCTGCTGCTTTCATTCTCTTCCATTTCCTTTTCTATTTTAAGCCCTTTGTTTTGAGGAAAGGAACTTTGTTCAAATACGCCCTGGGCCAATCCTTTCTGTCCTGGTGTTTGTTGAAGCTTTTCTTGACCAGTTTCAACAGGAGAGCAGAGGCGATAAGGAGAATCAAGGTTCCTGGGATTATATGAAATGGGAAGGCAGTGGAAGACCAAAACAGTGTTTTGGCAGTGGAAGAGACCAAGGGCTGTGTGAAACATGGGATCAGACACCAGAGAATCCACAGGGAGGAACACCCTGGCAAGCTATTGAGTACTGGGGACTAAAGGACTTGTCTGGGGTGTGTTTAGGTGTCTGTGCATCCACTAATTCTTGCTTGTCTGTTTTCTTTAGCATTTTTTAATTCCCATCATAATTTTCTTCTTTGTCTTTACTCTTTTTCCTCCTTTGCCTCCTTCATTTTCTTCCACCTTTTCATTTTTATGCCAACTGTTGTGGAAAAAACTAAAATAAAGGCATGAATTTACCATTTTTCTCCAGAGCAAGTTGCTTTTCCTCTATGGCCAGCAGCCAGAAATCAATCTCTTCCTCTCCCTTGAGTTCATTTCCCAGTGCCAGAGGCACATGACTCTTGTGGATCTCTGTCTTCAATAAGGAATTCTTCTCTTGGATAATGCTACGAAAAGAGGGAATTGAAGCCTTGCAATGACTCCAGTGGTCCTGGAGAAAGAGCAAAGTGCTGGATGGGTGAGACTCATCCACTCATCTGGGCTGTGGAAGGGTTGAGCCACAGGGCTGAGTGTGGTGGTGCTTGATCCGTATTGGTAGAGGTAAACTGAGGATTTGGGGTGGATGGTTTGAAATCAGAGTGAGCAGGCTGCTTCCTGCCTGCTTTTCACTCCTTGCAGGTGTTTCATGGTACAAAAGAGGAGTTTGGAGACCAAGTAACTTTCTGTGGGAGCTTCTTTGGCAAAAACGATGCTGTAACTTCAGTTAAAGCTTTTAAAGGAGAGAGGCTGCAGGAAATCGGAAATCTGTGACTTTCTTTAAGGAGACCACAGATATAATTTTTGGTGATGCTTTGGGGATAAATCCATGACAATTTGGGATGCTGAGTTGCTTTTCTACAGCCACATTAAGTATTGTAAGTAGAAAGATCAAATTATTGTTCTGTTTTTCCTCTTTTCCCCTTTTTTACTGGCATTACTTTAATTACTGCTTCTTCTTCTTCTCTGCAGCTTTTAGGTTATTTTGAGTTTGCTGCAAAATTGAGTTCAGGGAGGCAATTGACTTCACCTGGCTGCAGAAAAGCCATTAGGAGCTCCAAATTAGTGTGAAATAATTAATAGGAAAGGAAGATTAACGTGGCAAACACGGGCGCTTTTCATTAACATTAAGCAAAAGGATGTTCATGTGGGTTCCTTTGCCATGTGTGTTGTCCTGGACCTCCAGCAATTCCCTTTGGACATTAATTATATCCAGATCACTCAAAACAAGACCTTATAGGCCTGGTCAGGCATCGTATTTGGCTTGTCTTGAAGAGGAAC
>NW_008246063.1:1624063-1661325 GCF_000691975.1 Corvus brachyrhynchos
TTGGAGCTGTCGACTGTCCCAGTGCCTGGGAGCCCCAGGGATGCCCAGGTGCTGCAGAGCTATTTTCTCCCTCCTGAGCAGGACTGGGGGAAGCAGCCCATGTGTCCCTGGGTTCTGTTTTGCTCCAAGAACAGACACCACATCCCTCCACTGGCCAGTCCTCATCCAGAGCGTCTCACAGAATTGTGATGAATTAAAGATTATAACTGCTCTGAATCATGGAAAGTGATGCACTCTGAGTGTTCTCTGCTACACTGGTTGCAAAAATCATATGTAAGGCTTGCATGGATTTTTAAGCTTCTCAACCACTCCTTGAAACTCCCTGAAAGGAGATTGCAGCCAGGCTGGGGTCTGTCACTCCCCCCAAGGAGGAAGTGGTAGAAAAAAAGAGGAAATGGCCTCAAGATCCACCAGGTGAGGTTTGTATTGGATATTAGGAACAATTTCTTCACTGAAAGGGTCGTCAGGCATGGGAACAGGCTGTCAGGGGTAGTGGCTGGTAGTCACCATCCCGGGACGTATTTGAAAGATGTGTAGATGTGGCACTTTAGGCACACGGTTTAGTGGTGGATTTGGCAGTGCTGGGTTCATGGTTGGATTCAAAGGTCTTTTCCAACCTAAATGATTCAATGATTCAGTTTTCCTTTTTCTTTTTTTCTTTCTTTCCTTTTTTTTTCCCCTCCTTTTTTTGTGCTGATGCAGAGTGTGACAGGTAACACAGAGGTCTAAGATGCCGGCCCTGCATAGCAGATGGGTGTGAGGCAATGTTGCGTGGCTGGATTCAACCTTGCTGCAGTCTCACAGATTTTTTGCCTAGAGGAAGCAATTTCTGGGGTAAAACTCCACACCCAAATCACAAAGTTCCTCAAGATCCCATTCACAGCATTGACGCACTTTGCTTTGGAAGAGCAGGTATTGAAAAGCTCTTTTTTCCATCTGTTGCACTTACCTGGGTGCCTGTGGGGCTTTTCAGGCAAAGGAAAGAAGAATTAAATAGGCAAATATCAGAAATGCCAATGTTAGCTGCTGCTGCTGCTTTAGGAATTGGTGGGGTTTTGAGTGACCTGGTGTGGTGGAAGGTGTCCCTGCCCACGGTGGCAGGAACAGGTGATATTTAAGGTCCCTTCCAACCCCAAACATTCTATGATTTCTATGAATAAAAATAAATACAAAAGCAATAAATATAGCAGGGCATCACTGTATGCTAGGCAGGGAGAAGGCTGAACTGATTGCAGAGGAAGTTGAGCTGTCCTGGGATCCAAGGAGATTTTCCTGGAAAAAAAAATGGGGAAAATAAATGGAAACAGAAAAAACTTTTTTTTTTGAAATGTCCAGTTAAGGAAGTAAAGGAGAAACCATTTGTGTGTGGGATTCTGTAACACATCCACTGCAAAACCTTCACAGCCTTGAGGACCCACAGTGTAAATAAAAGTCATTTTTTCCTGGCTGCGACCCTGAACTCTGTTAGTGTCAGGGGTATTTAATGCATAACATCATTTAATGCATATCAGAAACCTCCCACTCCTTCTTGGGGAATCCTAATATTTAAGTATTCACTTGATGTAATCAAGATGTTTAATTTTTTATCAGACTTCACATCCACTTTACTTCTCAGTCTGGGTTTTTCTTCCTTGGCTTGGTAGTACAGATGCGGTTTTGCTTTGCTTTCCACTGCTGTTTCTAAATTGTTCTGCTTGTCTGCTTGAATTGCTGCATCCTCCATGAATAGTTACAACATCTCAGCTTGATGTGTTGAAGCTTGAAATTGGAGTAGTTAAAACAGCCTCCTTGTTACTATTTTCTTTTCTTTTGCAAAATAAAAACAAAATAAAACCAGAGCTGGCAGCATGCTGTGACACAAAATAAAAGTCCAGGAGCAGGAAACTGCAAGCCAGATAGAGTGCAGTTTCCTCAGAAAAAAACATTCTCCAACAATTGCATTTTCTAAGTAATTGTTTGGAAATTTTGGACAAAGGTTTCATTTGCCTTGTTGGGGTTTTTTTTAGATTTAATTTGCATTTTTTTTAGGTGGGAGGGTGATTGTGGGTGCTGTTGGATAGGTGTGGACTGAGAGGCCTTTGAGGGGGAGTTCATAACCTCACAGTCCTCTTTCATTTAAATGAATAAATAATCTTCACTACAGTGAATACATGGAGACTTAAAAAATGAAGTATTTCCATTTATCCAGAGTATGGTCCTCACACATTGTCCTGTTATATTTTGACTCTTTTCCATTAGGGAATTGTGGCACAGGGTAAGAAAATTGGTCTCTCACCAATAAGTATAAATAAATCTCACCCTCCCAAATTAGCGCCTGAATTTTTGGGTAGTTTTTAACTTCATGGAACAACTCTGGACTCCCAGTGTTGCTCGGTGTTTCTTTCTCAGGTGTGCACAGTCTGTGCAGTGAAATTGGTGCTTCTCCTGCCTTTTGCAACATTTGGGATATTTCATCTTTGGTCTTGGTGTGACTTTGGCATTTTAAATGAGTCCTCAGAGGTACCTGCTGGATGCTGTGCAGGAGTGTCCCCACATGGGAACACACTGAAGTCTGCAGTCTGGATTATTTGGACGATTCCCAGCTGGGTGATTACAACTGAGGTCTTGAGGAAGTTCCCAGCCCTTGGTTTGGTTGCTTCATGGTTCATCTGCGGCTTTGTCCAGTACCTCAGTGCATATAGAGTCAGGATTACTGGGCCAGGCTAAAAATCTGTTGAGGTAAATTCAGTGTTTCTAAGGAAAGAATAGAAATAATGAAGTTAAATAAACCCTCCCCACCTCCTCTAAAAAAAACCCCCACCCATCCAAAATGAGTTCTATCCCAAAATGTGCAGATCAATTTTCTCTGGAACATGTTAGCACCCTGGAAATCCAAGATTTCCCCCCTCCTAAAATGGGGGTCATCAGAATCTGTAAAGATCTAGAAATCTTATCCTGTGCTGCTCTTTTGCCAGTGATTTAATGAGAGCTGGATCTTGTGAGTAACAAGTGACATTCCTGGGGGACAGGGGAATTTCTGCTGTTCTGCAGCCTCATCTCTAAAGCAAAGGAAAGGAGTGTCTGGGACAGTTGTTTTAGGAGGAATTGCAGGAAGAGAAGAGTGAGAAAATCTCTATCAATGAGGCCCTGTGCATTTGGATTAAACACCATTCAATTCCCTGGATTTGTGTCATCCTGACAGGCTGATCCATGATATTATTTACAGCTGTTACAGGGCTGAGCCGTGAGTGTGAGAAGCAGTGGAAAATCATCTCTCTGGTGTGCAGCTGCTCCTCCAGCACTGGGAGATGCATCCTCAGCCGTAACCTGAGCACTGCATCCAGCAGGCTTCTCAGTTTGCCCAATTTCCCTAAATTTTGCCTTGCTCCATCGCTGGCTTTCTGCTCTGCCAGGTGCAGATTGGGTGTGGGGTGTTTTAGCAGCTTAGGGAAATCTGGTTAAGGGATGAAGAGCAGGTCAGAGTTCCAGTCTGCTGACTGGAAGAAATTGATCTCAGCTCCTGTTTGAGTCTGTGATGCTTCACCTCAGAGGAACAGCTGGGGAATAGCAGGGGCTGTTGGGCTGTGTTGGGTGGAGGAGCCCTGGGGTGCTTTAGGACGTGACCAAAGTTTCAGGTAGAGCAGCTTCTGGGAGCCCTACAAAAGCTGACACAGGTGGGAGGCAGAATAGGCCTGAAAACCATGGGAAAATCTTCTGGAAAGCTGCTGCCATAAAACTGGTGCCAAAGACATAGTTACAAATGAGTGTTTCTCTGGTGACTGTGCCCAATCAAAATTGAAATGCTTGTTTAAATCTTATTTTCGTGACATATCCTTTCTCTGTAATATGAACTTAACACAGTCAGAGTTATTAGTGTTAAGCTGAAGGAAGGTAGATTTAGATTGCATATTAGGAATAAATTCTTCCCTGTGAGGGTGGTGAGGCCCTGGCACAGGGTGCCCAGAGAAGCTGTGGCTGCCCCATCCCTGGAAGTGTTCAAGACCAGGTTGGATGGAGCAACATGGTCCAGTGGAAGTTGTCCCTGCCCATGGCAGGGAGTTGGAAGGAGATGGTCTTGAAGGACCGTTCCAACCCAAACCATTCTGTGATTCTGTGATTCTCTGGTATAGCTCAGTCCAACATCACATCACTCCTTTTCTGGGGATGATGAAAGTGTGGAGAAGGTTGGAATTGTTTCAGGGATTTTAAAGTTGGGAAATGAAGTTAAAAACAAAACATGAAACAAACCAAAGCAAACAAAGAAGCAAAAAACTACCTAAAACAGACAAACAAACAAAATACTACAACAAAAAAAGGCAAAAAACACCCCAAACAATTCCACCTACACCTGCCACCCTGAAACCCCAAAATATTCAAACCCTCACTTCAGTGTTCTCCTTGCAGGGCAGATTTGAGTACCTTGGCTAAAGTGGACCTTGGAAATGAAATTGTGAGAAATTTTCTGGGCATCAGCAGAAAAAATTCCTGGCACTGACTCATTGCCCCTTGCACTTGAGCTATCAGGTAGAAATAGGAAGAGGAGCCTCCCTTGGGGGTTAGGAGAGGAATGTGTGGAGGTCCCATCTGAGCTCCCACCTCCCTCCTGCTGATGCCTTTTCTTGGTCTTAAAATTAAGTCAGACACGGTTAGAAGGGAAAAAGGGATTTTACTTTGTATTTATTTTAAGGATCCTTAGGTGCACACATCCAGGTTGAATGCACCTCAATGCCCACTGCAATGCACACCCACCATAGATCGGGTATAACATTATAGGTTTTACTAATTAGCACATCTATCAAAGATTCCCCAATGAGAGGCTCAGGTGAGCCCCCTCCCCAAGGAACCTTCCCCTGGATGGTTCTATCTTAGTTTACAGAATGTGTCCTGGAGAGGACCTTGGGGTCTGGCATACTATCCTCTACCTAAAAAGCTTCTAAAATGTTTGGTCTCCTGGCTGAACAAACAAGTCCAAGAATGTAGGCAAAAAGCACTAAGAATACAGAAGTTGTAAAAAGGTACAAAGGGGTATAAAAGAAAAGGCAAAAAATCTTCATGGCATCACCACCCCAAAAGCTTTGACCCCATGGGGCAGGTGCCCTCTGCTCACTTCTTCCTCCCCTTTTCCATAGGCAGGACCTGCTCATGGGCCCTCCTGCTCTGTAAAGTGCTGGTTGACCATCACTTGGCATTGTGGTCTCTTGTTCAGTCGTGGTTCTGACACTCCCACTTCATAGATGAGGTGGAATTATTTCTATTCTGATTGCTGATGATCCCTACAATTGCCATGTCAATCCATGTGGGCTGCACCCCCTGTGTTGCAGCAGCATCTTCACTGTCCTGGTGGTGTTGGGTTTGTCTGTCCAGTGCAAGTTCCATGACCAGGCACTGTGTAAAGCTGCATCAGAACACCCTACCTGGGCTAAATTTCTGCAGCAAGGAGGAACCTACATTCTCCCTTTCAAAGCACCATCCCCCTTTCAGAGTGATTGGTGGTGTCCAGTATTAATACAGTTTTTTTCTGTTTTTCTCTTCACAGCCACCCAGATTGATCCCAGCGAACTGCAGGAACTTTTTCAGGAGACTTCAGCCAATGTCTTCCGAATTAACTCCAATGGTGCGTAAAATGAAAGCTTTCCCGGTGCGTTCTGTGCTGCCCTGCATATGATTCCTGTGCATGGATACAGCCCCTGGCAGCTCCTCTTGTCAGGGAGCAAATATTAATGCAGCTTTTCTGCTGCTGCATCTCACAAGCAGCAGCACATGTCCAATACACAGCTCCTTATAAGATGTAAAAATATTCCACCATATGTTCCATCCAACAGGCACAGATATATTCCAATCCTTGCTGAGACCACATCCTTTTTCTATTTTTAATTGTGTCATCTGTTACAATAGAGAGTTAGAGCTCAGAAAGGTGGAACAAGCCGGGCTCGTTTTCCAATATGTTGCAGCACTACTGTGTTCAGAGCCTGTCACATGAGCTTGCAAAACATCTGTCTCCCTTAGAAAAACACCAGCACCAAAACTCTGCTGTTCTTCACTCTGTAGGCTGGGAAGGGGTGCTATTTCTCCTCATGGCTCCCCAGCCCCTAGAGGTGCAGTCTTCTTTCCTTTGGAACAATCTCTGGCTCATCAGTTTTGTTGGGTTAGGCTGGAGGAATTTATCTTGCAGACAGATATGAACTGTCATTGCTGAATGGAAGGTAATTCCATAGTACCCCAGTTCTAAAATACACCAGTGTCAGACAGGGATCTAAACTGTTTTTATGATAGACTTTGAAATTGCTTTAGAACCACTTGGACAGCTTCGGTGTCTGTTTTTTCTGTGTCTTGGGTGACAGAGAGGCCTGGCCTAGGTGTGGGGAAAGGATTTAAGTGCCTCCTTATTTGTGTAATTATTCCCCAGTGTGTCCCAGGGGTGGAGCCCCAGTTGTTGTAGCAGGGTATCCTTGTTAGAAGAAGGATGGAATTAAAAACTTATAAAACAAAGTTGTCTTTACTTTTGATGAGTTGTGTACGCTCCATCTGCCAGGAAAATTCAAGCACCAGTTTTTCCATGACTACAAGGGTTCGGTGACTCTTGTATTGGTGACCCACATCCCATGTAAAAAAGGGATTATGGCCACTGTGGCAGCTTGAACCTCCCAGCTGTGGCCGCAGGTCCTTGGCTTGCAGGCGGGTGAACAAACACACCATAACACACAGAAATACCTGCATGAGCACCACTTTTTGTTGCTCCAGCACCAATGGTTTTAATTTGACAATGGCAGTGGTGAGTGGTAGTAGCACTTCTGCTTCCAAACTGAGGGCTCAGACTGAAGTTGTGCAACCTACTCATGAGTCTGTGTGTGCTGTTCCTGCCCAAACTGGCTGGGTTAGGGCTGACTTGATGTGTCCCTGTGCTTTAATCACAACTCCTTCTATGGTGGAGTTTCTGCTGAGAAAACATAAAGGTGAATGGCACATCTCTTTTGAAATGCCACAACCCAATTTCTGTTTTCACTCTTTGTTAGAATTGCATTAACCCCTTCAATTCGTGTTTGACAATCTCTGCTGCTGTTATTTCTCCTCTTGAGATGGTGATGATGTGTTTTCTCTTAAGAGTTGCCTGAATTGAATGCTCTGTGAAGCAGGTAATGACAATGCCCATACTTAAAACTATTTTGCAAAAAATGGAGAGGGTGCAGAGAAAAGCCAAACCTGTTTGATGTCTGAAAATCAGACCTTAAAATTCGTGCCATCCCAATTTCTGTTTGAGACATCTAAGAGGACTCGATCGTGATAAGTACCTCTCTAGGAGGAAAGACATCAAATAGATAGCAAGGGGCTCATTAATCTGTCGTTCTCACACAGAAGGAGATCAGGAGATAGGAATTAAAGCTACACAAATTCAATCCTTCTGCATGAGGATAAGCAGCCATTAGAACTGCTTATGGAGGGGGCTCGATGGATTTGGCTTTGCCACGAACCTTTCAATCAAGATTCAAATGTCTTTTTACAAGATACACTTTAGTCCAACTGCAGTCTACAGTCTTGATGTGGGAGTGATGGGACAAAATTTTATGGGAGGAAATCAGATTGGATAATCAGAACTGCTCTCTCTGGCTTTTAAAATCTATGAATCTATGAATCTATAATGCCTTTTAAAGTGCTTTCAGGTTGAAGAAATACCCATAAGATACTCTAGTGTTGTTGCTGTGTTCACTACCCATAGTATTTTTTGTCTGATAAAACCAGTTTATTTTTTACAGTCTTTCCCCAAAAAAGTTGGGTAAAGCTTTTCAGGGGAAGGCTGCTGAGTGTACTGCTAAGATCTGGCAGAGCTAATCCACTTTAGGTAAAGAACTTTTGAGGGTTAGAAAATGGGGAAGAATGCCCATGATTCTTTCTGTACCATAAAGTCTCTTCAGGAAACTCGGGAAGCTCTGACTTGGAGGATGGAGAATAAGTCAGTGCTGTTGTTTGTGTAGCACCATGAAAGTGGCTGAGCAAGAAATGAGCATCTACATTCCAGATGCTCAGCAGATGATGGGGTTACTCCTCTTGTGCCAGGTGTGATGTGTTGAACATCCTACAAATTCATAAATCCCATCACAGCTCCTCTTTCCCTCCTTTTCCTGGCTTTCTGCAGCCTCTCTGGGGTTTTTCAGGTTCCCCGCTGTGTTTGCAGATCAAACCACGCACCTGAAAGGCTCTTCTCCCTCTTGGGGTGCTAAAGATCATAGAATCATGGAGTCGTAGAACCATTAAGGGTGGAAAAGACCTCCAAGATCTCCAAGTCCAAGCTTTGGCTGAATGCCACCAAGGCCACTAAACCTTGTGAAGTGCCTTGTCGATTTATTTTTGAACACTCCCAGGAATTGTGACTTTGCCCCTTCCCTGGCCAGGCTGTTCCAAGGTGTCAGGAGCTGGCCATGTTATGCTTTTGTTGTTTAGGTTCTAAAAATCCCAGGTTGTGGCCTATCTCTGCAATACTTTTTATGTCTTTGGGGAATGACTATTTTTAATGAAACAAGAAGTCAACTTTGTACCGGGATTTTAAAGCACCATTGAATTTTATTGAGTAACACTGCAGAAGTAATAAACCCTGTGTACTTTGTCCCTCTTTGCTGTCCTTATTCTTTTTGCAGAATTCTGAGCCTTTGGGGTGACTTAAATTCTTGGTCACTTCAGGATTTGTTTCCTGACCAAGGGGGATTTTATAGCTCTGAGTTGATTGTGGCTGTTCTCACCTATAAATGCTTCCTACTCCCTTTTTCTGCCATGAAAATGGAAATCTTCCTTATTTGTTGAATAGAAATCTTAGCCAGGACAGCTGGCTCTGTTTATGTGCTACTGAATCACTCTCCTGCCAGGTCATGAGCTTATAGACTTTTTTTTATGCCATCTCTTATGGAAGTGTGAAGGGATAAAGGGAGATTTTTCCTAATCTTTGCATCTGCTTTCTCTCTCTTAATCTTTTGGGGCTGTCCCTGTTGAAAATGGGGAAGGTTCATAGAATCATAGAGTCATAGAATGGTTTGGGTTGGAAGGGACCTTAAAGGTCATGTTGTTTCAACCCCCTGCCATGGGCAGGGACACCTTCCACGAGACCAGATTTTCACATAGTGCCTTGACTTTTGCAACTTTTATGTTTTGTTTGTTTGGTTTTTTTTTTTTTTTTAATTTAGTTGATTTTCCTATCAGGACACAAAAAGAAGCTCAACTACTGCCTGAATTTGTCTCATTTATGTCTTTTTTTTTCTACATATTTTTATCAAGGCTTTACATTTTTTCATGTATAACTTTTAGCTGCCTCTTAGTAAGTGTCTTATAAATAAGTACAATAAATAACACTCCTAAATGAAGTTGCTCTGGTGCATCTTGTCTGATCTGTGGAGAATATACTGGAGGAATCAGACCTGTGCTGGCCAGATGGAGAACCTGAACTCTCTAATGGGTCTCTTGCCTCTCTAATTCCTGCTCCTCACTCATTAATGACTGCCCATAACAGGTTGGTACCATGTGCAGTCCCATTACCTTGATCTTAAAGGCTGAGTAAAGGATTTTTCCAGCTCCCTCAGGTGTGATAGAGTCTCCATGGCCATCTCAGGATGGTTTCTTATCCCCCACTGATTTAAGGATTGCAATGGCACAGACAGCTTGGGCCAAGCTCTCTGTTCAGTAAATCAATGCAGCTCCAACATCACTGATGCCTTGTGAGTGTGTCTCATCCTGGAGGACTCGGGTGTGCCTTTTAATAACAAAAAGTACAAGGCTTTTAAAATAAGATTCCTGTTTTAAGAATGGCTTCATACATCCTTCCAGCAGAGCTTGATGTTTTGCTCCTCTGATCAAATTACTGCTCACGTTACCAGAACTGGTACCTGGAGAGGGATATTCCACATCCAGCACAAGAACTGCACAGATTTTGATAAAGTCATTCTTGGTCAAAGCAAGTTAGATTTAGCCCAGAGTAGCTCAGATTTAATTATAGAATCATAGAATGGCTTGGGTTGGAAAGGTTGAAGATCACTTGTTTCCAACCTCCTGCCATGGGGCAGGGACACCTTCCACTATCCCAGATTGCTCCAAGCCCCATCCAACCTGGCCTTGAACACTTCCAGGGATGGGGCCGCCACAGCTTCTCTGGGCAACCTGTGCCAGGGCCTTACTACACTCATAGTAAAGAATTTCTTCCTACTATCCAGTCTGAACCTGTCCTCCATCAGAGTAAATCCTCTCCCCCTTGTCCTATCACTTCATGCCCTTGTCCAAAGCTCCTCTCCAGTTCTCTCTGGAGCCTTCTCCTCCCCAGGCTGAACAATCCCAGCTGTCCTGGCCTGGCTCCAGCCCTGTGATCATCTCCGTGGCCGCCTCTGGATTTGCTCCAACAGATCAACATCCTTCTTGTGTTAGGGGTCTCAGAGCTGGATGCAGTCGAGGTGGGGTCTCATGGGAGGAGGGTAGAGGGGAAGAATCAGCTCCATTGAGCTTCTGGCCACTCCTTTTTTGAGGTAGCCTGGGATACTTTTGGCTTTCCTGGGATTCAGGAGAATAAGACATGTTGGAGTCTTAGTCCTGCTATTTTCCAGATGAGGGTTATATCAAATGGTGACCTTTGGCTCCTCCAGAGTGCATAACTCGTCATTTTGAGATAACTGACATTTATTTAGTTGTCTAAATACTATGTTTGAACTGGAATATTAGGTAAAATTATTGGATAAGAACTTAATCCCAGGTCACTTTCTCATCTGACTGACAAACGCTTTCCTCACCCCTTGCATTTATGTCTCAGATTCTTTTCACCTTTTTGTGGGTTTTCTAAAATACTGAACAAATCTGACAGCTCCTTGATTTGCCTCAGTGTACAATGGCATGAGTGTGAAGTCTTGAACTGTTTTGTACAGTAGGAAAGCTGCTTCCCACTCCAGTCTTCTCCAAAGCAGGCGGCAGCAAAACTCACTTGGAATTGTCCTTATTTTTGCAGGTCAGGTTAGAAAGGTTCATGGATGCTGTAGCTGCTGGTTTTGTTCTGGAGTTGCACACATGATGTTAACTTGTTCTTACAAATTCAATGTCCTCACAGGTCTTTTCTTCACCTCGGCTTGCTGTCTGTTCTCCAAGGACCACACTCTGCTTTGTTCCAAAGGGTTGATGGGTCCAAAAGTATTTTTAGTTGATGCAAGACTTCGTATTTGAACTGGACAGCATGTGGATTCCATGGGGAATTGATTTGTTAGGATTGTGGACAGGGAAAGAGGGAATTATAATATCCATGAGATCTCTGCAGGGTTAGTGCTGTCCTTCTACAGAAGCAAATGGTTATTAGTGAAAACTTCCAATTTATTCTTTAAAACATTGTACTTCCAGCAAAGAGTAATTATTAGCTCAGTTATAGACAATTCCTTGAGGCTTTATCTTACTGAATCTCCAAACTCAGCAGTAAAAACTGTTACTGAGAACTAGCATTGGTGGAAATACATGGTGGTATTCAAGGTTTTTTTTAATATTTATGTAGTTCAGGCACATTAGTAACTTTTTATGCTGTTTAGTGACTTTTGGTGTCAAGCCAGCAGAACCCAAAAGAGAAGAGAGGATTTTGTCAGTGGAAATATAATTAAGTGGCTTGTTCAAAATTACAGGCCAAGTCCAAGTCTGCAGAATCATTAAAACAGAGGATTTCTTAAATTTCTGCAGAAATAATTGAGCCATGTTTCTAATCTGTTCTTCTTTCTATCCTTAAATATTGAAGCGTGACTGATAATGGGTTATGGGTTTTTACAACTGGAAACGTCCTGAGAGAAATCCCACATGCAAATACCAAGAATGTAATTTATTTAACATGTTCCATTGTGGGAAATCTTGAAGTGCTTTTCTTGCTCACTGTGCTAAGTCCAAAAGTAGTGACCTGTTGTTAATTTGAAATTGGATTTGAGACAGTGAAATTCAAGGGTGGAAAAAGACAACAGTACTGCTAGATTTCTGCTTTTATCTACACATACTTTTTTTTTTTTTAAATCTGAAGTCATTGCAAATTACAAAGCAAACTATGTTTCCACCTTCCAGCTGCTTTTAAGGTAGAGTATTCTCTTCTCCTGATGGAAAAGCCCAAGAAGTAGTTGAGCACAAACACAGGAGATGATTGCATCTCCATTTTATCTGAGCCAAAAGAGAGACAACGTTTCGACTGTTAAAGTCTTGAACAAGAAGGTGGAAGATATCAGAGTAGACATCAGTTTTCCTCCTCTTAATTATTATTCAGAGCAATAAATAGCTATTATGCAATTTCTTGCCTCTTCATCAGGGGCACGTTTCCAGCTGCAGATGCTCCGTGCACAGTTCTGTATCACCTCAGGGCTGGAGAAGTCAGAGACCTGTGCAAGGTCCATGGAAATGAGGTTTTCCTGAAAAGGGGTCATATTCCATCCTGTCATGGAATGTTATACAGGGATTCACCATTTATGCTTTCAAAGGACCTAGTTTATCATTCTGTGGCAATGGCTATTGGTAGATGTTGTCCCCTTTCTCTCACAGGTTACTTGTTCAAATACTTCATTGTATTTTTTTAAAAAATAAAATTAAATTAAAAGACAAACAACAGAACTAAGATCCAGTATTTTTTTTTTTTTCTCTGAAAAGGTGTACTGCTTCTTTATCTTTTCTTTCTCTGCTGTTGACAGTGACCTCTCTGGAAAGAAGTCTTCGATCCCTGGGGACCTCAAATGATACTCAAGAGCTGCAGGATGGACTGTGAGTTTATTTTAAATTGTTGCAGATCTTTCTTTGTCCCAGCCTTTCCAGTTTTTACCCTCATCTATCCTCACCCTTTTTTCCATCCTTTTATTATAGCTGGACATGTTTTTGTCAGGATTACTTTGCTTTTTTCCGTTTCTGTCGGTGATTAATGGCAATAGGATGTGTATTGATCGTATAAAGCTTTGCTTGTGCTGGTTTCAGGTGGTAGAGAATGGTGTGGAGATAACACAAAAAAGATGGCCCACAGTGAAAGAGGACACTCTGTGGTTCTGTAGGTGGAGTTATTTTTCTGGTTTTTGTTGTTTTCTTGTTGTTGGGGGTGGTGGTTATTTATTTTTAAAGTGAAGCCGGAGTAGGAAGCTGTGCTGGTTTTGGCTGGCATGGAGATAATTTTCTTCACAGTAGCCAGTGTGAGGCTATGTTTTGGATTTGTAATGAAAGCAGTGTTGATAATCCAGGGATTTTTTAGTTACTGCTGAGCAGTTCTTACAGAGTCAAGGCCTTTCCTGCTTCTCACCTCACCCCACCACACCAGCGAGTAAGGAGTGAATGAGCAGCTGTGGGAGGCTAATTGCTGGCTGGAGTTAAACCTAAACAGATGTTTGTGTAGTCTTTTCTTTTGCCTTTTCTTTTACCCCCCAGTTCCACTTGGCCAAGGTACGTGAACCCAAGAGGAAAGAGAAAAGGGACTTGTGACAGGGGCATGTAGTGACAGAACAAGGAGGAGTGGCTTCAAACTGAAAGGCAGTAGGTTTAGATTGGATATTAGGAAGGACTTCTTCCCTGTGTGGGTGCTGAGGCCCTGGCACAGGTTGCCCAGAGAAGCTGTGGCTGCCCCATCCCTGGAAGTGTCCGAGGCCAGGTTGGATGGGGCTTGGAGCAACCTGGGCTATTGGAAGGTGTCTCTGCCCAAGGCAGGGGGTGTTGGAACCAGGTGATCTTTAAGGTCCCTTCCAACCCAAACTATTCCACAATTCCATGAAAAAAAAGGAGGGAAGAGGATTTTATAGGAGGAGAGGTGTGTTGTGCTGTTGGAAGCCGCATCACAGCATCATGTGGCACAACACTGACAAAATGAAACTTGCGTTGCAGTTGCAGTAGATACAGTTCATTAAACTGCCTCTTCCAGAGCTGTGTACACACAAACACGTACAGTTAGCTCTCACTGTATGTGTGCTAATTACAGAATTCAAATGGCTTTTCCAAATGTAGCACAATTCATTAAAGGTGCCTCCCTTCATGGAGCTTGCGCACAAAAACCAAGTGTTTAGGATATGGCTCTGATTTTGTGTGTGTGACTGCAGTTACTGCTGAGACTTGGCTGAGAAGAAAGAGGAGAATTTGGGGTTTATTTCTATATTTGCCTGATGGACTTGGCTGACCTTTTCCATGCAATATAAACTCTCAGACCTGTTTGCAGTGTCTCTCCTTTTCTCTCCAATCCACTGCTTTCATCAGGGCATCAGATCTGCCCTAATTCACATATACTCTGTTTTGCAAACCAGAGCATTAAAAATAGTAATAGTAATAGTCAGAAGATTTGAAAGTAAATTTAGGAGATTGGAGAGGATGTAAGAGTATAAACTCAGCCTGTGGAGATCGATGTAATCAGGAAAGATGTTTACATGTACAAAATTATTTGCAGCATAAAGCACCTTAATAACTGCTGAAGATCCTTAACCCAGGAAAGACTCTGCATCATGCAGATACTGTGTCTGCTCTCCTAAACTATTCTCTTTTTTTAAATTAAATAATCAATTCCTCGACTCTTCAGAGCATTCCAGAAACATGGATGGATAATTTTCCCCTTTCCTGAGCAGTTACATAAATAGATGCATAAGGCACTAATTGCACTAATTATTTTTTGATCTTGGAATTACCATTAATTGTCCAGATAGTTAATGCAGCTTTTTTTTCAATTTTAACCGTGCTTCCCTACCCCTGTCATCAGCCCCAGAATTCCTCCAGCTGTCTCCTGGTTCATCCCCTCTCCCCATGCTCTAGCAGGTCTCCCATTTCTCCCATTTGACTTCTCGTATCTCCAGACAGAACAGTTCCAGGGTGCTCTGCTGAAGAGGACCAGCAGCTCCCTTCCCCTCAATCCTCCCTTTCTCTCATCCTGTCCTGACACTGACGTGTCCTTCCACTGCCCCCCCCTTTTTCATCACCAATGCAGGCAAACAGCCTCGGGTGCTCTACAAGAACCTCTGCTTGTCTCTTGTGAGAGCTGCACCAGCAAAAAGCAGTGTGCCATGAATCAGGAGAGCTGGCAGGGCTGCGTAGATCTCTGCTCAGGAAGGTCAGCTCTTCAGGTGAGACCTTTGGGGCAGTGCTTTCTGCTTCCCCGGCTGCAAATCATGGCTTAATCTTCCTCCTCTGCCACTTGACCCCTTTCCTTCAGAGGCTGATGTATGTCTCTCCTTGAACACCCTCTAGCTTGGAAGATGGGAGCAGTGAGGGAACATTTGGCAGGTTTATAGCCCTGGCTGTTAGGAAAACGACCATGTTTTTGGGTATCTAAGTAGTAAAATTGCCACAGTTTCTACTTTCTTGTTAAGTGGCTGTCACTCTGCCTAAAATGAGGCTGCCTAAAATTAGGCATATGAGGGAAGGCAGAGTATTTGGGAATAGGGATTAATGCTGAATTGTTCTGCCACACAGGACATTCAGCAGCTTTGGACTGTAAACTGCAGAAGTTTTGCTTACCTAGCAGCAGGGTCCTGCTAAAACAGAAAAAAAAAAAAAGACCAAAGTTACCTGATTCCTTTTCAAATTCATGCAGACTTTCTGCCTCTTAAGAACATGACTCACAAAGGCATGAGATGAAGGCAGGATTCTTTCTGTCAAATTGGGCTATTCCCTATTCTGAAATAGTTTCTCTGCATCTGAGAGCTGAGTCTTTCAGAATAAGGATTGTATCTGTGGCGAGTGAATTTGGGAGAGTTTATCACAAGTGGAGTGCCAGCTCTAGTCAGTGAGACAGACTTGGCTGCTACTGTGAGCAGGGTGTATATGGGACCCAAAGTGAATAATCCTGGTCAAAGCTCTTCCCAAAGCCAGCACAAATATTTGTGTGCTGCATGCTTGGAGCTGGATGTCCTGGCAAGTAAAACATAAATGCCCATACAAAACTCTTGGCTGAATGCAACTGGCTCTGGATTAATTGGGAAGGGAGTGGGAGCAAAAGGAAAAAAGGTACATGGAGCTGAGCTGTGGAGCTAAGGCCAAGAGGAAAAGCTGAGGCTTCCTCCAGTGACACAGGAAAAATCGACTGATTTGGTTTTTTTCTCTGACCTTTGGTTTAATAATCTAGGCTTCCAAGGCATTTATCTGCCTCCTTAGCCAGAGTATGTGGGATGAGGGGGTTCTCCAACATTAGGCACTGAAGGTAATGAGCTTTTAATTTAGGCAAATCAAATTAAACACCCAGGTAGAGCACTGTCTCCAAGAGTCAGTCTCTTTTCTTTTGACTGGTGTGGCTGGTTGGTCTCCCAGCATCCTCCACAAAGCGGCTGGCAGTGAACACATCCCTGTAACCCAGAAAATGCTCTCTGAGAAGTGTGTTAGAAGAAGAAAAACAATTTTAAAAGTCTTTCATTTTCACACAACCCAACCCCGTCTTACTGTGATCTCAAGAAAAGCAAAGTGGCCGTGTGGGCTGCAAGAGGCATTTGCTGACTGCCTGGAAGACACAAGATTGAGCTTGAAGTGGCAATGAAAGGTCCTTGATGTCCTTTCCTTGGAGGCTGGGTGGCTACAGAAGTGATCTGAGCTTTCCAAACGAGGCTGCCTGCACTGCTCACGTCAGAGAGGAGTTTCTCACCTTATTGGACATTTGACCGTGTGTCAAGAGGAATAAGAGCATTGAGTCACAATCACAGTTTATTACCCATTTTCAGGTGTGTCTGGGATGTAGCCCATGAGTCTTCACTCCATGGCATTTTTGGATCCTTCACTAGTCCTAGCAGAAGAACTTGCCTGTTCAAGAAGGAGTTATAAGAAGGATATTTTTGGGGCTTTTAGCACTGATGAGATTTCAGCACTGATGAGATTTTAGCATTGATGAGATTTACTAAAAAAAAGTGTCGATTTCTCCTGATTTGAGGAAAAAAAAAAGACTTCTGGATTTCACCTCACTTTTCCCACTGGTATTAATTTTTTTTAAGAAGTGCACATTATTGAAATATGTAGGATTTTTTTCCTGCACCAGAGAGAGGGCTCAGCTCTACATCTGCACAGTGTGAGAGAACAAACCTGCTTTTCTGATTGAACTGATACAAAACTTTGGTTAAAATGGTGCATGGCAGAGAATTCCTTTGGCCACAAAGGAGTTTCAAAGTATTTTCCAAATGGGGAAGCTGAGTTTGAGATCTGAGCTGCTTCAGGGTGAGACAATCCAAGAGTCCTGGAAAAGGCTGAAAGTTCAGCCTTTGTATTGCTGCTCTTACCTGTTTTTTGGTCAAATATTAACTTCACAGAGCACCTCTTTTCCTTGGGCATGCATATATAGATTGTTATATTCTTTACTGGGATTGAAGGGAATTCCATCTTCCTCACCCTTCCCCAGGAAATTTGTATCATCACCAGAAGATTTTTTTGGGAACAGCAAAATCCCTTCATCAGTTTATTTTGCCAGCCTAAAATCGATGGAAGCCCAGGGTGAAGTATTGTCAGTTTGGGGTGCTTTTGGGAAGAGAAGCATCCACGTCCAAGCTGGAAGCCATTATGAACATCAAGAGTCAATTAAACTGTGAGAATGAGCTCTTCAGAGCTCTCAGGCTCGGTCTGAGGTGCTTTGCTGGATTTGTAGAAGCACTTTTGACCCGTGTTGACATTCAGGATAGAATCAGTCAGTTTGTGATGGGCTGGACTTATCTATGAGTCTTGCTTGGCACAGGTTGTTACACCCTCTTATGGGTAAGAACCTAAAGGTGCTTGCCTACATTATCTTGGTCTCTGGAGTCTGTCAAGCTTCAGCTCATCCTGGTAGGGTCAGAGAATCATGGAATGGTTTGGGTTGGATGGGATCTTGAAGACTGTATAGTTCCAGTGCTCCCTTTCCATGGACAGGGACACCTTCCATTAATCCAGGTTGCTCCAAGTTCCATCCAACCTAGCCTTGGACACTTCCAGGGATGGGGCAGCCACAGCTTCCCTGGGCAGCCTGTGCCAGGGCCTCAGCACCTTCAAAGCCAGGGATTACTTCCCAAAGTCCAGTTTAAACTTGCCCTTCTCAGTTCAAAGTTATTCCCCTTTTCCCTGTCACTCTATCCCTTGTCCAAAGTCCCTCTCCAGCTCTCTTGGAGCTCCTTTAGGCACTGGAAGGGGTTCTAAGGTCTCCCTGGAGCCTTCTCTTCTCCAGGTGAGCACCCCCAGCTCTCCCAGCTGTTCTCCAGAGCAGAGGGACTCCAACCCTCAGAGCATCTTTGTGTTCTCCTCTGGACTCAGTCCAACAGCTCCATATCCTTCTGATGTTGGTGACCCCAGAGCTCGACACAGCACTGCAGGTGGGGCCTCACGAGGTCATAGCAGAGGGGAAGAATCCCCTCCCTTGATCTTCTGGCCACACTTTCTTATGGTGCAGCCCAGGATGTGATTGGTGGCTCTTGGGGCTGTTGAGGTGCCTCAGTGTCGCAGTTGAGATGGACGTGACACTCATGAATCACTCACACCAACTCTGTTCAGAAGGCAAAAAGCTTATCTTTAATACCACACAGTGTCTTTCATGCTTTCTTAGCTGTTTACAGAGTTTTAAAGCACAACAAGCTTAATTCAACCAATCACCACACACCACTGGGTGATAATCACGCAGCATGTTTTTCTACCTCTACTTCAGCTATGCCTCTTTCCTACGGTCCTTCTCTAGCAGAAGTAACAGGCCTGAGCCATGATTTTACAAAGGCAACAAGGCCTTCATTTTATAAGGTTTTACCTGTATGCAACACCCCAGGGTGTCTGAGAAACATTGGTGGGGTTGGCAGTTTTGGTGCAGGACTTGCCATTCTTTCACTTCTGAAATGGCAGCATTAGGTGTGGTGGCACACTGGGACATCTCAAGGGACACTACGTGACCCCCTGAATCAAGTGAGGGAACTGGCACTGGTATTTCATCTTTCAGTTTCTTCCTACCTAATTCATATTACACTGAGAAACGTAGTAGCCCTTGGCTTTTTGGGGAGGGTTGTGGGGTCATTTGTACCTTAGCTGGACCAAAGTGATCTTTGGACATTCCCGTGTTCCTCTGGCTGCTCCAAGGTGGTTGAATAGTTCCCCTCATAGCTTGAAGCCTCACCAACCTGCTGCAGAGGGGGATGAATCCATGTCCTTCAGCTTTTCTGAACTGACATGAAACAATAAAGACTTTTTTTCTCAGTTAATTTTACCATTTATGTGTATTGTTTCCCTTTTCTTTTCTTGTTTCACCATTATGTTTGATAAGTTGGAGGTATAGCTTAAAAATTTACTTTTTTTTAAAGTGTCTGTTAAAAAGGTTTTAATTCCTCTGGAATACAGATTCATTTAGAGCAGAATGATGTTTTAAAGTCATAATTTACGGAAAGAAGATTTGTTAAAGTAAATCAGACAGAAGCTTTTAAGTGTCAGCATGTTTAATTAAGGGTAGGATTTAATAATGTTTTATATGGTTTTGTTATACTGCTTGTAGAAGCTTTAAAAAAAAAAAAGATTTCCATAAATATTTTGAAATGTCGTTTTGATTCCGTTAATATGTTAAACCCTTCAAAGTAATACCTTCCCTGTTCAACTCAAAGCAGTCGGATTAACTTTATCTATCCCCCATTTATCGCTGCTGGCATCAATTTCTGACAGGAAAAACCTTCTAGGTTTTGGCAGTAAAAATTGGTTGCCAGATTGCAACATTTGTATTTAACTGTATAATACACTCGCTGCCTTAATAACTGTATTTATGTGACACATCTCACCCTTAAGAATCCCAGAGCTCCTGATATGTGACATCCCTGTGATAAATTACAAAAGCTGGTGATGAACTGCAGAATTCTCCAATGATGATAAATTCATACACTTCTGAACTGCCTCTCCTGCTTAGAGAGGTCCTTGGAGTATCCCTTCACATGCTTGAGCAATTTCTAATGGTCACTACAAATCAATCTGTCAGCAAAGTTTTTCTTTTCAGTGTTTTTCCTCCCAAATCGTCCTTGCCAGAGTTCCGAGGTGGCCAGAAACCTTGGCCAAAGCGAAAGCGTCTTCCCACAGCAAGAAGGGTTTTAGATGTAGGCTACGAATTTTAAAGCCTGTGATGATGGAACAATGATTATTTGTTGTGGCAAGGGATGTATGCTCCAGGAGATGACAAAGAATGGTGGCATCTGTGGGATAACCAACAATCTCCTCTTGAAGGTCTCCTACTGCCGCTGCTGTTTATGTAATTTTTTAATGCTTTCATGTCTCAGCTCATGGTTTCTGTCTTCTCCTCAGTGCAGTGGTGAGTTGGAGAATCACAGAAAATCACAGCCTGAGGAAGGTTGGAAGGCACCACAGTGGATTGTGCTGTTCTTCCTCATGTTCAGGTGGAGCTTCCTGGGCATCAGTTCCTGCCCGTTCCTCTTCTCCTATTGTTGGGCCCCGTGGAGCAGAGCCTGGGCTCTGCTCTGACCCCTCCCTGTAGACACTGACAAACAGGGATGAGGTCCCCTTTCAATTGTCTCTTCTCAAGGCTGAGCAGGCCAATCTTCTTCAGCCTTTTCTCATAAGTGAGGGGCTTCAGTCCCCAAATCATCTCCGTGGCCCTCTACTGGACCTGCTCCAGGAACTCCATCTCTCTCATCCTGAGGAGCCCAGAACTGGACACAGCACTCCAGATGTGCCTCACCAGGGCTGCGTAGAGGGCAGGATCACCTCCCTCAACCTGCTGGCAATGCTCCTCCCAATGCACCCCAGGATCCAACTGGCCTTCTTGGCCACATGGGCACCTTGCTGCTTGTGCACCAGGACTCCCTGGTTTACTCCTCAGAGCTCTGAAGAGTCAAGGGAAGAAGAGCACACTCAGCGCTGGTGAAAACTGTGTTGCTTCAGAGCCCAAGCCTTCCCATATCTCCTTGTTCCCATCTCCTGTTTGCAGATTTGCCCACTGGCTTTAGGTCCAGCTGGTTAAACACCAGGGCTGTAACATCTCTAGGGGAAATGAGGAACAGGAGAAGCTACCACAATGTGAGCCCAGGCCCTTGCACATTTGCTCCAAGGATCTGCAGCAGCGTCCCATGGTTTTTATACCATTTGGAGCACAGATATGGGTAAACAATTAGATGATTTTTTGTCTTCTGCCAGTGACTAGATACTGGAAAAATAAATCTTCTCACCCCATTCCCCCTTTGGTGCCCCAGGTGAAAAGTGTTCAGCCTTAAGGGGAAGGGAACACCTGAGATTTATGGATGTCCGTGCTCAAAAGGACTGGCAAAAGTCAGACGGTCCACCCAAGTGTACAAAGTTTTATTAGTAAATTACACATTTGGCATGGAAATCAGTATAAATTAGTCCCTGACTTCCTGTCTAAGCAAAAGGCAGTGAGTTTTGGATAAGGGGGTAGGGTGAAAGGGAAGAGAAAGAGATGGATTAAACATGGGAAGAGAGATCATCAGTGCTGGCTCCAGCATTGATCCAGCTGATGGGGTGTCCAGGATCCTGGGGTGCCCATGTGCCCAGGCTTCATGGGGGTACCTTTTATAAATAAGTTTTCCCTGTTATTTTCTCTCTTTTTATGCAAATAAGTTGTCATGGACAGCTTGTTCTTCTAGACCTGTGTGGAAATGGGTCAGAGCCTTCAGGGATCTCGGGTGGTCTTGATCCCTCCTACAGTCCATGCCCTATTCTCGACCTCATTCCTGAGCCTGCACTGTGCTGTTGTGCCAATCTCCAGGAGCCAGAACCTGGATGTTTTTCTCAGAAAAGTGCTGCCCCTACCTGTGCATGGTCCCTTCTCCAGCCACATCCTGTTCTTGCTCACAGGGTGTTATTGCCAACAACCCTTGCTTGGCTCCACAACCATCCAGCTATCAGTGTTTGAGAGATTCACATTACTCCCCCTTAGCTTCAAAGCTCCTCCATCTCCCTTTTTGGAAGCCAACTGCATCCCCCAGCGAGCTCTCTATTTGTAGCAAGAAAATTGTACACTACCAGAAGTGTAGCTGGATATTGCAATGTGTAAAAATACTGTCGTGTTTGGGGTTTTTTTTCCATAAATTTATTCTTAGATGTTTATCTGGGAAATGCTGATTTCGCACTGATGTTGTTTTTATTTTTTTGTTTTATGGGTGACAGAAGGACGAAGAAATAAATAGAATAAAGCATTCTTCTCTTTTCATCTCTTGGGCCACCATGATAGTTTTGCTAATTTTTCAGATGCCTTTCTGAGATTAATCATTACAAATATATGCAAATTTCCCCTCTTAATATTACCAAAATAGTAGCTTTTTAATTTGGGGTTTACGTCTTTTGACATTTTCATGTATTAGCAATGAAACGTGGGATATGATTAGGTTAAAAATTGGCGTTTTGAGTCAACAGAGAAAAATTCATCCTCCCTCACCTTGAAAAACAAACCAGCTTCAGATATTTTGCCTCTTTCCTCCTGCAGAGTTACAGAAACTGCAAGACAAGATCACCTTCTGTTAGCATAGCCTGCAGAGGGAAAATAATTTTATATTTGGGTTGAAATATCCACAGGCAGGAAGTTTATCTAATGACTTGTGATCCTGACTGGAGCAACTTCCCTCTGGCTCTCTAAATGCAAGTTTTGTAAATTTTTTAAGGCCAAAAAAAAAAAATTCTTGGAGGGAGGATAGGACAGCTGCATGTTTATGGTGGGATTTAGTGCCATTAGTTCCAAATTCAGCCATGCAGTTCTTGTAGATTGGCTGGAGGGACCTGTGGGATGAGGTTTGTTTAGGAATTCACATGTGGAGTGAGCAGTTCTCAGGGCTGAGCATTCATTTTTCCAGGGACTCCTCCAGGGCTCTGGCACAGCAATCCAAACATGCCAATGCTTCTTGGAATCCTTCTCTTGGCTTTGGGTGAGGTCTGGCTTGTCCTTTGAGCCTGATGCTGCCCAAAAAGCTGGGAGCGACAGTCCCATCATGAGGAGTGATGTTTGTTGTGGCTTTGGCTGATCCATCCCACGTTTCTGCAGGGCGTCTGTGGAAGCAATTGGCATCCTCTGGAAGGTCTGCTGTGCTTGAGGGGCAAGAAAGAAAGACAGAGTCCAATCTCAGAGCAGAGTACAAGGATTTGCTGATCTGTTGCTTGCTGAGGAAGTCACTCTGGGATGAATAGCTGCACTTTTTTCCTGCAGTGATTTAGTGGGTGATTCCTTCTCACTGCTCAGTCAGGAATAAACCCTCTGAGCAGACACCCCTCAATCTGCCCACTGCAGGAGGCACACCAGGGGTTAAGCAGATCTTTAGGTTATTTGTGTGGACACTGGGTGCTTAAACTGAGTAAGGAGATGGTTTTTTTGGCAAATAACACTTCCAAGTTCAGCACTATTGTGAGGTCAGAAGGAAATCATAGAACCATAGAATGGTTTGGGTTGGAAGGGACCTTAAAAATCATCACGTTCCAAACCCCTTCCATGGGCAGAAACACCTTCCACCAAAGCTGGAAACTCATAGGGGATTTGGTTTGAATGTCTTTTACTGTCTTGTTTGAAGTGAAACTGGGTAAGGCAGACAAGGATGATCTTTGGGAAAATGTCTTGGAGAAATAGAAGTGAATAATGCCAGGTGGAAACAGAAAAAAAGAAGGAAAGAGAAAAGATGGAGGAAAGGGGAAAGGGAAAAAGGGAAAGGGGGAAAAGGGGAAAGGGGGAAAGGGGGAAAAGGGGAAAGGGGGAGGGGAAGGAGAAGGAGAAGGAGAAGGAGAAGGAGAAGGAGAAGGAGAAGGAGAAGGAGAAGGAGAAGGAGAAGGAGAAGGAGAAGGAGAAGGAGAAGGAGAAGGAGAAGAAGGAGAAGGAGAAGGAGAAGGAGAGGAAAGGAAAGGAAAGGAAAGGAAAGGAAAGGAAAGGAAAGGAAAGGAAAGGAAAGGAAAGGAAAGGAAAGGAAAGGAAAGGAAAGGAAAGGAAAGGAAAGGAAAGGAAATTTTAGTGCAACATTGACTGTGTTTTACTAATGTCACAGCTTTTTGTCATTTAGCATGCAAATTAACATATTTACTTCAGAAAATAATTGTGATCAGCCATGGGTCCATGACATCTTCTTGAATAACAAAGCTGAAGGTCAAGTGTTCAACAAACAGATGTGTTTTATTTTGAAATAATTGAAACCTCGAGGGGATTATATGTGTTTACCAGGATATTTTATATTGCTGTCTGCTTATATTCTCTTTGTTCACAAAACACAGATGCAATCTGTACATGGAGACTTTCCCTGCTCACATCCTGTGATCTTCATGCATTCAGTCTTGCAGAATAATGAACAAGTAATGTCATGCTTCTTTCCTAGATTGCAGTGTCACAAAATGGGAATTTTCTTTCTAGATTGGAGATAATGAATGGGAAAAAGAAAAAAATCTTGCTTCCCCAATGTACATCCTTAGGGATTAAACTAGCTGAGGGGGAATTTTCAACCTCCTTTTAAAGTTATTTGTTTAGTATTGATACGGTAAATAATTACAGAAGGTTCAAACTGCTCACTTGACTCCCTGCTCTTTGCAGCAGTAAACAGTTCCATGAAGTTTGAGTGGTTTTGAGGGCCATGAGTGCTCTGCCACTTGGTCCCATGGCAACAATGATGTTATGAAAGGTGCAGACAAAGCAAACTTGTTACGACGTTCAAGAGTGTTTTGTTTCAGCTGTATTTCTCCTCTTCCTTCCCTTAAGCTGCAGGAAGCATTAACCCTGTGTGCCCAAGTCTTGTCTAACACCCTTTTGGATGTTGTTATAGATTATAATATACCCCCTTTTGGGCAAAAAAAAGGATAAATCTGTTGCCTTGAGAGGAGGTGATTATGGCTGGAGTCCAGTCTTGCTTCTTGGAGGCAAAACCTGGGGAGAAACACAAACACAGCAGCAGGAGATGGAGCAGCAGCTTTTGTTTCTGGTGCTGAATTCCAAGAGGTGCAAACTGAAAAATCCTGGTTATGGCCAAAAATAGAATGTAGCTGATCTGGGCTGTCTGGAGAGCTTGTAGCACCCTTGAGTGAAAATGCTACTCCTGGATGTGTTTTTGAGCATGGCTTTGTGCAGCATTTCAGGGTTCCTGAGGAAGGTGATGGAGAGGACTGACAAAAACATGTAAAAGAAAAGGGGTGACACAGGTTGCTGTTTGATGAACACAAATGATGCTGCCTGCAGGATGGGGGGAGGCAAATTGGTGTCCCTTATTCAGGTGAACTTGCCCCTAGTGGAAGGAAGGGGATGAGAGCAGAATGAAAGCCTTGCAGTTGCAGGCACAGAGGTTGCACACCTCAAATTCTGGGTTTATTTCTGAGCCCCTCACGACAAGAAAGACATTGAGGAGCTGGGGCATGTCCAGGGAGGAACAGCGGAGCTGGGGAATGGTCTGGAGCACCTGGAGCAGCTGCGGGAGCTGGGGTGGCTCAGCCTGGAGCAAAGGAGGCTCAGGGCAGACCTTGTCTCTCTGCAACTCCCTGACAGGAGGCTGTAGGCAGGTGAGGGATGTCTTCTCTGAAATAGTAAGCCGCAGAATAAGAGGAAACAGCCTCAAGTTGCCCCAGGGGAAGTTTTGACTGGATATTAGGAAAAACTGTGCATTATCAAGAATTGGAACAGGCTGCCCAGGGAAGTGTCTGAGTCCCCATTCTTGGAGGGATTTAAAAGACACACAGATGTGGCACTTGGGAACATGGTTTAGTGGTGGGCTTGGCAGTGCTGGGTTAACAGCTGGAGTTGATTATCTAAGGGGTCTTTTCCAACTAAAATGATTCTGTGATTCTACAGCCCTGACAGTGCAAACCCGTCTGAACCAGGAGACGCTGGGGTTGTACTGGCAGAGAGCAGAGCTGGCTGGGGCAGAGCAGGGGTTTGGGCACAGTTAAAATGATTGTCTGTGGGTGGACTCCCAAGAACTGAAAGAGGTTTGTGAAACCGGTGCTTTGGGAGCTTCCTGCTTCTGTGCAGGATTGCAGCAATTTTCCCACGTGCAGCTCTCCGTGCACTTTTTTTTTTCCTTTCAGTGTCGTTACCCTGTAGCAAAGCCTGGTGCCTGACATTTGGGCTGTGTTCGTGGTACTGCACGTGATTGCAGTTGTGTTCTTGTACAGCCAGGTTAGAGATAAAATCATCTCAGCTGCTTCAGCTGGTGCTGATGGATCATTTCTCTACATAGACCATTGAACTGTCTGAGGTAGCAGATTGCAAATGGGATTTAATATGGGCTGGTATTAACTGCTGAGATGTTTGAGAAGGTGGGCAAGACTGCTGAGTTATTTGCCAAAAAGCAGGTGACAGCAGCAAGTTGACAGGAGATTTAGATTATAACATTAATAAAGCTCCTAAGTCTCTCCTGCTTGATTTGCCACTGGAGTAAGAAGGAAAATCCAGCTATGTCACATTGTCTGGAGAGCAGAAATGGAAGGAAGTGAGATTATTGAATTGCTGAGCATGGGAAATTCCCCCAAGCCCTGCAGAATAATGTATTTTAGTGATGCTGTACAGTTTATAAAGGTCAGTTTGCACTTCAATTACAAATCTAGGTTTAAAGGTTGTAAAGGACACAAGAAAAAATAGTGATTTCTTTCTCCTTTTTTTTTCTTTTGTAATTGCCTCTTGGAATGCTGGTAATATTTCAGACTCATTTGTAAAAAGATTTCACAGTACTATAGCAACAGGCATTTTAAAAGCCTTGGTAGAAATGCTGAAAATCTAGTCCTAGTTTTATTTCCTCATTTTACAGATGGAGAAAAGAAGCCTTATGAATTTTTAAGGTTCTACAGTGAATTAATCACAAAGTTGGGGGGCAGTCCATTATGAAAGGTTTAGTCAAATACCAAAACAAGTTTAAATAAAAGAAGCCATGATCCTTTTTTTTTTTTTTAAATACTTCTTTTACCAGAATTCTGGTTGTTAATCATCTTTATTGAATATGATTATGATTTCACACAGACCTGGTAGTGCAGGCTCTTTGCATCCTGGTTAATTCTAGAGTTGACTGAGCTGACAAGAGAAAAGGTTTCCTTCAATGAGCAAATGACAAGGGGGAAAAAAAAAAAAGGGAATAACCTTTTTTCCTGCATAGAAATGATCAGAATAGGGTAAGAAATATTAGTTTTAAGTAGGTGAGGAGATGCATTTTACCCAGGAGCTCCCTTCCCACGGATGGCAGCAGTGCTGTGGCTCCATATGAATCTGCTCTTCCTGGCTGTGCCTGAGTGACCACACTGCTAACAAGCCATAAAAAGACAGCAGGGTCACAGGGTAAAGGTTGCTACATTACAGGGCCAGAACATGCTAATTACAGCCCTGAAAAGTGAATTTGAGTGGGCCCATGTAAGTTACTACATTTCTCAGGCTGTGAGAGGCAGATTTTTTTCCTCTTCCAGCAGCTGAGGAAAGCTCCCTCCCTTGATACGTGTGCTGCAGTCTATTTTATGTGTTTCTTCATTCAACCAATTATGCCTGTGAGATGGACAATTAAAAAAGCATCTGTTTTTATGGCAAGAGCACGGCTGCCTCTGGCATTTTATGTGCCATAGCGGGTCTGTACCTAGGGGAGGAAGATGAGGGATGGAAAACGTGGTCATGAGGAAATAAAAAAGAAAAATAAATGTTTGAAAGTTCTCTTCTAGAAGCTGTCGGCTGGGTGTGCACCCCTGAGCTGCCTGGCTGGTGTTAACACAGCAAAATGCTGGACAAAGGGGCAGACACCAGGGTTGGTGGGAAGCTGGTCCCTCTGGTTTGGGGCTGATGCTCTTGGGATAAGAGGTTGGGTTGTGGCACTGGAAATACTTTTGGACATCAGACCAGGCCTGTGTCACCCAACACAGTTCCTGTAACAAGCACACAGCCTGAGGAAGCAAAGGATCCTTCCACCCCTTGGGAAACATGGGATGGATGGATGCTTTGGATAGAGGTGGTGGACTTCAGGGTGGTTGTTTTTCCCTGTCCTGCCTTGCAGGAAATTCCACAAGGCTCATTGCTGTGGAAAGAAAGAGAAGCCAAAAGATACAGGACAGTATTTGTCGTTTATTTCCATGTGTCCAGGACTTTGGACTGGGGGGCTGGCACATGAGACACCTTAATTCCAGGAGCTGATCTCAGCTTTGACATCTGACTCCACACAAAATTCATGCCCAAACCCACCCACTTCCAACAATGTATCACTTCCCACGGTGATTTCTTCTGTATAGGCAGGTGTGGGCTTTTGGATCCTACCTCTCCCCAAATCTAAGCTCACTTGCATGCTGAGCCAGGAGAATTTGGGACATGGGTTGTGGTGCTGCCACCCAGTAATCCCAGTCAAACTCAGAGCCGTGGCCATTGCCTGAGGGAGAAGTGCTCCTGCACACGTCATTTCTGCTGTTCAGTGCTTATTAGTCAGAGCCAAGGAAATGTCAGCTATGTTTCATCCTAATTTTTATGAAGCCACTGGGGCTCGTTTTCTTTCTGCTCACGCAGTGCAACCAACAAGCATTATTTTAGCATTTACCTGTTTGGGTTTTTTTCCAGTTATATAATTAGAGATAAATTGTACATGTAGCTGTGTGCATATATATGTGTGTCTATGTACGCTACATAGACATTCTTATATAAATATGTAAAATATCTTATTACCCATATGAAATAATCATTTTGGTTTGTGTTTCCAAGTGTCTCGTTGTGTTGGTGTGTCTGTTAGACAGACACATTAACTTAGGCATGGAAAATGATGAAGTGAAAAAAAGATTGGGGTTTTCATTTGTCTAAACCCCCATTCAGGGGCATGGTTTTGTGGCCAACAGAGCACTTGCAGTTCCTGATCCTGCTGCAGTAGTTGCTGCTCCCACTGAAAAGTTTCTCCTGCTCCATCTTGCAACATAGAGGAAACAGATATAAGAATACAACCTGCTCTAGTGGAACCTGCCCGTGGCAGGGGCTTGGAACAAGACAATCATTAAGGTCCCGTCCAACACAGACCATTCCACGATTCTAATAAAGGTATCATTTTATGTGGATAGCAACAATATATAATCAGTTATACACCTCCTCTTCCATTTCTAATATGTAAAGTTCATCCAATATTGGATGTTTTAGTATTGGGCTCGTCTGTCATTCAAGACTGCTGGCCATTTTTTTTTCTCCATTGTTTAGAAGTGAAATGAGTATGTTGTGAGTACTCTTCTCATGCCTGTCAACTGGAAAAATGATGAATAAAGAGGAAAAAAAGAGATTCTTGTGCTTGTCAGTGATGCTTATATTCTGCTAAAAGCAAACCACATTATATTCTCTTGTGAAGATATTCCTGAATCCAGCTGCTAGATCACAGAGTCATTGTGCTTATATTCTGCTGAAAGCAAACCACATTATATTCTCTTGTGAAGATATTCCTGAATCCAGCTGCTAGATCACAGAGTCATTGTGCAGGTCTCAGAAATCCAGAGCATCTCTTTATTGCCGTTGCCCAGATTTCAGAGAAAGTGCATTTTCCCTAGACTGGTCTGAGCAATTTTCCCAATCTACCCATCCAAATAATACACATAAAACGACAGAAGCACCTGCTTCCCTCTCTGCATTCAGCAGGGGCTGCGACATGGAGAGGGCTGGGAAGATCTGGTTTATGCATGAGCTGCTGTGCCTGCTCAGCAAAAGGAGATTATTCCTGTGCAGATGGGTAGTGCTCCCAAAAAATGCACCTTGGTGGATTGCCTCTCTCATCCCTTCCCTCCGTATTTTGCAAGACTCAAGGCAGATGACACCTACCCAGGATCAAAGTCATTTGTTGCTGGGTAATTGCACGGAGTGTGGTTCTATTATTCACAGGTTTGCTGCTCATGGGGATTTTGCCTTGGACTGTGCTCAAATGGATCTTTTCCCTTGATTTTGGAGGGGACTGGTCAAAATCAAGATGTAGTTCTTTGTTGGCTCAGCCCTAACTTCTTATTATCTTCTAAAGCATTAAGAAATAATTCAGTGCTGATTAGGCTTAAAATAAACAAGATTAGTCTTAAAATAAAGCTGTGGTGCCAAGAGCTGCTTCCTTTGTTGTATAATGCAGGATGCTCTGAATAGTTCACCAGGAACCCTCCTGGCTGGATCTTGGCCAAATCTGTTGCTTTTGCATGTTGATTAACACCTGGACAGGAGTATTTAGGGAGGGGGATTGGAACTAGATGATCTTTAACGTCCCTTCCAACCCAAACCATTCTGTGAGAGGCTCCACAGTTCCTGGTGTGACATCCCTCTCTGAGGTTTCTCTGTACAGAGTCTTATTAACATCAGCAGGAGCTGTTGGACCTATGGAGAAAATGTGGTACCTTAATAAATTATGATACAGGCAGCATTTTATTAATAAATGATGGTGCGGATGAAGGCACAAAGAGAGGAGTAGGAGCTGAAGGAGGCATTAAATCTGGCATTTGTAGAGTGGGAAAATCATCAGCGTGAGGGGGAGCTGGAACATGATGGACTGTTTATTGTGAGAGAGGAGAGATTTATGACGGGCGTGTGAACGGCTCACTGTTTTCCCCATTGCCTTCTGTTTTCATGGAGGAATAGAGTTTCTAGCTGAAATCAAAGTTTGCCCAAGCAGGAACAAAACAGTGTTCAGAGAAACCAGGAAAAAAAATAAATAACGTAAGTAAAGAACCTCATATTACATTTTAAACTACCCTTGGCACAGTGTAGGATGATTGTAAAATTGCAAAGATGCCTGGAAAACACAAACCCAGAATAATTCCTGGGTGAAAGGAAGAACAGGATCGGCTTCAAAAGAATGCTGTACATAATAGAGAAAACATGGAAAGCTGACTCCATCCTTTCTGTTTGTACCCATAAGCATCATCTTTTCCAGGATTTTTCAGGCCCTTCTTCCCTCTCTCATCAATGGGCTTAACAAAAATCACTCCCTTCTTTCATGACCTTTCTTATGGCTTTTGTGGCTCGATTTCTTCCACGTTGGTGGCAGCATGTTTACACTCTGACCTACCTGCCTTGTATCCTTATTTATTACACTTGTGAATTTGCTGTATTTTCTAGGGCATTCTTTTTAGTATTTTGCTGGCTCAAACATTGGTCTCATGAGAAGCAACTGAGGGAGCTGGGGATGTCTAACCTGTAGGAAATGAGGCTCAGGGGAGACCCTATTGCTCCCTACAGTTACCTGAAAGGAGGTTGTGGTGAGGTGGGTGTCAACCTCTTATCGCAGGTAGCAAGTGTCAGGATGAGAGGAAATTGCCTCAGGTTGCACCAGGGGATGTTTAGGTTGGGTATTAGGAAAAATTTCATCGTGGAAGGGGTTGTCAAGCATTGGAAAAGACTGCCCAGCGAAGTGGTGGAGTCACCATCCCTGGAAGTGTTCAAAAAATGTGGGATGTAGCACTTGAGGACGTGGTGTAATGGTGAACATGGTGGTGGTGCTGGTTGATTAATGATCTTAAAGGTCCTTTCCAACCTTTACAATTTGGTAATTCTGTGATCTAATATAATCACATATTGTGACTTTCTTAATTAAATGCTGATTTCATGGATGCTTTAGTTCCTTGTGACAACTGAGGACTGGTTTTATAAATGGTTCCCTTGACTAGAGCTGTAAGATCTTAGCAAAGCACATGCCTATAGACAGGTGTCTGCTCACCTGGGGATTGTCTGACATTTATATGCAGCCATTTGTATTTTTTTTCAGCATTTAAAGAGGTGCTGCTCTATACATAAATGTCTGAGGGCTTGGGGAAGATGCTTACTATTTGTGGTGATTTGTATTTTCCTTCAGTGGTGAGTTCAGGTTATTTTGTGGGTTTGTTTGTTGGGGTTTCTTAGGGACTGGAGTGATTTTTAATTCAATTTACTTGTCGCAGCTGTGATTACTCAATATGCAAAACAACAATGAACAGATTATTTTTAATCCTTTTAAAATCATTTTTCCCTCTAGTTTTTTTGCTGTTAACACGTGGCTGCAGAGTCTGAGCTCTGTGTATGGTGGAACATTTAACTCTGATTTTTGAAATCCAGATTGGTGAGAATAAGGACAAACAAGCAAAAAAAAAAAAAAAATACAATCCTTTATTTCCTGTAAAGCCTTAAGACAATCCCAAATTTTTTCAGAGGAGATATTTTAAGAAAAAAATGTTCTGTACATATGTGGTACTGGAATGTAGTAAAACAATTCCTCTGAAATTTCTTCAACCTCATGCTTTGTGTATAATCCAAAGTTACTTCATATTAAACAATTTGTTGCAATGTCTTTAAAGTGCTGTAATGCAGAATGATTAATTTGGTTTTCAAGGGGTGAAACAGAGGAGCCCTGAGCACCCCCATGCCCCTAACAAAGCACGTGACATGGACAATATTTGAGGCTTTAAGCTTTTAGATGATGTTGGCATCTGCCTTTTTTAAAGATCTAGAAACAATTGTCCAAGCTATTTTATCCATCCAGTCTCCAAGCACATTTATGAGGGGAAAATGCTTGGAATTCAGGAGTGCTTGGGTAAAGAAGGACGTGTCAAGCCTGTTGTCCATCCCTCTGCTGATTCCCAGTCTCCAGCTTTGTCCTCTGTCCTCTGACAGAAGCACTACTGCACTTCCTGGGTGTAGAGCACTCCTTAATGGGGTAATTAGGGGATGCCTGATTTAAACACACTAAAAAAGGCCTGCTGACATTTATTTACTTATTTATTTTGGGGCTTTATCCATTTCTTTGCTTTGATAAATAACCTGACTTGTTTGAAAATGTGTAAAGCTTAAAGCTTGTATTTCTGCAAGCCCTTCTGGGGTGTCCCTGCACCATTATGGTTCTGTTTTATTCCTCTGATAAAAAGCTCTGTTATTGCCAAATAGTTTGTTCTGTAAATTTACATTTCAGTAAGAAACAAACAAAATAAATTATATTATAATGTGACAACAAATGTTCTGTAAAATTAATTTGGTTTGCCCTTCACCCTGAGGAAGTAGCCAGGCTTAAATTTGCTCTTTGACTCAAGTTCTTGACTAAAGCCAGTGTTTCTGGGTAAAATATTACAAGTGAAGTTCCAGGCTTAAAATAATTCATCACAGCCTGAGCATTTGGTTTGGCACATACCTAAATTTATCTCCACCCTGCCTCCATTGCAGCGATGTCCGAGCTCCTGGTATTTATTATGGTTTTAGTCAGCAGTCCTTTGAATAGCAAAACAAGGTGTGTAAAACTCCCACAGTGTTTGCTTCGCTGGGGCAGCGGCTGTGCCAGAAGCAGCTGTAACAGTGGTAAGAATGAGAGAGATTGCTGGGAGGTGTTTTAGTCACTGTCAGTATCAGTATTTCACTTCCAAAGCAGGGCTGTGTCTCTCAGGGCAGGTTTGTAGCAGTCGTCTGGGGACTGGAGCATCCAGCAGATCAATGCCATCAATTTTCCTGCCAGCGTGTTCCTGGCGTCTTCCAGTCGCCCCAACCCTGCAACACCACAGGGCTGTGCATTTTGTTATTCCCCAAATCTTGTTGGAGGCAAAAGGGAGCACAATAGTTTTATTCTTACTCCAATTTTACTGTTTTATTGTTAGTCTAGAGAATTTTTTCACACTCTTATTGTCTAAGTTATTTATTGCTACAGTTCATGAATTAATATACAGTTAAAATTGTTATTGCCAGTACTTTTGTTTTGTGAGTTCCCACTTATTCAGGTTTTCTGTTCTTTTTTGTCTCTAAATTAAAGTCCTTACCTTCCCTGAAGTCCTTGCCTGGTTCACAAGGCACCGCTGCTGCCATGAGCAGTGATGAACCACAGTGAGCTGTGTTAGACTGGGATTGCTGCTGTTCTCCTGTGCTTGCACTCATCCACACCTCATTCTAGTCCAGGCTTTACACAGAGTAGTTACCTGTTATTTCTGTGAGCTGGCACAAAACCAGAACAAATTTGGTCAGTGGCAATCATCCAGACAGCTGTTATTGCAGCTGAAATAATCTCAGATGAGCTCAGGTCAAGACAAGTTCAGATAAGTCCTTGAGACCCTGCACTGTCAGGTCAGGCCAAAAACTGGCTCTTTGCTAAATGATGGAAAAATCCTATTTTCTGACTGCTTTTCTGGTCAGAGCAGCAAGCAGAAACAACAAATTTTGGTGTGACTAATAAAAAAAAAAGTGACAACCCAGGTTAGCCCAGAAAACAGGATTGAGGCTAATTTTGAGACTCTGTTAAGAGCTAAGGTCAGTGTCATAAACAGCTCTGTGTTGTGCCCAGTCCTTCCAGATTTGGGAAATAATTTTGAAATAAGGAATGAATGACTCTGAGTGACCAATGTGTCCCAAATTAGAAATTACTTTTGAGGGTGAAGCATTGTAGTTCTAAAAAGGCATAATCCTGGTGACAGGTTTGGAGTGTAGCCCCTCTCTTCCAGGGTCATTCACTTAATCTGAGGGCAAGCAACAAATGGTAATTACTATTCAATATGTAGAACAAGCAACCAAAAGATCTTCTATAAGTCTTTTTTATAGTTAAAAACTCTTCTTCTTCTTTCATCTTCTTCATCATCTTCTTCTTCTTCATCTTCTTCCTCTTCTTTGTCTTCATAGTCTTCGTCTTCTTCCTCTTCTTCCTCTTCTTCTTCGTCTTTGTCATAATATGGAATATTTTCACAGGTGTCGGTCCCTGAACAAAAAGAAGGACTTGCACAGTTTAATTAAAGCTGGATTTTTTATTTTTTTTTAAATTCGGGGTGTAGGCAGTGTTCACTCATTTTTCATGCCTGATAAATTTGAAATCACTCCCATTAAAGGGAAATATCAAAGAGAAAACATCAGGTCTGTCATTTTTCCATGCAAAGATTCCCTTCATCCTTCCTGGTGTCCTCTTAATAAAAGATTTTCCTGCCCAAAGGATCATACTGCTCATGTGCAGCTCCCAGCAATGCAGATTTAACTTGGTTTATCCCCACCCTTTTGTTGTGGATTCAGTTTTGTGCTTTTGTGTGTTCTGTCCCATCTTCCCAGACTGGGTTTTGACTTTGCTTTTGTAAGTGGCAAAGAGACATAAAGTGATGGAGATGAGATGGAGATGATTGATGGAGATGTTTGGGGTTTTGGGCAGGATCATGTTCCTCTCCCTCTCCCAGCTTGTAATTCACCCCTGGTTTTTTGGGGGAGTTTGGGGTTTTTCTGGTTTTGTTTGTTTGTTTGCTTGTTTTGGTGGTTTTTTGTTTATTTTGGTTTTCTTTTTCTTTTTTTTTTTTTTCTTTTTTTTTTTTTTTTTTTTTTTTTTTTTTTTTTGTTTGGTTTGGTTTTTTACCTTCTGGGAGTCTCCTGGAGTTTCCTTCCTTTTTTGGTGCTTCTTCCAATTCCTTCTGCATTTCTTGATTTGCCTCAAAAAGATCTTCCAGTGTCCTCTCCTAAGTCTTTTGATTGTCCTGGCACTGAACTAAACTATGGGGAGATCATTAAACTAATGAGAGTTAAAACATTTTGTCTTCCTCTGCCTGGCAGGGTGGTATTCAAACTCCCAATTATCAGCTGCACACACTGAATCTTAAATTTCATATAAAAATACAATTTGTTAATTAAACTTTCTCTGTCACGAACATTGGATTAATGCTGGTGGCTCATTACTTGTCTGAGGACAGCCTGGGTGGTGATCAATCACTTTGGGATGTGCAAATGGGTTTGTTGGGACTGACCTCCATAATCCAGTCTTCGAGGGAGATGGGAGGGAAAGGCTTTTTCTCCCCAGGGGCTACTTCAAAGCCAAGTGTGAGTTGATGTGGTGTCAAAAAAGGAGCCCTGGTGTGTGTTCACAGAAGACAAAGAGGATGGTGCTGATCTCTGAAGAGCAGGGAAGAGGGACACTCCTGCAACCCAGTGAGTCACTGTTTTCATTCCATGAAAAATGTCTCCAAGGAAACCACAGATTGATAACAGCCAGCTCCAGCCATGGGAATGCTGCTTTTTACCTAAACAAACCCTGTGGGCTGAACACAGCTCTTGGTGGAGCAAAGCTCGTTTGATTTGAAGATGGTGCTGGGGATTCAAAGTGTTCAGTGGTGAATGCAGCAAAGAAAAATCAGCAGGGCTTAAGGAACCAACCATTCCCTCCAGAGCAGCTACACATTCCCAGGCTGCCTCAAAACATCTCTCACCATCTCCCACTTCCCCCAAGGCTGTGACATGCCAGCAGGGGTGGACAAAAATTTCATGGCTCATCCAGAATGCCAAGGTTTTGTGACCTTGCCTTGTGGCTCTGCCTTTCAGACACCAAATTTGAGGTCCCCAGCACGCTGTGCCCCTTCCTCCCCACCACGCATGGCTGAGCTGTGGTGACATCCCTGCTCCTGCCTGGCCACCTCCTACACGGGGGACAAGGCAGTGAGGGGGACCTGCCAGTTTTGCAAATGAGTTTCCTCTGCTGAGCCTCAAATTAGAGCAGGCTTTTTTTTTTTTCCCTGTTAATTTTCTTGTATTAATGGAAAGGAAAACAAGGGTTGTGATGCTGCATGCAACGGCAGCCTTAATGCTGGGTTTGCAAAGCAAGGCAGAAAAGCAGCACTTTTTGTCTGGGGGTATAAAAGGAGGAGGATTGTGTGAGCAGACCAAGCTTAGGCTTTGCCTTTTAAAGATGGATGTTTCAGCACTGTGCTGTTCAGGGAGACCTGGCCTAGCTCAGTCTGGGTGTTACAGAGTTGGCATCTTCTATTAGACCAAGTGTTAGAGCTGTAAAAATAGATAAATTTCCTTCAGCTGTACAAGAGCTGAACTTTTGTAGGCCTAAGGCTTCTTCCAGCTCCACCACTTGTTTTGATGAAAAAAGGTTACCTCTGCCTAAAAATGCCCTACATTTGTTCTCAGACCAGAACTACAGCAATTTACTATCTGTTACCTTTGGAAAGGAGGGAGATTGTCCAGGGTACTCAGGAAGAAAAACCTCCTTTTTCTGCAGGTGGTTGGGGCTGCTGTGGTTCCTGGGTGGGACTGGATTGCCGTGCAGAAACTTGCAAGCTGCTCTGCAGAGACATCCCTTCACTTGAACATGTAACTTAAAGGGTGGAAAATCTAAGGCAAGTTTTAGATTTTAAGGCTGTCAGCTGAGGTACTGCCTGCCTCTCTCCTCTGGCACTGGGTGGTTGAAGCCAAGAGGAGTAGGACAATAAATTACTGTGGAGCAGAGGTTACTGGAGGGAGAAAAGGAGATTGTCTCCTTTAAATCGCAGAGGGAAAAAATAGCAGCTAATCCTTGCTCTGTTGAGCAGAGACAGCTGAGTGTGTTTACAGAGAGTGGTGACTACTCTAATAAGCAGTTCAGTGCACTCGCAGGTACGAGTCCTTCAGTCCAACATCACCGGGATATTGAATGGTATAAGAAAGAATAATAACCACAGGATGTCATCATGTGTATCCCATGCAGCCTCTCCTCTCCTCTCCTCTCCTCTCCTCTCCCCTCCTCTCCTGGAGCTGGAGACTCTCGTAG
>NW_008246063.1:1661400-1664913 GCF_000691975.1 Corvus brachyrhynchos
TCTGCTCCCGCCTCTCCTCTCCCCTCCTCTCCTCTCCTCTCCTCTCCTCTCCTCTCGTGGAGCTGGAAACTCTGGTATTACACTTTCCCTGAGCCCTTCCATCCCATTTCCATTTAAAAGCTAGCAGGGATGTCTAAAAGCCATCCTAGCTCTCCTTAGGCACTATCTGATGGGAGGAGCAGCCTTACCATTGTCCTGGAATTGAGCAGGCAATCGCTGGCTGAAGGCTCTCTGTGGATTAGCCGGTCAGCATTGTGAGCACCTGGCAGTGAGCAGAGGTGGCTCTTCAGTTGGCAGCGATTTCCAGCATAAAAGGAAGACTGGATGACACAAAATCTTATTTTTCAGCTGGCAAAATATGGAGGTTTAGAGAAACAGTAAAAGAAGGAAAACAGCATCGGAGTTGTACTTGGAAATGTGGAAAAAACTGTTTGTGTTTGGTAGCTTATATTTCCTCGAGTTTTCCAAAGGACTTATTCAAACAAAGATTTTGGGTTTTTGGGCCCCCAAGACAAGAAGGATGTGGACCTGTAGGAGTGAGTTCAGAGAAGAGCACAAAGATGCTCCAAGGGCTGGAAAACCTCTGCTTTTAGACAAGCTGGGAGAGCTGGGGGTGTTCACAATTATTTTAATTATCTCTTTTAACTGAATCCTGGAAATATTTTTCTCTCTCCCACCCCCATAACCTTCCACAGGTGAGTGCAGGGGACAGGCAGAGCCATGAACGAGAGGAACTTATGGAGCTGAGCAGTCTGGTTTGTTCCTCACACTCTGTCTGTTTACTTCCATTTTCCTATATCACATTTTATTTACCTGTTGCCAATTTAACTTTTTTGGGGGAAATTCCATGGGTAGTATTTGCCTGGTTTGTGTAAGGATGTCAAAACATGAAGACTCTCTAAAATACTGTATTTGCTTAAAATAAGCAACCTGAAAAAAAAAAAAAATTCAACAGAGAAGTTCTTTATCTGCGTTGTGTGGGGGATTGAGAAACCCTACTGATGTTGCCAAAGCTATTTTAAGCTATGAGAACACAATACATTTGAAAGTTTAATTGCTTGCTGAATAATGTAAGCTGTCAAAATAAATACTCAAGGTCTTGCATAAAGGAGAACATTAGGAAAAAAAATTTTAAAAAGAAGACAAAGCAGAAATGTGAAGTCAGTCAGAAGTGGAATCACACTTTACCCCAGCATTAGCAGCACCTTTATTTCTGCGCTCAGTAATTGCAGCAACAAAAAGCCAGCAAAGGTTCCAGGGGTAACACTGTTTTCTAAAGCGTTTAGAAATAGGTGGCTGCGTCCCACAAGTGTAACTGCTCAGCGATAACCTCCCTCTCCCAAAGCTGATGGGATTCAGGCTGCTTTTTCCTCTGACTAACCAGAAGGAACAGTTAAGCTCCATTATGCAGCTGATAAAAGCTCTCACCCTGCAGAATGCAGAGCAAACGAGACTGGAGGGGTGGCTGTGGAAGCACTGGGATGGACAGGAGACTTTGGGCCACAGAGCTCACCAGAGAGGCAGCTTGGAAAAAAACCCTGGTTCTCGGTTTAGTGTTATTTGTTAGTTGGATTTTTTCCTCATTTTGCTGAACTCGAGGATCAGGTCTTTGTGCATTTTCTTTCTAAATCAACAGGATTGCATCAGCAGCAATTCAAACAATCCCTTTTCAGTAAGAAGAAGAAGGAAACCCTCTCCCTGTCCCTGCACCATCTAGGGAAACACAGACATCAAAGGGGTTTTTTTTGGGTTTTTTGACAGCTCACTCCAATTTTGGCTGAGGTTAGTGAAGAAGCATAGCAGAGTTGGCAAGGATTGATGCTCTCATCTAATGGGAAGTTGAGCTCAGAAAAATTTAGCTAAAAACCCCACAGAATAAATGAAGACTTTTCACCCTTATTGTTCTGCAAGTGGATTTTATCACCTAGGGTTTTGAGTTTTAATTAAGATTGTTAAATTCCTTTGATTGTGTTGGGCTGGTGGTCCATGATAACAGCTCTTCAGCAGTGTGCTGTGCACTATGAGATGTGTTGCTTCCTCATGTCTTGGTGCTGCCCACAGCAGACACTTCCACTTTCCTCATTAGTCCCAGGAATGATAATTTTTCTGTGGAGGGGACAAAGAGCCAATGTTCCTCACTGCCTGCTGCAGGTGAAGATGCACTATGGAGTGCATCCCTGGCTCCTGTGGAGGCAGAAGATGGTTTCTGTGAAACTGAGCCCTTGTGAAGGATGTTCAGCCAATCACATGCCTGGGCAGAGTTATTTTGGGGCTGTGAGGGTATCTGACCCTCGTGATGAGATGTGCATCAGGAGTCTGGCATGGATTGTATGAGTGTGGTGTTACAGAGTCAGAGAATCATAGAACAGTTCAGATAGGAAAAGAGATTTTTAGATTATCAAGTCCAGCTGCCAACTGAGCATCACCACCATGGTCACCACAAAACCACGTCCTCAAGTGCCACATCCACCTCCAGGGATGGTCACTCCAGCACTGCCCTGGGCTGCTTTTAACAATGACAACCCTTCTGGTTAAGAAATTGTTCCTGGTATCCAATCTAAACCTCCACTGGCACAGCTCGAGGTTGTTTCCTCTCATCCTGTCACTTGTTAACTGGGAGAAGAGCCCGACCCCCACCTTCCTACACCTCCCTGTCAGGGAGTTGTGGAGAGAGATAAGGTCCCCCCTGAGCCTCCTTTTCTCCAGGCTGCGCCCTCCCAACTCCCTCAGGTGCTCCTGGTGCTCCAGATCCTTCCCAGCTCTGTTCCCTTCTCTGGGCACATTCTAACCCCTCAATGTCCTTCTTGTCGTGAGGGGCCCAGAACTGGACACAGCACTTGAGGTGTGGCCTCCCCAGTGCCCAGCACAGGGGGACAATCCCTGGTCCTGCTGGCCACACTATTGCTGACACAGAATTCCAGGATGCCACTGGGATGTGGCTGGGATAGACTGTGTTTCCTCCAGCTTGTACAACCTGCTTCAGTTTTCAAGGAAAAGGGTGCTTGAGGGAGAAGGATAAATGCCCACAACTCACTCTGATGAAGAACTAAACGCTCCCTTGTCACCTAAAAACATCATTCTTATTACCCAAATCTCTCTGCTCTTCTCCCAGCACAGACACACCTAAAAGGAGTTTTTCTCCATGGTCTACTGAGTCTGAAAGGCAGGATAAGGAGTGTGACAGCTCTGTGCAAAGTTAACTGGAATCAAAACTGAGCATTTCTAATGGGTTTTCTCTGTGTTTGCTATCAGGCCTGATCCTCATAAGTGATTTCTCTTGTCAGTGCTAAGTGGCTGTGAAAATATTTCTACTAAAATTCAGAGCTGGCACAAAGACCGAGGAAGTTCCTGAGGAGGCTGGAGGAGCTGTGTTAGGCTGAGCCCTGCCCAGCAGCATGTTCCTGTAGAGCCAGGCATGAAGTTATTGCAAGAAAGAAATTATCTGAACCGTTTTTAAAACAGGGGTGTGCGTTGCAAAGCAGTGACCTGATGTGGGTCAACAAACTCAGCAGG
>NW_008246063.1:1664949-1734434 GCF_000691975.1 Corvus brachyrhynchos
TCCCAGGAATGGCACTCCCAGGTATGAACACTTCACTAATGAGTTTGGAAAAGGAGGATGAATTTTTTGTCGCTCTGTATAACTAAGGGATTGTGCAGCAGGACAGAGTGGAATTTTTTTCAGTGTTCACATTTTGGGGCAAAAGTATATAAAAAAAAAAACCTGAGAAAACACAAGATGTAATCAAGGTCTGTTAAAAAAAAGAAGGTGTTTCTCAGTGAACCTTGTAACACAGTCTGTTTTTTGGGTTTTTTTTTATTTTTTTTAGAAATGAGGCTGAGAAGTGACTTGTTTCAGAGTACAAGCCCCTTCAAGGGGGAAAAGCTCTTAAATCTATGAGGGAAAGGAGTGAAAAGAAGAGAGGGTAAGAAGTCAACACCAGAAAAATTTAAAGAAAAAGATACACAAAAAAATACAGAAAAAAAATTAACGAATAGACTTGAGTGTGCTTAACTGGGGAAACTCATCACCAAGGCTTTGCTGTGCACGTTTGACTCCACTAGTGAAATGAAAGAGAGGTTGAGCAGGTACCTGAAAGACTTTTGAACTGCATTTTTCTGAGGAGATGCTCCCAGAACAGGAGGAAATGCTCCTACCCTGTGAAGATGGGCAGAGGCTGGAGGTGAGAAGGTCTCCTCTCCTACTGAGAGGGATTCACACCTTGCAGCAGAGGTGTTTTCACTGAGCTGGTCACACAAAAATGCTCTTTAGTCAGCCAAGACATAGAGCTGCCTGTATTTGATTGGAATATTCCCATTTGGTGACTGTATCCAGATATATTAATTCCTTTATTTTCTTACTCCCCTTTCTTTTTAATTTACAAAATTTGTCCACCACTACATTGCTAAGTAATTTAGTATTATTTACAGAGTGTGGGCTAAATAATGTTTTTTGATAATGAACTGGAAGCCTTTCTCCTACCTCTCCTTTTCTGATCACTCAGCACATCACCAGTTGTGGTTTCCCACCTGGACTGGACTAAACACCGGATCATGGCAAATGTCTCTTTATGTTTCTGCTACGTCACAAATTATCTGCAATGCCTCTTTGGATCTTCCTTTTGTTAGTCACGAGGTGGGTCACAGGGATCTGTAATGAAAGGACAGAAAACAAATTTCAGGAGGATAAAGAAGAGGCTGTAGGCAGAGAGCAGCTGGAAATGAGTAAGAAAATCTGTAAAAAGGCCAGAAAGGTGTATTCTGGAGAACCCTGCCCCCTTTTGTTCTCAGACATCTCGGATTATAAATAGAAGATAATGGAATGCAACGTCCTGCAGAAACCGTGAATAATGAGATGGATGATGTACAAGAGCAAGTGGAGGTCACAGAGATAAACTGTAATAATGCCTGAATTTATTGAGGAGTGGAAAATGAGTTGGAAATGACTTTGGCTGGCTTCTTGTTTTAAATGGTAGGAAAACAAGATACATAAATCCTGAAAAGCAAAAGTTCAATTCAAGACACCGGTGCAAATCGAGAGTAATTCCATTAAAGGTAATGGAATTACGTCAGGGTAAGACCGGAGGTAAGTTCAGACCCAATTACATCTTGGTCCTAAAATGAGATTTTGATATTGTTTGCCAGCATTTGTAGTGCACTGAGAGCACAAATGAGAGCATCATTCTGCTGTACTGGGTGAACCTCCAGCCCCCATTGACAAGGCACAGAAAACAGGAGAAAAGAAGCAGAAATTAGTTCTGGGTGCAACAGAAAGGGGCACTGAAACAGAAAAGCCAAAATGTTAAAACAGAAGTAACCTGGCTCATTAATGCATTTTTAAAAATAGTGCTGTAAAGGGAAAAAAAAGCGCTGTGCTCTCTGTGGGAGCAGTGTGCACCTGGCCAGTGCTTTTGGTGTGGAGGAAAGCTTGTCCTTGGAGTCCATTGTGGAATAAAAAACAAACAAAGAAAAAGTGTTGAAAGGGGCAGCTGATGTGAGACAGTTGGATATTTGGCTGGAAAGGAGCAGTCTTGGGTGACCTCAGGTTTTTGATCTTTGCAGGAAAAAAAAAAAAAAGGAATCTGACAGAAAATGCAGGGTAGGAAAACATCTCATTTTTAAGGTTATTTCCTCAAGCTATTAAAAAATCATTTTTTCCTCCAGTCAACATCTGAACAAATATCAGCTATGGCAGTCACAGTGTTAAATTTCATCTTATCATGCAGGTAAGGAATAGGTTTTTTCTTCAACAACAACAAAAGAAATTGATTTGCTGAATAGGGAACATGGAAGAAGCCAGCATATATGAAATAGGCTTTGTTATGGTCAGTGCTTTCTCCTGAACACAGTTTTATTAGTTTTTTATTATTATTACTTAACATCTGTGTGGCATCAGAGGGACTCTAAGATGCTCTGCATTTTTAACAATTAACTGAAGTACCTTGAATTTCCCCCAGCCTTCCCACCTGCAAACAGATTTTCTCAGGAGACAACAGCTGTTACTGAACTGTTGGGCTCTTCTAACAAGGAATGTTGTTTAAACTCTGGTAAACTTTTTATGATCTCCAATTTACTGTCCTGGCCAGTACCAGGCTGGTTGGGAAATAGTAAAGGGGTGTTAAAAATCAGCTCTTCAGGGAGGGAAGGGAGAAGGGAAGAGGGATATTTCTGCAAAATTTTATCTCTATTAAGAAAAAAAGTTGCCTCATCAGGTTCCCTGCCACACATCCAGACATTTGACAAGTTGATTTTTTATTATTGTTCTAAAGCTGCTGCTGTGGATTGCTGGTTTTATTTTCTGTTCTCAGTGAGACAGCACCAAAGACCTTTCTTCGTAGTTATCTCTGACATCTTCCAGCCTCCGAAATAGTAATAATAAAGCACACTTCTGAAGTGGCATTAAGTTAATACATTTATGCAAGGGATTGATGTGGCGTAATCAAAGGAATACAGCTGATTCAGCAAGTTCCTTTATGGCAGTTTGTAGGGCAGATAAGATCCTGCATGATAGAGATCCTTTATCTTCTGGAGAGATTAAAAAGGTTCTGTTTGCCGGGAGGGAAAGTGCTTGAGAACTAAACCTGAGATCCTGCGGGTGTGACAGGGATGTTGTGTCAGAGAAGCACATCCAACATCACACTGGCAGTGAGATGACTCTGGTTCCATGAAGCTCCTTGGCGCTCTTGGCTGAGTGCCCTCTCCAGCAGCCATCTGAAGACAAAGTGTCCTCACAGCTGGAGAGAGGAGGAAGAGGAGCCTCCAGCACCACCCTGAACCGTGCCTGCAGATGGAGGAGAAGCAGGTGACAGGGACCCATCTGGGTGACAAGTGGGAGCAGATATTATCAGGCACCTCCATGGCACAAAATTGTATCTCACCAAGGGTGTAAAATTTGCCAAAATCTTGCTGAGCTGAAGCTGTGACTGCCTGTGACAGCGAAGTGACAGGAACAGGCAGGGCTGGGAATGGCTGGAGCTGTGTCCAGGACCACCATGGGCACCGTGGTCTGATGGAGTTGCTTAGAGGAGCCCACAGCCCCAAAATACCCAGTTAAATGTTGGTCTAACGGGGTGGAATGTATGGGCAGAACACTTCTGTTCGGCAGTACAGCTAAAAATATCACCAGTTCTCTTAGCTGTTCCACCCAGTGATGACTTAATTTCTTTTAATTTTTTATCATTAATAAGCGAAAGTAGATAATCAGGAAGCAGTGATTTTTGATGTAAAAAAAAAAAAAAAATTAAATTGCATGGTTGCTTCAGGGCTTTCCAAACATTTCAATAAACTCTGTTTTTTTGACCAGAGATAACCCTCAGTTACCCTTGGAATTAAGTGGGGAAAGGAAAAGGGTGATAAATTCTGGGGAAAAGCATCAATCCAGTAATCTGAGCAGAGCTCAAAACATCACAAAATCATGTTGGTTGGGATGGTTTTCTGGATGTCATCTGGGAAAACAAGAACAAGGCCAACTCTGATCAGGCTTCTGGCAGCCTCAAGTGGCAACAGACCTCAGTTAAGGAAAATAGTGGGATTCATTCATGTCTTATCACTTACCCATGCCGACTTCATGCCTCCAGCTTGCTTATCTTTGTATCTTCTCAGCAATTTCGAGATAAGGGGAAGGGATCCAGGTGAATGCTCCAGCCAGAAGACATGGTACAACTTGTGGGTTGACAGCAGAACTGATTTGTGGCGTTCTCTGCGCAGGAGCCATCAGCCTGGAGAGCAGAAGAGCTTTAAGGGCAGCAAATCTGCCTCTCTCCATGGAGCTGGTATTTCTAAACCCGGGAAAGGAACAGCCACTATATTCCTACAGGCTTTCAAGTAACTAGAGAGCCACACTCTGTGTTTTGGTACCTGCAGGGTGACTCAGTCCTGGATAAGAGGTGGTTGGATGGATGGATTGGATGTCACATGCATCAGTAGTTATGAGTCTGGATCTCACCTAGTGTTCGTGTTTTGTTCAGTTGGGAAGAGTCCTGAAAAAAAACCGAAACAAAACAACAAACCAAGAACTGGTTTGGGATTTGGGATATCTGATATTGACTGATTTTCTCTCAATTAAAGAATTAACACTGGATACTAACAAATCCCTTTCCAGCCACTCTGCCCCCAGCCTGGAGCACTGCAGGGGGTTGGTGTGACCCAAGGGCAGGACTTTCCATATAATGAATTATCACCAACTTTTAATTTCAATGGTTTTATTTAGAAAGTTATGGGATTATTGATTCAGATCACTCAAAAGCAGCCCAGAAGTTTGGAGTTGACGTTTGGAGCCTCCTGTTGCTACCACAGCACACACCAAGACATTTTAGTGAGCTGACAAGGAGGGAAAAATCTGCTCCACAATAGCTGAACCATCATCATTTACCCAAGATCTCACATGTCTGAAATTCTCCGGATTTTCACTGTACTCCAGAAGTCCATTTTCAGTTGAACAAATTCTTCTGTCCATTCGGGAAGGAAAAGGGAAAAAAAAATATAAAATATATTTAGGATAACTCCCTTTAGCTTCTTGCACTTCAGCCTGACCGACCCTGTTTTGATGTAAAATCCTTTTATTTTAAAAGGAAAGGTCAGTCACATGCTTCAGTAACATCTTTCCTGTGGTGCTTTGGTCCTTTAAAGGATATTGCTGCTGAATTCATTTAGGAAACTGGTCAGCTGGATCTGTGTGCTCAACTTTTTGGCAGCTGTTGCATAAAATTAGCACACTTAACCATTTTGTATGAAAGCCTGTTTTTAAGCACTATGGAGGCAAGGAAACATGTTTGGGTTGCTCCATCTGCTTTTTTTTTTTTTTACAGTGTACTGAGTGTGACTTCCTCTGTTTTCTTCTCTTTTTGGGTCCCTACCTGCACAAATGTAATGTGATTTTCACCACATGATTTTAAATACTTAATTTCCTACCCTGGTTACATTTACAATGGCTCGTGTTGAAGCAAGGTGATAGAGAATCAGTTTCTGTAATTTTTTATTCTGCACATGAGCCTTGATTCAGGGAGAGGAGAAACATTATTGATCTTTCATCAGGTAATTTTCTTTCAAGAACCTGCATTGGACTCCTAACAGTGGTTCTTAAGCTGAATCCATTTTCCCCCTAGAGAACAAATTTGCTATCAGCAGCAGAGGTTTCTGATAACGGGGCTTACAGTTTTCACATCTGAATGGATTGGAACACTTGGATATTTCCCTTGGCCCTCCCTGTAAACAGAGAGTTGCTGTATCTGAGTTCATTAAATGCTTCGTTCATTGCCTTCTGCCAGCAGAAAGAGAGGCTTGCCTTACCTGAAACAAACCTCAGAGCCTGGTGATTTGTAATGGACTTCCTCAGGTCTTTTATTCTGTTTGTTTATCCTTTTATTTGTACCCGTTTCTTACTAGGGCGGGATGTCTTTGAAGTTTAATTTTTTGGACGGGCAGTGGTGCATTTTAATTGTTGTGGAGGCACAGATCCCGCTGGCCACAGCCTGAGGATTTTTGTCATGGGCCAGGGATGGTGATTTGCACAACTCCTGTAATAGCAGTGCCTTTTGGGTGCTAGTGCAAAATTTATTGCCCCACAAAACGGGGTCTTCATTCACATGGCCGCTCTAGCGGGTGTTTTATGGGCCAATAAAGTGCCTTGTGTTTTTGTAATCTAAGTGCTTGTCTGCTTTATGGTCTGATGTCACTTGCAGGGTGGTGGGGAAGATCGACTTCTGGCACGCTGGAAATTATGCATTATTGTCACCTGAGAGCATGAAGGATCTTTAAAGTAATGAAATGTGGGGCTGATGAGCAGAGAAGTCTCGCTGGTGGCATTTCTTTTAAGATTTTGCCTGTTTTGGAAACGTAATCATTCCTGAAAAGAAGCGGATACATCTTTCTGCCTGCTCGATTAAAGTGTTGCTCAAAAAGCAGTTCCAGGCAGAGGGAAATGTAAGGTGAATGGAAAGGACAGTGAAGGAGAAAGAAAAGTATTTAGAGATTTAGACTCTATATTTTGAGTATGTTGCACTCTGTGCGGGATAAATATATTAATTTGCCTTGTACTTCACAGCTTGCCCTTATGTTCAGAAAGTTGCAGAGATGTCAGATTTAAAGAGGCGCATGAAGTATAAGGGATAGAGCAATAGGTGGTAAGTAGGCTGCTGAGATCCATTTCTCTTCCCAGCACAATTCCTTCCAGTCATGTTTGTGCTTTTGAGAGCAAAGTGCAATATGAAAACAAATAAAACCACAACAAAAAAAAATCCTGCTCTCAAACAAACATGTTTTAAAGCTGATTCCTGCCTTACATTATTTTCACATTTTTCTGTTCTCCCATCTTCTTCTCAAAAAAGAAAAAAAATTGGAAGAAATAGATCTTGGCGCAAGTGCCTCAAGGGAGTGTGTTCAGAAAGTGCCAGCACTGTTACCAACATTGACTTTTACGCTTCACTTTGTACTTTAAAATTTCTCTTTCCTCCAGCTGACCTCCCTCTCTGCATAGCACTGTACTCCAAAATCCCTTCCAGCAGAGGAAGAGGTGGAGGAGAGAGAGAAAAAGCAAAGTTGTGCAGCACTTGGTGTTTGCTCTTGCTGTGGAGTTGAGGGAGCTGCTCAAGAAGGTACAACAGATTCAGTGTGAGCAGAAATGGCACTGGTGAGAGCAGAGATCCCCAACCCACAGGACATGGAGCAGTCAGAGATGTTCTCAGCAGCAGTGATCACCTTGAGAAGGAGTCATGAAGGTAATTTTTTTCTGCCCGAAGCAGCAGCAGTTTGCAGCTTCCCATTATGGTCCCAGTATTTTTCTACCAGCAGGCTGAGAGCTACAGGTCTGGCTCAGGACATGATAGCGGGTGTAAACGTGGGGTGAATTTTTTGGTGGGTGAGGAGGTGTTTTGGACATCCCCTATCAGGGAAGATGTGATCAGAGGACCAGAATGATCAGTGCTGGTATCTTGATCTCAGTTGCTGGAGCTGGACAGGTGAGGGGTGTGAGTGGCCGTGCTGCACAGGTGCGTGGAGATGTAATGGGGAAGCAGGTCCTGCCCTAGCTCAGGTGATGTGGTTGGGGAAATGTTTTGGGAATGCAGAATCACAGAATGGGCCAGATTGGAAGTGACCACAGTGGGGTCATCTGATCCCACCTCCCTGCTCAAGCAGGGCCATCCCAGAGCACAGGGCACAGGATTGTGCCCAGATGCCTCTGGAATATCTCTAGGGAGGGAGACTCCACACCCTATTTGGGTGATCTATTCCAGTGCTCAGAAAGTTTTTCCTCATGTCCAGGTGGAACTTCCTGGGCATCAGTTCCTGCCTGTTCCTCTTGTGCCATTGCTGGGCACCTCCAAGCAGAGCCCGGGCCCTGCTCTGAGCCCTCCCTGCAGACAGGGACAGGCAGGGATGAGCTCCCCTCTCAGTCTCTTCTCGAGGCTGAACAGCCCCAGCTCCCTCAGCCTTTTCTTATCAGAGAGATGTTCCAGTCCCCAAATAATCCTTGTAACCCTTCACTGGACCCACTCCAGGAGCTCCATGTCTCTCCTGTACTGAGGAATCCAGAACTGGACACAGCACCCCAGATGTGCCTCACCAGGGCTGGGGAGATTTACACATGAGTTTGGAATTGGGCATTGGAGTTTAGGGAGATTGATATAAAAAAAAAGTATAGTAGCAAACTCTTGGTGTGAAAGTGTTTGGGGTTTTTTGTTTTAGGAATTAGAGAACTTGTGGTGGTGGTTGGTTTTGGTGAAGTTCATATTGTTGAGGGTGTGGAAATGGTATGGAGGGAAAATTTAATTCCTTCTCCGTAGCACATGTGAGAGAGAGGGGTTGGGTCCAGGGAGCTGAAATGTGGGACATAAATGAAGCATATTAAGACCATGTTTTTTGGGGACAGAAGGGGGTCTGTCAGTGTCCTGAGCGGCGCAAAAGATGCTTTTCTGTTTGGAAGGATAAGAACTCTATGGATGAGCCATGTTTGAAGCAGGACTTGTTTTGTGAAGCTGCATTTAAATCCGAGGTGAATAAACCCAAAATTGTCTTGTCCCATCTGAATGGAGTTTCCAGATGGAAAAGAAAGAGATGTCAGGAGAAACCCAAGTTGTGGGATCTATACATGTCTATCTTGGAAGCCAAAAGCTACGCCATTGCCTCTGCCAGTGATGGTACCAAAACAAATCAAATAGAGCAGGAGTTGGCTAAACACTGGATTTCTTTGCATGTTACTTCACTCTTAGTAGAGTTTTCATCATCTTCAGCACCTGTTGTAAATATCAGTCCATTTGCATTACACAGACAGTTTAAATAATTGACATTTACAGGGCAATATTTATTAATGTCCGTGTGGAGGTTTATGAGGTCTTTTTACAATGACTAAAAAGTGCATTTCTAACAAACTTGGTGTCTCTGGTGCTGTTGTTTTGAAACATTGTCTTCATATTCCCCATTAAGGAAACCAGTGTGAATCAAACCTTTCTCCAGCTCGGTCTATGAACGTTATGGTGACATTTCCTTGATTTATAATCTGGGATGGAATTAGAGATCAGGGTAACAATTGTGTTTCCTTTGCTGAGCTACTTCTTCCTGAACTCTGCGTGGCGTGTGCATGATGCCACCGTGTCTGTTTACTGCTGCAGGGCTCTGGATATTTGTCTGCTCGTTCTTAAAGCTGACTTTCTTGGAGATGATAAACCACCTGGCTTTGCTCTTTGGACTGCAAAAGAATTGCTTGGTCATTGCCTTTCTGTTTAGATTTCCTGCTAGTCCAAGGGTGGACATTTTTCATGGCTGTATGAGACAGCCTGTTTGCTCCACATTGACAATTCCGGTGGCACAATTGCTGCTAATGCCTTTTCCTCCTCACTTAAATCCTGATGGAGGAACTGGGCTTGGGCACATCACTTAATTTAAGCATACACACAGGAGCATTTGTGCTTTAATGCCCCTAACTAGAAATACACAAATAACCACAGCCAGCTGAAAAGTGTCTCGAGCTGTTTGTTTGCCTTTGATTTCTTGCTCACTTCACAAAATAACAAAACTCATGGCAGTTGTTTGAGTGAAATGGATTCATTTTTCAATTAAAATTGCCTGGGTTTAAGCAATGTTGGGTTTTTTGGTTTTTGGGTTTTTTTTAATGAAACATGTATTTTCTGGGATGAAAATGCCTACATCTCAGAAATTGATGTGATTTATTCCCTTTTTGCAGATGTTTGCTCTGCGTGTTCTCACCACTGAAAAAACTTTGGTGGCAAGAAAACACATGAAACAGCAAAAGCAACTTTTAAAATCGAAATAAAGCCTAAAAAAATTCTACATCTCTCTTCGCCAAAACTTTTCACCCTCCAAGTACTGGCTCTTTTATTAACGGTGGTTCCATTGTAATTTCTCAAGCAGAGCTGAAGCAATCGATCATTCATTCACATCAGTAAAGTACCCTTCATCTTTGCTTTTCAGAGTGCCCTATCGAGTACTGAATGCATGTTAAATGCTAGAACCAAGAGAGGGAGTGTGGGAAGGATAATCGACTACATTAATCTGCAGTGCCATTTTTCTCCTGTCCATTTGTCCCTGTCTTTCCTACATACGTGTCTGTGTGTGTGCAGGACACTTTCTGGCACATTTGTGTACTCTCAAAGCACTGTTTGTGATTCTACACTGAAACACATGAGCTAATCTATACAGGAGAATAAATTTGGAGTAAACTTATTTAAGCAGATACATCAGTCATCATTTTTATCTTCATGAAGTCCTTGGGATTTGATATATTTTGGATTTTGTGTCTGTAGCTTCCAGCCCGTGTTCTGCAACGAGCACACTGTGAGAGGGAGTTTGCATTTATTGGAGTCCACACACAAATAGATTTGAGGATGAAGCCAAGACAACATCCACATCTCTGCCATTCCAGGGAAGGAGGACATTTTCATCATAGTCATAGAACGGTTTGGGTTGGAAGGGACCTTAAAGATCACATAGTTCCAACCCCCCTGCCATGGGCAGGGACACCTTCCACCAGTTTCCAACACTCTTTTACAGTATATATATTTTTTTTTTTTTCTGTGTTTCTGGACTACAATCAGGACTCAAAAAATCTTTAGTTCTCCCCATCTCTCCCTGCAAGTTGACTTAAATCCTGCTACAGAGCCCTAAAAACAGCGACCCTGAGCTTTCCTTGCGCAGAAGCAAAATCGTCAAATCATAGAATGGCTTGGGTTGAAAGTGGCCCTAAAGATCATTGAATTCCAACCCTGAAAAACCTGGAAATACAGCTCCAATCCAAGCTTCGGCAAGGAACTGCAGCAAATCACTGGAAGGAAGGCGTGATAACAACTCTGTAGGCTGTGTGTCGCTCAAGTTGCTTTCTATTACTGCTGCAGGCACCTCCGGCTCTGCCGCTGAGAATTGCTGCAGGAACACATCCCAGTGACCTTTCCCTGACAGATGTTGAGCCGTGGTCCCCTCGTTAATGCAGGAATGTGAAAGGCACGACAGAATTAGAAAGCCCGGGCAAAGGAATCAGAGCGGTCACAGTTTGGTGCCATTTATCTTTGGGCGCTAAAAGGATTATCGGGGCCATTCCGGAAAGTTGGGTGAATATTAAGAGCTCACAGAGGGCAGCTGAGGTCCTTGGTCTGGGAAGGGAGGGATCTGTTTGCTTTTTTGCAGAAATCTGGTGCAGGAGGATGGTTTACCTCAGCACAAGCGAAGTTGCAAGAATAGTTAAAAAGAAATAAGCAGTTTATCAGCACCTGGAGGAAAAAAAAAATATAACTATCATAATCAGTAGGCACCAGGGTTCATCAAAATGAAATGATGGCAAATTAAATTAATTTCTGCCTCTCATAAGCTAAGAGGCTTACTGCATAATGAGGGAGAGGGAGGTGTAATATATTTCAGTGCTAGCAGGGTCCTTACAAAGGATTCAAGGGGCTCTCCCATTAGGAAATAAAGTGAAACTTTTAAAATTAAAACTTACTTGGGAATAGTATGGGTGGGAGAAAGAAAAACAACGTGAGAGGTGACTAATGACAGAGACATTGTTGAGCTGCTTCCCGTGGGGTCCTGTTTTGAGAGCTGTCAGCAATGACTTGACAGATGGAGTCTGAGGTGATGCTGAACTAATCTGTAGGTGATGCAGGGTTAAGGGGGGGGGGGGGTCTTATAAACTGTTCTGCAGATAATTTAGTTGAAAAACACAAATCTGAATTGCTGGTAGTGGTTAATGAGTAACTAGCTGCGTGCAGCTGGTCAAATCCTGCAGGGGAGCAAGCATTCTCCTTATTCCAGCACTAACTGCTTCTTTATTTATGATTATTTAATTTTAAGAAGCCATGATAAAAAAGGTACTTAAAAATAGGTATCGAAAAAGCCATGAAAAAATTTGCCAAGATTTGCACTTCTGTGATGAAATTTGTGAGGGCTGCTATCTGACAGAAATTCCTGTTTTAATGCAGAACCACTGAACAACAGAACTGCAAACCGTGTTCCCCTCTAGAGATGGTATTTCACCCGTGTCAGGTGGGTTTGAAATACCTCCCCTTCTTTTCCCACACAGCCACAGAGCATCCCCTAAGATCCTGTAAGAAAAATAGTGCCATGTCTCCTAATACTTTCAAGTGACAGGCAAATTGGAAATCCATGATGCTTTTATTTTAGAGTATTGTGTGGCTTGAATCCTGGAAGCAGCAGTCCGTATTTCTCCTGACTTTTACTCTGCTGCATGATTTACACCTATGCAAAGGGCTTTGCTGACAGATCAGAGTTAGAGCTCTTATTTTGCTCTGTTGTAAACTTTTCCTCAACATGCACAATTAGGTCTTGAAGAAGAAAAAGTGGGGAGGGAAAAAAAGGCTGAGAAAGTCAGTTTGGAGCCAGAATAAGTAGATTTAACCTTTCTTCCTTTGATGACCGTAACAACACAGTAAATATATTTTAGGGCTTGGTGAAACCTAATGAAACAACTTAGGCCAGGTTGGATGGGGCCCTGAGTAACCTGATCTAGTGGGTGGCATCCCTGCCCGGGGACGGCACAGGGCTTGATCTTTAAGGTTGCTTTCAACCCAGACCATCCTGTGAGACTGTGGTTCTATGATTCTAAAAAATAACTTTTCCTCCTAGCTCATCTTTCTGCTTTGTTTACATTTGCAATAAATGCTTAGAGGTGAGAGATTCCCCCTGCATTCAGAATGCGGAAACATGCAGAAACAGAGCCCGTGGTCCTTGGTAGGAAAGATGTGTGCTAATGTCTTTACAAACCATTCCGTGGGTGAGGGGATGGGTCTTAATGTCTCTACCAACTTCAAGCAGCAGGTCTGTTACACAGCCCAGACAGTTTGACTCCCGAAACAGACGTGTGGGTCCACACAAGCCTGAGTTTCTGAACTTTGGGGTGTAATGACACGTTCAAGGGGTGATATGTAGTAGGTGGTTCGGGAAGGCTGCACCTTCCTGGTACCTCAGGCAATGGGGAAAGGAAGAGGGCAACGAGCAGCCGGGGGTTTGTGATAAAAGGAGGCTGTGTCCTCCGAAACCTCGAGAGAGGAAAACCCTCCCTGGGCGTCTGCTCCAGTGGAGTCTCTCCCTTTATTCGAATAAAGTTGCAGGACTCCTCTTGTCTCCTTTTCATAGCGTGATTTTCTGTACGTCCTGGAGAATGAGGTTCGGGGCTTTTTGTGGGCAGTAAAGTGCAGTGATCTAAGGCATCAGAAGTTTCCATCCTATAGATGAGCGTTTCACAGTCCTCATGATGGGAAGAGGAGGGGCAGGCACTGATCTCTTCTCACTGGTGACCAGTGACAGGACCTGAGGGAATGTCTGGAGCTGTGTCAGGGGAGGCTTAGGTTGAATATTAGGAAAAGATTCTTCCCCCAAAAGGTTGTCGAGCACTGGAACACATTCCTCAAGGAATGGTCACATCCCTAAGCCTGCCAGAGCTCAAGGAGCATTTGAACAACGCTCTCCGGGACAGGGTGAGATTGTTGGGATTGTCCTGTGCAAGGCCAGGAGTTGGTCTTGGATGATGCTCGTGGGTCCCTCCCAACTCAGGATTTTCTCTGATTCTCTGATTCTGCTGTAGGATCATCCTGGTTGTGTAGGATACTGGAATGGTGGGTCACTACTGAAGTGTGGATTCTCTGCATCATTTTTGAGGTGCTGTTGCAGGTTGGAGTGGGAGCTTCTGACAAAGTTTATTAGAGAAGCTCTTGTTGAATCATGAGGTGCAGAGAGGACCCCTTTGCTTTCTAAACTCCTCAGAGAGGAGCCTGGGACAGCTGGATCCTGGCTTAACCCTGGACTTTGTCGACAGTCTAAGTTTTACAACTTTGTCCCTCAGACTTTAATGGTGGCAAATCAGATATGTGTCTATAAAAATGGATTATTTATTATGATGAATGTTTAGACAAAAGGAACTCAATCAGAATTATTTACTGCACAGCACAAAAGCTGAAACTACTATTATAGTATCAGATAGGATAGTGCACTATATCAAAGCAATATTAAAGAAATTATGTTAAAACTACCAAAAGAAACAATTGTTAGAGGTTGATGTAACTCACCCAGGCCAATGACTGTGGGCAAATCTCTTTCACTCAGCCTCAAGGGACATCCTTGGGGAGCATCCCCTACCCAACTGGGACAGGAATGGATCTCCACACACATTCCAAGGAAGAATATGATAGAAGAACCTACCCTATGGAAAGTGGACTGGACTTTAAAAGTATACAGGGGCTGACTGCCAGTCGTGTGCCTCTAGGTCAGCTTAGAATCTCATCTGCCAAATCTTTGCCTCACTATCAGGGTGTTGAGGTTGGTGTGGCAGATGGGTTTTAATACAATTCAACACCAAAACCCAGCACATGGTGCCCCTCTCAGCCTACCACTAATAGCATGCAAAATCCCTCTTTTGCAATCCCACTGTTTGAGGTTTTTTGACCACATTCCAGGGCAGAACATCTTGCTACAGGTGCCCCCCTCCACAGACTACAAAGGACCTCCACTGGCTTTGCTCTGTAGTTAAAAACCTTTATTAGGTGGAGAAAGGGGGATAGGATCCTGAGGATCCATTGCTGTCCCTGTGGACAGTGCATGAAGTTTTATCTACATGTATTTGTGGTTTGCTGGGGCCTATCAGTTCCCACAGCCGCCAGTCCTTCACAGAATCTATCTGTAAGACAGGAAGGGGATGTCCTGTGGTGCCAACAATTTCCCTCTGCATATTTGATGCATCCTTATGCATTTCTGTCTCCAGCAGCAATGGAATAAATGTAAATGCAGCTGCTCAACCTACTTCTGCTTAAGCCACAGATCCTGCAGCTCAGTGCTCTGCTCAAAGTGCTCTGATTTTTACCTCTTTTTGGATAAGAAAACTGCAGTAAATATTAGAGCAGCTGTGAAAAAGACAAGTTTTGAGTTATGCTGAGCTCTCTGGCTTAACTCTTGCCAATCCTACTTGACCACTCTTAAGTGCAAAAAACTACTCCACTGTTGTGCAGTTGCCCTGTGGAAAAGGGGATTCTAAATCTAATGATGTTCAAACCACTACAACAAAGGTATCTTTGATCTGTACCCAAAGAACTCATTATTGCTCTTCCATTAGGGATCAGATGAAAATAAAATAAGCTACATCTTGTTTTATAAGTGAAAATGCCGTTTCCTGCTGGAGCTGGAAAACAAAGCTCTTTGGGATTATTGTAAGTATCAGCAGGCACAGTGAGGCAGAGAGAACTCCTTCCCTTGTGGGTGTTTGCTGTTGCGTTTGGGGTCTGATTATTTTTCCATTGACTTGGTCGTTCATCGAGTGTCTCAAAGAAGCAGCAGTGGCAGAAGTTCAGCTCCTTCCCGGTGTCCCTGCGGAGAAGGGGAGCAGCCGCCGCAACATCTGCCTGTTTGCAATGCTCCTTTTAAAACTGGGTAAATAAATCAGAGAGATGATCGTTCAAAGAACAAACCGTGAGCAGCTGGGGATTACAGAGCGCTGGACCGTGCTCCTCCAGCAAAGGAAACAGCAGCCATGGGGAACTCTTAGGCAGCAGTTTGGCATCTCCTGGATTATTTAGTGCATTGTCTTTGCAGTGTCTGTGCACGCAGAAATGCTCAGCAAGAGATGTTACTCCTCCTAAGAGATGCCTTCTCTGGTTTTTACCCTTCCAGGACTTGTTTTCAGAGTAGAGCTGTAGAGAGGGAAATCTTTTACTACATTTGTATTTTGGGTACTTGGTAGCTCCACAGATGGAGTACTAACTTACTGTTGTGTGGAGGACTCTTTTGAAAAGGAAATTTTATTCATCAGAGACACCCCTTTAATTAACTTCCACACTTCCATGGGGAGCAGAATATAAAGACAGATGATAATTCTAATAATGCTACTACTGTTAATAATAAAAACAACAACAAAAACAACAACATATCTTGTTACCATTACAAATTAAAATAAAATGCTGCAGGAAGCAGAGTTTCGAGAGGGCTTTTTTTTTTAAATTAAGACCTTAATAGCATTTAATGTAAATTAAATATAATCATTGTCTGATTCCTGAGCGCTGAAGAATAAGAAGTTAATTGTACTGACAACATAGTGAGAAGTGTAAAAATCAAGCACCAGAATGTTGGTTAAAGTGCATTTTGAATTAAGAGGTGTAAGGCAGAACTTTTATTTTTTTGTACTCCTGCTCCCAGTTATTTTGCAGCAGGGTAAATTTCGTGCCCAGCACGAATTTATTACATAAGATATCTAACATAAAATTTACATTACAATGCAAATGAAGAAGACTTTATTTAACTTTAGAGATTGGGAAGGATCAGATGCAAGAGCCTAACAAGCCATTTTACTTTGGGGATGGGGATTTACTGGTGTGTAAATCCCTGAGTTGTTCTGTGGGCAGATAATTTAATGAGGTCTGCAAAATGGATGTCAACTTCAGCATTTTGCTTTCCAGTAAGAGGAATTAGGTATGGAAATCTGAGTTTTGAATCTGCTCCTTATAGAATTCATGCATTTGGTGGCAAGATTTACTTGATTAAGAGGCTGGGGATCAGGCTGACTGTGTGCTCCTCAGCGTTAGCAATGTGACAGGGTTCAATTCCCAGCTCCCTCTCTTGCAATGGCAGTGTGGAATACCTGTCTGTGGTAGATATGATCTTTTCCATCTCAAAAGTGATGTAATTGCTCAGCTGGTGCAGTGAGTCCTAGGATCATCAGTAAGTGAAATGCATTTTGATGAATGAACACAGAAATTGTATCTTAATTTAAATAAACAGAGGTAATAACTCATTATTGGATCCAATTTTGTCTTCATATGGGATTATTTCTCCTTCTTGCATGATGCCAAAGGAATCCATGCCTTCTGTGTGAGTGTTCAACCCTTGACACACATCTGAATTCCTGTTCTGCATCTAAGAGGTGTTGTCTTCATGGTACACTAAGCTTTCACTTGTTGGTACCTTGTATGGAATCAAGTGTACTTTTATTTACTGGCAGGGCGGTGGGGCCCTGGCACAGGTTTTCCAGAGAAGCTGTGGCTGCCCCATCCCTGGAAGTGTCCAAGGCCAGGTTGGATGGGGCTTGGAACAACCTAGTCCACTGGAAGGTGTCCCTGCCTGTGGCAGGAGGGTTGGAACAAGATGATCTTTAGGTCCCTTCCAACCCAGGCCATCCCATGATTCCATGATCCTGGACAGCTTTCCCAACTGAGCTGTTTGCACAAAAACATTGAAGTGGGAAAAAAACTGCCAACCTTTGGATTATGACCTCAACAAGAGAGGTTTCAATTTATTTGTAGTTAAGGTTGTGTTTGGTAAAAGCTGTTTGGGGACTGGCTTTGCTCCTCAAAAGAGGTGCTGGAAGAGTTGACTTAAGTCTCAAAAGAGCTGCTCTCCATCAGAATTGACAGAGAAGCAGGAAGGAGCTGAAGAGTCAGGACAAGCGAGGACTTCTGGGTCTTCAAGACTAAGGGGCCATAAATAGACATCTTGACATTTTTTAGGTCAAAGAACTTCCATTCATTCCATATCTCACCACTCTAAAAAAAAAACCAGCAAAAAACCAACTGACAAATGAGTCTTTTTTTTTCAGTAAAACTTTGGCTCATGTATGTCCTCTAAGGGAGAAAAACCATCATTTTCTCCAGGTCTTTTCCAAGTATTTCTTGCGTTTTTGAACGAAAACTCTTGGAAAACCACTCTTTTTTGACTAAAAGGATATAAAGTGCTCTCTGGAGAAGCTTAGAGGCTGAGAGTGCTCTGTTGACCTTACAAATCTTGAGAACTAGTGGACTGAGCTAATAAATACCTTTGGGAAGGTATTTATGTCTCTTCCCCTTCGTTTGTGTGGTCCCAAAGAGCAAGGCCAGCAACCAGTGCTTACAAGGAATAATGGTACTGGAATTTGGGGGTAAAGGGGAGGGACACCCATGACTGGAGGGGTTTGGCTCTGTTCCTGCCTGTTTTGGTGCTGGTAAAGCAGCTCTGCACCTTCACATCCCCAGTGCTTTCCTGGAGATACTGTGTCATTAAGGGGTAGATGACCAGGGTAAGTAAATTTGTCCTGCTCAATTTCAGATTTCTCTCCCGAGTACAATATTTTCCTGGGCAAGCTGTCAGGCCACTCCCCAGTCCCATCTCCTTTTGCTGTACAACCCTTCTTTGAAAATTTGCAATGCCAACTATCTGTGATGGCCTTTTTCCCTGTCCACCCCCTGTTTCCACCTTATCACTTCCCTTTGAATGGTCCACAGGCATTGTCTTTGTGCTGACAACAGGAAGAATATTTTGGGCACCTCCTTTCCAGTGTTTCCTTCTGGCTTCCATTGCTGGTCAAGACCCAGGACTCCTGTAGCCCTGCTGTGCCTCCGTGTGCTGCTGTTGTTGTGTTGTCTCGATTGCTCTGCAGCTTGATAAATTTCTCCAAGTGTCTCATTATGCAATTAATTTCAATTGCAATTCCCATCATCTCTTCTCTTCTGCAGGCATGCCACCCAGCAGGAGACTAATAAAACCATCACGACTAGCACCAAAGCCATCAAGCAGCTGTCTGAGATTGTCAGAGGCTCATCCAGGGTATGTGTCAGTCAAGATGCTATTGGGGGAGAATGATGGGTCTTATGGAAGGAGGAATAATGAAAATAAGAAGTGGCAGTGGGTGCTTTAAAGCTGTTAAGCTCTGTGTCTTGCTATAACTTCCTTTCCTGTTACACACGTGTAGTTTTCACTTATAAATGACCCAGAGGAAAACAGCTGCAGACACCAGTTCTCCTCCCAAAACTGGATCAAGTGGAATTGGAAATCAAGAACTCAGCAGCAAAGCCTTTGGCCAGTTCACATCCATCTCAGGGTCTCAGTTTGGGTGACAATATTGCAGAAATCATCTGGCTTCACATGAGTTTGGCATTCCAAGGCTCAGTTGTGGGTGCGCGGGGTGCAGGTGTGTTTGGGAGTGTGTTAAGTGTCTGGAAAGGCCAAAGCCATGGAATATATCTGGATATGACACTGATTTGGTGCTGTGTGCTAGTGCAAAGGCAGCTTTGGGGATGGGTAAATACAGGCTGTGGCCAGATCAGAGCAGGATTTTTAATTAGAATTTACCCCACTCTTAATTCCAGTTTACTCAAGAAAATCCCATCTGTTTCATGGGCAGACTGGGCTGTCATCTGTACGTTCAACTCATATGAGCAGCAGTGTCACAGGGTATGAATGAACCCCCATCCCTTTGTCCCCAGTGCAAAGACTGAACACACAGAGGGTCTTTGATTTTCCTACACTGGATTTATACCCCAGATGTTCCTGCAAAACGTGTCCCATGATGTGCATCATGGGCAAGAACACAAGCAAACTGTGGGGACCAGATTCCAGCTGGTGTGAGAGTTGAGGAGAAGTTTCACCCACGTAACAGGTGATTCACCACCTGAAATGAAAATTTCTGTTACATTCTTGCTGCCAGTATCCATATGGTTTCTCAGTCAGGAACTTTCCTGAATTCATGTTTTATTCTCACTCACTTCCTGCCATTTTCCAAAGTCCTGCATTACTTCAACTCTGTTCTCACTTCCCTTCCACCTAGAAATAAGACTGCTCTAAACACACTACTCATCTCTGGCCAAGTGGTTTTTACAGCCTGGATTTATGGCACTTGACAACAGGCAGTTGGATTTAAAAGTTGAATCACCCCAGGCTACCTTGGTAACCTGTGAAGGACCATATGCAATTCAGCCCACCTAAAAAAAACAATAAATGAATGGGTGATGGTCTACTCCAGAGGATGGGGAGATAAGCCTGGAATGACTGTTTCCACATGTAGACATCAAACTTAATACCAGCATAATTTTTAACATGTTGCTTTGATTAGTGATGGATGGCAAGGACTGGGTTTTTTTTCATTTTCTTGAATAATTATATCTGAGCTGGATGAAACTGAAGATGCTGCCTTGGAGATATGGGAATCTGGGCTTTTTTGTGCTGGTCTCCAGGCTCTATTTTGTGACATAAATTGGGTCCAAAGCAGAATCAGGCAACGTCACATTAAACCCAATTGCAGCGTCACACAAGAATGTCATTATTTGCTCCTGAAGATGATGGGGACTCTCAGGAGAAGAGGTTTTACTGTCATGGGGAGAAAAATGCAAAGCTGAAGGGAAAATATTTAAGAGCTGAAGGAAATAGACACACAAAAAATTTCAGCAATATGACGAATGAACTTGCTGCTCTCTATTATATTTCATAATAACTTTTTTCTGCTCACTCATCAGTTAATTTAGCATATTTTATGTTTTTTAACTCTTCTTTTCTAACAGTATGGAGTTTAAGTAATTAAACTACAAGTTTTGATACAAAGCCTGTAGCCCCCATCTCTTACATAGAATAAATTGTTCTGGTGGATATTAGCTGCTGGTCAGTAAGTCCCTCTTGGGAATCTGGGTAGCACTGCAAACTCTCCTCCCATAAAATTACTCACAGCATGAAAAGCCCTACAGAGCTTTATAGTTAGCCCTTACCAATCCATTTTTCTGTGGATTGCTTTGCATGCACACACGGACCAAAAAAAAAAGCTTTTTTTCCCTTTTCTTCCTTATTTTCCACCAGCAATGTACTGCCAGTGAGATGCAATATTGGGACTTTCTCTGACTTCCCATAAATCTCCAAGTGCTGCTGGAGCTATTGGAGTCAGGGTGCCCAACTGAGCAAATTGATAGTGTTGCAGGAGCAAAGATGCTGCTCTAAGTGGATCATTGTGCCACAAGGCAGGAGACTGATGTAAAATGGCTCTTTTAGGGCTTCACTCCAAACTAACCTCAAAGGATGTAAATGGAGAGGTAGATCCGCAATTCCATTTTTTGGTAGGCTGAGTGCTGGAGCAGAAGATCAGCTCTCCAGGGTGACAGTCATCTTATTTTGTATGTGGAACAAACGTAAGGTTTATGGACCTTTGTCTATAGAATGGGAATAATTATACTTGCCCTGCTCTAAAAATGGTTTTAAATCTTGAGATGAAGAACTGTAAGACTGGGGTATTCTTCTGTGTGTGAAAATACTGCCATTAAAATTAAAGATGTTTGTCCCATCCTTTATGAAATGTAATCTTAAGCAGTTTTCTGAAGCAGCTGAAGTGGCTGTAAAATGAGCATTTCTGCTCAGTAGCATTAGTATAGATCGGGTTTCATTTGCCACTTGTTTTTTAAGGTAACATCCCACTTCCTTGCAACATTTCCCTCTGTAGAATCTGGATGCGTGAGCTCCTGCACATGTGAAATCCAAAATCCAGGGTGTAGGAAAGTTCCAGGAGAGCTGTTTGGGTTTGGTCATTCCCTCTGAGAGCAGAGGTTTTGAAGCATGTTGGAGAGTTACATGAGGTTGACTGTGTTCTTCCTTCCAAGAGCATTTTTTTTAAAAACATAGATTGAAACCTTGCTGGAGCAAGATCCAAACAGAAAGGCAGCGACATTTGTGTTGGAAAACATGAAGCTGGTTTCTGACAGTCAGATTAAGCAGAGGGAATGTTACGGCTGATGGACCTCTCAAGTCCAGTAAATCTCCCAAATGAGGTGATCAATTCTATCAGGAGTTATCTGAATAAAGAACTTTTTATAGGAGGATCCCTTCAGTTATTTTCTCCAATGCTATCTTGAATATCCAAAGTGGCATTTTTTTGGTTGCTTTGGTCTTTCAGGCAAAGAAAATTTTATTTTTATTTCCTAAATTTTTATTTTATTTCCTAAAATAAAATCCTGTTGCATCCTGGCAGCCCCAGTGTGACTGATTTTTTTAGGATACCATTTGTGCCCACCTTTTTTATTTGGTGTCTCCCACCAGGACAATTTCTCATGATCGCAGGCAGAGCCTACTACTGGATTTATCTCTAACAGACCTGATAACCAGCCTTCTTTTGTCCTAAAACAGCAAGAACGGCTTCAGCTGGACAGGCTGAAGAACCAGCTGTCAGATGCCATCCAGAGATACGGAGCTGTGCAGAAAGTGAGTGTCTCTCTTGCTTCCACTCTCCAGTCTGTGGATTTGGGAATGTGTTAAGTGTGAGTGCAATTCCTAGGAGCCTGGAGCATCTCCACAGGGCTGCTAATGTATACTTTCCTCCCTCTTCTCTTTCTTTGTCAGTCAAGCAGTCATAGGATCATAGAATTGAGGTTGGAAAAGACTTTTAAGATCATCAAATCCAACCATCAACCCAGCACCACCTGAACCGTGTCCTTAAGGGCCATATCCACACATTGACTGACCACTTGCAGGGATGGTGTCTCCACCACTTCCCTGGGCAGCCTGTTCCAATGCTTGACAAGCTTTTCTCTGCAGAAATGTTTCCTGATATCCAATCTAAACCTCCCCTGGGGCTGCTTGAGGCCATTTCCTCTTGTCCTCTCACTTGTTCCCTGGGAGAAGATATTGACCCTCCCCTGGCTACATCATCCTGTCAGAAAGTTTGTAATGAGTGAGGTCTCTGCAGAGCCTCCTTTTCTCCAGGCTGAGCCCCCCCAAGCCCCTCAGCCTCTCCTCACCAGCCTTGTGCTCCAGAGCCTTCCCCAGCTCCTTTCTCTCCTCTCGACATGCTCCAGCCCCTAAATATCCTTCTTGGCATGAGGGGCCCAAAACTGACCCCAGGATCTGAGGTGTGGCCTCCCCAGTGCCAAGCTGAGGGGGTCTGTATTTCCCCTGGCTTAGCCATGACATTATTTGGGTGCGTCTTCGCTCTCACGGGAAAAGGAGAAGGATTGTAACAGTTCTCCTTTTCTGCTTGCGGAAAATGGGCAGGCAGCACTGATAATTCAAATGATAATTCTGCTCTGCTGTTTAGCTGTGCCAGAAAGTTTCCAGGCACATTTTGTGGAATGGATGTGTCACCAAGATCAAGCTGTTTAATAAAACAAACAAATCCTGAACAACTCCAGTTCCTTCATTTGCTTCTTGCTCACCCGCTTTACCCTGGGGAGGCTCTGCTGGAGAGCAGATTTGCTTTGCTTTTAAATACTGTAGTAATGACTTAAATTTAGCATCCCCAAACTGTTTCCCTCCCCAGCAGTGCAAGTTAGGAGATCTATCTGGATTAATCGAAATACAACCTGGACAAACTCTGGTGGCTTTCTTATATCACTTTAATGAGTCTGACGCATGCCTACAACAATGGGAAGGATATATTGTAATTACAGAGGTGTAATGAAATTTGGCTGGCAACATGCACTTAATAATGTGTCTCTATTAGAAACACTCTGGACTGATTGATTTCCCAGCACTTGCTGCCTGTGCCTTAAAAATTAAATAAATAAATAGATGGATGTACATAAGATTGCAGTTCAACAGCATGTCTGTTGTGTAATAGAATTGCATCATCTCTAGTGCCGCCTCATATTTTAAATTATTTACCTGTCCTATTCAAGAAACTAAGTGTAGGGTCTTTATATGAAATTATTTCATGTGTTAAATGAAAGTTGGAATGATTCGGGTAGAGCTCCCCCCCATACACACACATCTTTTTTATGCTTTTTGTTCTCTAATGTTCCTGAGTACAGTCCATCTGAACTGTATATCTAGGTTGGATTTCTTTTATTTTAAAAATTGTCATCAATTCAGAAGTGCCAAAATTAACCACTGCAGTTTGTGAATGCCCGGCTGCGTCAGGAAACCAATCTGAGTGATAAATTGCTACTTATCCACGTCCTAGCTGTCATTCCTTAAACGCCTGTTTCAGTTTTGATAACCTTGTCATTCTGGAAGCTTTGAAGACTTTTAGTGCCTGCAAGACTGAACTTTTCAATGCTTTTATACTCCCTTGTTTTTTCTAAAGAGTAAGAGCTTTCTCTATGTACTTTTCTTTAGAAAGCAGAAGAAAATAGCTTCATATGACTCCTTCCCTAAATATTTGAATGCTGTTTTCTCAGCCATTTTCCCTCTAATTTTTTTTTTCTTTTCCTTTTAACAGAAAATAGCAGAGAAATCCAAAGCTTTGCTCCCTACTGGGCAGAGAAGCACCAAGCAGGTAGGTTCACGTGAGTCTGCGTGGCAGTAAGTACAGTGCTAAAATAAAGCTGTTTTCTAACCCAAGTAATGATGCTGAAGAGCTTGGAGCTCCTCCACTGCCTACACTGAAGCCAGTGAGGAGTTTTTCCAATAGAGATGTGTGACGTCTTTGGAGGTGGATGATAACAGGACTTGGGGAAAAAAAGACTTACATAAAACCTGTTTAATTATTCTCTGCTTTTCTGTCCTCATGGGGCTGTTTTTCCACTCTTCATGGGAGTTTTGTCTGCTATTAAATATATCACAAAGCAGTCCTACACTCCCTTTTCCTGGAAATTGGGCTTGTAGGCGCAGTGAAATCACATTCCAAGGACAACTTCATGGAAGGAATTGAGAGGAGTTTTTATCTAACCTTTCCCCAGTTTTAGGAGGGATTATGTATTCTTCTTTCTTTGGCTACATTGCACTGTGCTTAACTATTATATACATATGCAAATTGAGCCTTTTTATTCTCTTTTAGCTCATATTAGGAACTTTTTCAGTGAATAAATGCTATATGTAATCAGAGTATATATATTTATTCTGATTTGTGGATGCCTATTCATACCTACTCTGATTACTCCATATATGATGCATATATTAAGTTTCATATGTGCATGTATTGTGAATGTATATATAAAATATAATTAGATGCAGGTGTGCCAGTGAACATATGCAAATTATGAAGAATATAAAGATATTTTTGTGTAGATGTATATGTGTATATATGCATATGTGTGTATTCTTTCACAAATATTAATGCAAAATGCTATAGATTTAATATCTGTAGGGGTGTGTGTGTGTGTGTGTTTAAAAAATCTCCAAAGATTTCCAAGAGAGGTTTAATGCCAAGAGATCCTTTGGCTGCAGTATGGGTCCAATAGAGATTAGGTTGGTCTCTTAAATCCTACATGATAAGAAACATGTAGGCATTTGCAACTGATACTGTGCCACCAAAACCCAGAACTCTATGCCTGATTTCAGTGATCATTTCTGATATTTTTGATACTTTTTTCATTTAAGGGGCAGTCAGCAAGTTTTCTCCTTTCCTAATGACTTTGCTCTCCCTACCTTGTTGTGCCACCTGATTTTATACAACCTCCTTAATGTATATAAGAAATAGTTGTACCTTATAAATTCATTTTTTTCTGTGAAGAAGGGTGGAACAGTGCCACTGAAGACCCCACCATTAGTGCAGATAAATAAACCAAAGCTTTACTATTAACTGAGTTTCAAGCAATTACAATTCTGCCTTAGACTTTGTTGCTTAGGTGGTTTAGGTGTCACTGAAATGAAGATAAGGTACCAAAGGGCTGATGAATTCCTTTATCCAGAGTGAGGGTTCCCACCACCACCTTTGGAGATATTGTGCACAGATGTTACTTTTCAGCTCTGTGTTTATAAAAACTAACTGTTTTTGTCCCCCAGCTGGTGATCTGTGTTGAACAGGGGCATAAATAATATATCCTTTAACTGTGGTCAAATCCAACATACATCAAATATTTCTTGGGTCATTTTGTGCAAATTTACTGTGATTTGTTTTCACACCATCTGTATTGCATCACTTCTTGGGCCTTTAACCACTTTTGTTTGACTGCTGTTGGTGGAGTGGATTGCAGAGGAGGGAACAGCTCTGTTCATGCCTGGGCCACCACGTGGTGGCATGGTCATGGCTGGTCCTTAGGATGTGGGACTCTGCTGGCCATTAACCAGTGCAAATAGAATGAAGAGTGCTGATTACTGCGAATTGTTGGCACTGGGAGCGAGCCTGGATGAAACCAGATTTTTTTGGTATGTTGAAAATGGTGGATTACTCCAAAACCAACTTTCTCTGGAAGTAAACAGAGTTTTAATATGGGAAAAAAAATAGGATGTCAGACAAAAATACTCAAATCTTGAAGTGAGTAATAGTGGGGTTGGAAGCAAAAGGAGGCTGGAGGAAGAATGGGACAGAGACAAAGCCCTTTGCCTTAAACCAGGTAGGAATCCAACCACTGGGAGACTGCAGCAGGATCTGTTTGGTGTGAGTCAGGCTGAATCAGCAGAAATTGGGTTAAACTGGATCAGCTCAGGCTGTTTCTCCTTGTAGCTGTCACTTGCAGGTGAAGTGAAGTGGTTTTGGTGGATTACAAAAAAGGAGGTTGTAGCTTGTCCTTGGTGAGATGGTTCTGACTCCTTTGAAAGAGGCTTGCTCACACCCAAGAGCAAACCTTTTTCACGCAGTGACACTTGCTTGGGCTGTGGACACATGAGCACTCATGCAAGAAAAGGATGAAAATTAATTCACATCTGCTTCAGCTTCCCTGTACGTTTGCAGCTTCACACGTCTCCTCTTCTTCGTCCCTCAAGTACAGAAAAGAGAAAAATTAAAGTTATAAAACCTGCTGAAGGCAATGTGGTGGTATGATTAGTTTTAACTTATTATTATTATTTTTCCAGCAGCAGATTGGCCAGGACATGCAAATTTATGGTTCCCACAGGAACTGTAACCTGACCACCATGTGAATGTATTAAGGCATTAAAGTTAACGCCCTATACAGTAATGCAAAATACTACATATGTTCAGGAGACCTGATTTATGGGCCTTGTGAAGCTGCACAGTGACTTGGTACAGATCCAGCCCTGATTCAAACACTGCTTGCCTGTAGGGCTTTGTTCTCTTTTATTTATACTTAAATTTATTACAGCAAGTTGTAAGAGGTTCGAAGAATGCTCGTTTTTCTGGATGCCTGTCCCTATAGTTCTCTCCAATGGTGAGTGGGAAAGGTGAGATGTTGGGTAACACAAGCCCTAATAATTTCCCTTTAGGGAGTAATTGATTCCCTAGACCCATGTAACAGGTAAAAATTGCCATGGGAAGCCTTGGGAAAATTAGTTTCCTGCCCATTGTGGTTTGTTGTAAGTACTCTCTAATTGAGTTTATTTGTTTATAAAGGCAAAATAAAGGCATTGATCCAAAATTCCTTGAAGCCTGAAGTTATATAAATTCTTAATCAAATATGTGTTTGTAGGAATGTATTTGTGTATAGACAAATCGATGGAGTTCTATAGGTGCATATATTGAAAGAAACAACTTTTTACTACACTAAATGATCATTGTTGAACGTGCCTTGTGGCAACAATTAAAAAACCCCAACCAAATGCTTTTCCTTGAATCTGTGAAAGTAATTTTAAATATTCACCTGCTAGCCAAAATAAGACCTCAAAAGGCTCTTTAAGGGGAATTTTGGAAGGTAGTTTCCAGTTTATGGGAATTGATGGCACAGCCTACAGCAGAGACACGATTTGGGGATATCTGCTCCTGAATATTTTTGGGATGGGCTTCAAATCCCACTTCTCCCCATGAACAGATGCACCAAGGTGTAAATTCCTTCTCCCAGGCAGAGTCCAGTGTAGGAGTGTTTCAGGTGTCCCCTGGAGCCTGGGACAGCGTGGTCAGTGGCAGGAGAGGCTGGACAGCCAAGCAGATGTGTCCTCTTGGGTGGCATCGGTGTTCTAATAGCACAGGATAGATTATCCATTATATTAAAATAATTAATGGTAGACTGTGGAAAATCCACAACAGAGCCAATAATGTCTCTGAGCACAGGAGATGAAAAGAATCCTTCTTTTTAGTTCTTTATGGTTGTAGTGCATCCAACTTCATCTGCTTCTGACAGAAAGAATCTCTTGTTGTGCCCATGGTTGAGTAAGTTCAAGTCATGGGGCTTGGAGCAACCTGGTCTAATGGAAGGTGCCCCTGCCTGTGGCAGGGGGTTGGAACAAAATGATCTTTAAGGTTCCTTCTCACCCAAACCGTTCTGTGATTCTCTGAAGTTCTCTCTTCTCCACTAATGGGGAGAAAAGTGGGTTTTTCTCACCATGCAGACTTTGTGGGTGGTTCCCCCAACGGAGTGGGAGAAGGGGAAGCACAGCTCTGTTTTAGCTGAGGAATGAGTTTTTATCTAAAACCACACCAAAAATCTGAACAGACTTTTGTGGTTTTTTTTGGAGGAAACTTTCCTAGCAATATTTAGAAATTAAAATTACAGTAATTGTCATGGTGTAATGGCATCCCTCTTCATTTCCTGCTGCTCATGGGGAGAGGAAAGGATAACTACTGCTCTGGAATATGGCAGTTGCCAGAAAGATGCCTTTGTTTCATATTCTATGGGCCTACTTGACCTGTCTCTCAAAGGTCAGTAAATTATGTTTCTTAGGAGCACAAAGATGGGTAATAAACATCTATTTGCATATACAAGCTTTTTTTTTTTTTTTTCCTCCTGACTGCATTAGTTTATTCTTGCTTTAAATGGACTTCCTTCCCACAGGAAGCATCATTTCTCCCTTTCTTCCTGTGTTTATGAAGTTGTTCTTTTTATATGATTAGAGTAGAATTCTCATTTTGGGGGCAGCACAATCCAATCCTTGGCTTTATGGGAGAATAACTTTTTTTGGCAATAATGTCTGCATAAACTGCATATATGGATGTGTGTGTGTGTAATGACTTTGGTTATTTGGGCTTCTATTTTTAGCAGGCCCTTGTCATGGCAGGTGTTGTATAAGCACAGCTACTCCCTTGTGCCATCCTGAGGACCTCACAGGCTAAGCCAACACCAACAGCTTATTTTGGACAATAATTAATGATGAGTTTTTAATGCAGTGGGTGCTCCTCATGCTCATCGTGTTTGAAATCAGCTTCTACACTTGTGAGAGGACGTGGTGTGTATTTTCCTGAAATGCAACATTTAATTTCTCACAATCAAAATACAGCTTTTGCCTCGGCAAATGGAGCTTTTTATTTACACATTTGTTTTATTGACTCCACCATCTTATCTCAGAACTCATCCCAGTTCCTAATGTTCCAGTCTGGCTGCAGTATCTCAACAATCAAGCCCTAGCTTTGGTGATAATTTATCTTGCATATGTGATAGTAATTGCTATGTCTTTTCAAGGTCATTTGGGATGCAGCTACTTCTGTAGAAAGTGTTATTTCAATAATGTCAACTTTGTTTTAAATGACTGTGCATCCATTAAAAGCCATATTGTAATCAACCCACTCCCCTGTTCCTAGGGTTGTCAATATGGAGCATTTAAATCACACAGTTATTTTTTCTTGACTTTACTCAAGTGTGGGCTTTTGTTTGGTTTTAAAGAGTTTGGGTTTTTTTAAGGCAGTCATTAAAGCAATTTTCTTAAGAAAATTTAAATATTTTCTTTTCCTGCCTCTTTGGGGGTAGAGAAATACATTCTCATAGAGGGATTTAATAAGTGGATGGAAATAGATTCACACCTAATCTTTTAATTTGTTCCCTGTATTTTCAATGGAGGTGGAATCTATTCCGAATGTCCCAAAGTACTCTTCTTGCTCTGCTTCCAGTGTGCCTGGGAGGGGAAGGTCTTTTCTTCTCAGCATGCCCACGATCTTGAAAAAAAAATTCCAGTGGGCTTTAAAGGCACAGAAGTTCTCTAAGTAACCATTAAACTCCTCTTTTGTCAGAGGAATGCAGAATTTTTCAACTGTAAAACTTAAAATGAAGAATCCTGCACCAGAGCCCTTGGGAAAACACCCAGATTCCTGGTGCTGCTGGGGGCAGGTTTTATGGGACACCAGGAGTGCTCTGGGCTTCAGTAAAAACATGTAAGAAACACCCCAAACGCTATTATATCTTTAATTGAAGGAATTTTCAAAAGCTGGAGGTATGAGCTTCCAATCTCCTTATCCTACAAGAGAAGAAAAATAAAAAAAACCCAAACCTATATAAAAAAGGAATGTGTATCATCAGGTTTGGGGGGAACTGGCCTTTTCCTAAATCCCCAAACAACTTGAGCATTGTGGATTTTCCTTGGCAACCCTCTATCGAGTGCTTGTCAAGGGATCAGCCCCCTTTGCCTGTGTCTGCTGGTGAAACTCCAGCTGCCTCTATCAGCACCCAGGCAAAGAACTGAGTTTTCACTATCTGGGTTTTGGTCAGTTAAGGGTTTTTTCAGTTTGTTTGTTCCCTTGTGTAGTTTTCTTTATTTTTTCTTTTTTTTTTTCCCTTTTGTTTGAGTGAGAAAGGACAGAGGTTTCTGTGTGGGCAGAGGATGAAGGCGAGGAAAGGGTTTCTTTTGTACAAAGCCTCCCCCAGAGCAGCTCCTTGGCTCCTCTACCCCAGCTCTGAGTCACTGCTGGTTGTTTTGTCTGGAATGTGCCAGCCTCGTCCCCAGCTCTTCAACCCCTTGCTTTTATGCTCCCAAATCCTGGGAGACACTTTCCTCTCACCCCACGCTGGCACAGACCCCGCTGGGAGGGCTGTGCCCAGGGAATGGTGACACCAGGGTTGCGCAGAGGCGTTTGAGGCCACAGGATGAAACACGGCCATGAACCAGCCTTGCTAATGGGAGAGAGCACTTTGACAGGGAAAAATCTATATTGTGCCCAGAGGCTGGGACAGATCACTCAGCTGATGCCCACATTATTGTTCTTCTGTAGCCCAGAGACAGCTCTGCAAATATTTTTCCCCACTGCTTGTGGTGGCTGCCGGGGTGGTTGCTGTGCTTCTGTCTCGTGGAATCACAGAATGGTTTAGGTTGGAAGAAACATTTAAAATCGTCCTGTTAAAACCCTCTTCCATGGGTAGGGACACTTTCCACTAGACCAGGTTGCTCCAAGGCCCATCCAACCCAGCCTGGAACACTTCCAGGGATGCAGCATTCACAGCTTCTCTGGGCAACCTGTGCCAGGGCCTCACCACCCTCATGGGGAGGGATTTCTTCCAAATATCCAATCTAAATCTACTCTCCTTCAGCTTAAAGCCATTCCCCCTTGTCCTATCACTCCATGCCCTTGCAAAAAATCTCTCTCCAGCCTTTCTACCCCCTTAGGTACTGTCAGCTCCTAAATTTAAAGGATACTGAAAATGCACATCTTCCTGCCGCATCAGGTTCATTCATGGAGGGGGTCGCTGCACCCATATAGATGAGAAAAACATTTCTCCCCTATCATATGAAATCCAGATGCGGTCTTAAGGAATTCTGAATTTTCTTTCTTCCTGAGTGTTGCTTTTTACCCAGTGAATGTGGGCAGTTCATGGTTCCAGTCAGCACTGCTGGCACAGATTTTTATCTATAAATATATGCATATATCTGTAGATATCTACACCTACATCAATATAAATAAATACAAATAAAAAATAAAATGAAATATAACTATAAATACAGTGGCAGCTGGATGGACACTCACCTTGCTCAGAGAGCTTTGTCCTTGCATGCAGCTTTTCTGGGCAGTGAGGGTCACCTCTGGCAGCACTGCCAGATCTGTGTGACAGCAGTTGAAGAGGAGAGCAAACACAGGCCAAGATCCCAGAGCTGACAAAATGTAGGCTGGGTCTGCAGGACGTGTGTGGCCACAATGGCAGTACTATAATTATTTAAAAAATGAATTAAAAGCTTGAATTTTGTTCACTTTATGGGCTTCACTCCCCGTATATTTTTTTTTTTTTTTCAGAAGCATAATTATATAGTGAGTGTTTCTTCCCAGTGGAAGTGGTTTCTGCTGGAGTGAGGGGGCTGCTCATAGAACCCCATCCACCTCTCCTCCTTCAACCTCACCTTCCCTGAGTTGCACTGCAAGAGTCTAAATTGACTTTTGCCCTGGTGAGCATCACATGCAGCAACCAGAGTAACAAATGTGAAACCTTACTGAGTGTGTCACCTTGCTCCAAAGTGAATGCAGTGTTATTTAATACATTTAAACCCCCCTGTGGAGATGAATTATTGAAAGGAAGGAAATTGTATTCTTCTAAACCCACTTTGATGGCTGCATTTATCACATGATTAAATGGGGACAGCAATGGTATTTTCCCACTAAGAAATGTGTTTGGAAATATGTTAACCCTTGCTGCACCAGGGTGAAGACAAAAATAATATTTATTGACCTTTCTAGGGCATGTCTTATTTGTTTTCAGGGTCTAAATAACCATTGTTATTTCCACCATAAAACTTTAAGACATTTAACCTCTTTCAATCCTGTGTACAAGGCAGTGCTGTTACCTCCCCTGTACTGCATCTCACCTATGAAATCATAGAATCATGGAATGATTTGAGTTTGAATGTTCCAACTTTTTGCCATGAACAGGAACACCTTCCACTAGACCAGGTTGTTCAGGCTCTTTCAATTGGTCCCAATTATTTCTGATTTAATGAAAATACGAGGAAACACAGCATCACGCTTATAATTCTGATTCTTTATTCTGTTCCTTAGTTCTGAAAACTGTAACCCAGATTTGTGTTGTTTTTGCCAAGTTAAACTTCTGCTGATTTACTGGTTTATTATAGAGTTTCATCCTCACTTTTAATGATAATCCAGGATGCTGAAATTCCTTTGGAGTTAACTCGTAAAGCTGGACATGTATCAGAGAGGTAATTTATATGCAGTGTCATTATAAAACACAACAGGTTCTGTAGGATAAGGCATGTGGTGCAGATAACATTTCAAGTAGTTATTTTTGAGTTGATAGCAACACTCTGTGATAAATAAAATAAATGTGTTCACCTAAACACAGATGGAGGTTCTCCACTGCAATCTCACAAACTTGTTGATTTGAGAAGGTGCCTCTGAAGCAAATAATTCCTTTAAGTGTAAGAGAATTTTTCACCCAATTGTCCCAAATATGAAACAGGTGGTGGTTCAGAGCCTATGCCATGGGCAAACCCTGATGAAAATTCCAGGATATGCTTCCATAGATAAGAATGGAAAGGAGTTGGACTTGATGGTCCTCATGGCTGCTCTCTAATTTGAGTTATTCTGTGATTTCTGTGAATGAAAAAACTGAGCCTTGAGTGCTGTTCATCACTGCCACTCTTGGGAGCAAATCAAAGTTGTGTGGTTGGTACCTGCTGAGCATCACCCTTGTCCCTGCTCATCCCTGTAAAGTCTTAATGAATCCTGGGGAAAGTGATGCAGCTAAGCCATCACAGATCTTCTCCTCTTGTGGGTGTTCAAATGGGCAGTTTGTCACTTCAACAGTGAGGTGACAGGACTGCATCTTACTGTGTCCCCTGCAGTAAATCACAGTAAAGCTTTGCAGTGCCCCTTCACTAATGTGCTTTAATTAAAGCTGTGCTACCACGTGATACCCTGGGATGAGCATTAGGTCACTCCAGTGAGCCTTGGATTAATTTGGTTTGGTGCAAAAGGACTTTTTCCCTGCTCCCTAAACCAGTTAAGACCTTAATCTCACCTCTTGTCTCACTGTCTTCTCCAGATGCTGGAAGGGAGCTGGGAATGGTAGAGCAAGGAAGGCTCTTCCTCATGGGAAATGAAAGTTGTTCTTCTGCCCCTTTTTATGCAACTTCCCAAAGCCAAACTCACAGAAAAGAGGTTCCCAAGGTCCTCCTTGGCACACAGAGACTGTGCCATGGAGAAATCTTTAGTGGCTGTGTGGAGAGACTGGATGAAACCACAAATGTTTACTTCCATGAACCCAGTTTTCCATGGGGCAGAGCTGAAGATCCTGTTTCCAATCCATGCAAGCCCTGGATTTTTTGTGAGCTGTGGTTTGCACACCTCACTTGGATGAAATGAAACACTTCAGTGTTTTATTTTCTACCTTCACTGCGTCTGTAAAGTCCTGAATGTAATAAAACTATTGAGATGTTTCCTAGAACCTTAAGTCAATATTACACCTGACACAATTGAATCTCTTGATCTGCTACATTTCTTGCTTTAAGAAAGATTTTCCTTTCCCCTTCCCCTTCTCCTTTCTGTATTGGGTTACATTCACATGAAGAGCTCAGCAGTGATGTGCTGAGAAACAAAGGTGATTGCTCTAAAAAAAACCCAAAAACAAAACAGCAAACAAAAATAAAAACATCAAAGCATCTTCTTGCAATCACAACTGATTTCTGGTGAGCAAGGAAGGTGTTTTCTCCCTTTCTGTGCCCAGTAGTTTGTAACTAGTTAGATGATTTAAGGAAAGAGACTGGGAATGTGGCTTTTATGTGCAGCAGGACATAGTGACCTCTTCCAGAAGCTGAGCACTGGGAAGTTTGATTGCCCTACGGTGGGAGCTCCTTCATTGACCCCTATATTTAAGCATGATTAAAACCACCACTGAAGAGTCAGGCACAGGAGAAAAAAAAAAAAAACAAACCATCTTTCACAGCAGTTGCTGGGAGTGGGGTGAGGGAAGCTATGGATGCTGCACACTTTGGAGTGCCATCTGCTGGCACAGGACTCGGATGGATGTGGGAGCCTGGTTTTGCAGTGCTCAGATGAAAACGGTGTCAGGGAAGCCCTGATGAATCACTGAGATGAGAATAAACTCTGCAAAGAGTTGGGGTGAAACAGGGTGTTTTGTGTGTCTGTTGGGGACAGAATTCCTTGCTCGATTGTGGAAATCTGCTCCATGTCCCCTCTCTGTACTGAGGAGAAGACACATAATAACAGGGTTTAAATAAGTATAATATTAATGATGTTGTGTATAAATATATGACTTCTGAGGTTCCTAGGAAGGAGGAATTTGAGCTTTAGTTCACATCTGTTGGGAGCTAGGCAGTTTTTAGCCTCAGCTGGTCTGGTTCTCATCTTTACTAAAGTCCACAGGGCTGCCTGTGCAGGTCCTCTCTCTACCCAGTTCATATCGTTTTGGCACTGAGAGTGAGCATAGCTCTTGCTCATCAGCACATCTGCCTCAGGCACAGTAGGGTCTGGAAGGCCATCTGATAAATGGCAGAAGGTGACATGGTGACACATTTCTGGTGTAGCATGGGGAAGTGCTAATTTGCTATTTTTGAGTTTAAAAGCTTTGTAATTTTTTAAATGAACAAGAAACCTCAGCTCTTCAGTGTGAGAGCAGGTAAATGGTGATAGAAAATGGTGTTCACCTGTTGGACACCTGCCTGCCTGGTCGGAGCTGCCAGCCAGTCCCAGACTGCAAAAAGTGGGGTATGAGGGAGTGTTTTGCACAAAAAGGGGGAAAGGAATTTTTATTTACAGAGAGCCATATTTTTTGTTTAAATGTTTTGTTGTCTGCCTTCTTTTTTGTTTTGTTTTTATATGTTTTGTCCCTCATACAAAGAGGCTCGTTTTACAAAGATGCATTCTTTGCATGTGGGATGTCATTTGTTTTCTTGTCCTACACCAATCCTGTTTCTCTTGAGATGCATTTTATTTTGGGCTTGATGATATCCAGTGTTATAAAACCTTTTTCTCCTCCTAACATTGCTTGTTGCTTCCAAGCCTACAGGCACTGACCCGTTGTAGACTTGAGTTCACACAAAATCCCTTTAATCACCCTTTTGTCTTCTTGACTCTCCCCTTGTTCCCTCTTCAATCTCAGAGCTCACCACTGCTGCTTTTTGCCCTTCTAAGCTGTGAGGAGCAGACAAACGTTGCAAATTATTAACTGACCGCGAAAGCAAAGGTTTTAAAATGTGTGGTCTGGAGCTTTGTGGGCTATTTTTGGAGCTGCTTTATTTGGAACTGCTTCTTTGTTTACAAACTGGTGATTGCATATAAGACTTGATACTAAAGAGGAGGTAAGTTGGGAAACCTTCCAATGCTGAATTTTAGTAGATGCCCCTGCAGATCACAAACAGTTTGCAAACTGAGATGTTTCTGCTCTGTAGGGGGAAGAACCCATCCCCATTTGTGGTGTGTGGCCCCTGGCTGGACACCAGTGCCCACAAAAGCTGCATTGTCACCCCCCTCAGCTGATCAGGGGAGACAAAATGTCATGACAGGCTTATGGGTCAAGATTAGGACAAGGAGAAATCACTCACCAGTTACTGTCACCGGCAAAACAGGCTTGCTTTGGAGAAATTAGTTTAATTTCCTATCAATTAAATCAGAGTATGATAATGAGAAATAAAATGGAATCATAAAACATCTTTCCCTTACCTCTCCCATCTTCCCAGGAGAACTCACTCCTGAATTCTCTGCCTCCTCCCCACCAGCATCACAGGTGCATGGGAAATGGGGCCAGTTTATCACAAGTTATCTCTGCTCCTCTTTCCTCCTCACCCTGCTCCAGAGTGGGGCCCTTCCACAGGGTCTCAAATCCCACCAGCAAAACTCCTCCAGCACAGGCTCATCTCTCCACACATCCACAGGTCCTGCCAGGGTTCTCTGCTTTGCTGTGTCTTGGGTTTTTTGTTCTGTTTCTTTTGTTCTGTTTTTTTCATGATTCTCAGAAGGAAATGGAAATTGGTGGGTCTGGATGTGTTTATAAAGAGGAATAGGTTGAGTAGCTATCAGGTGCAAGGACGTTTTGCATGCAAAGAGCCTACAGCATTGGTGTGTTTCCTGGGTTTGTTTATCCACTCTTTATCATGGAATATTGGGTGTGGGAATGGGAGTAAACCTGGCAAGTGAAGTCAGACACTTTTGTGTGGCCCCTTGGTGAAAGCTCCTGTCTCTGAGAGCAGAGGAATCGGGCTGCAGTGTCTTCATGGTGAGGAGATTTGGAGAACATCCTGTTTCTTTCAGTAGGGTTGTGTTGTTGTTTTCCTTGCTTACAGAGCAGGAAAGATGGAAGGGAGAATGAAAGTATTTCAGTGAGATTCATCACATGTGGTTTCCTCTTCAAGAAAGAAGTGTAGTCATTGCAGATGTTGACAGGAAGTCATTTTGCAAAAGGAGTGATGTGACACCTTCCTCTGTTCATTTCCCTGAGTTTCTACTGAAAAGCCAAGGAATGGGTGAGATATTTCATATTTATCCACATCATTACATTTAACACCTCGGAGCTTTCCTTTTGATATCCTCTGTTAATTCCCAGCATCACAGTAGGAAACAAATCAATCTCCACATTCCCTGCTGCAAATATTTGGTGATAAGGTTACTGATAAGCTCTAAATTAGTTTTCATAGTTTCAGAATGCAAAGTTATAGATGCTATGGTCTTACATACCATGGCAACTGGTTCCTCTTGGCAGGTTGCTCCACTGCCTATGATAAAGATGACTTTGGCTTCATTTCAGGACAAGTGATGTGAGAAGACCGCTTGTCTGCAAAATCTTTTCCATCAAGAAAATTCCTTGTGCTATGATTCACTCATGCCATATGTGGAGGAATTAAATTCTGGGTGAGACACATGAAGGAAACCCCAGTGGAGGAGAAATAATTTGACAGCTGATCCATAGAGCTCTTTCAGCCACCTCTAAAGAAAACGCTGCGATGCCAGTATCGGTTTCATTACACATCTGGGCTTGACTCATCTGCTACAGTGAAAGAAGAAAGAAACCCAAAGAAATAATTAAAGTTCATTATTGAGTGTATATGAAATAGTATTATTAAAGTATCTCCCTCACATTTATTTATAACCCTTCTTCCTGACAGAGCCTGACATGTTTCGCAAACACCACTGAATGATTATATATTCTTTGCCCAAAATCTGAGGATGTTGCTCTGCATTCTATTCATCACTTGCTCAGTCAAAATTTATGTTCCCGCACAATCTGTACATTTTCTGAGATCTCTTTGTGTAGGTACATTACTCATGAGACCTACCAGGCATATTTAAAATAAGTCAGGGTAGAAGGCCTCAGATTTCTTTCAGAGAAAGCCAATTTCTTCTGAGGAGTGTTGGACTGGGCACTGTCACTGCATGATAGGGGGAGACTGGAGGAGAAGAATATCTCCATCCTCACACTCCAGTAGACATGTTTTGGTTGGCAGGATGGAGTTATCAATGACAACACTCATCCAGGACAACTGAGCTATCATAGCTCCTCTTGGAAAAATTCCTGGGACTTCAGGATGTGGGCAATGCTCAGAACCTTTTCTGAAACTCGGCCAAGTGTAGTTTCTTTTTTTGACCAGGGCAGTGATTGTTCCTCTGTACTCAGCACTGGTGAGGCCACACCTCAAGTGCTGTGTCCAGTTCTGGGCCCCTCAGGTCAAGAGGGGCTGGAGTGTGTCCAGGGAGGGTCAGCAGAGCTGTGGAAGGGTTTAGGGAGTCAGTCCTGTGAGGAGAGGCTGAGGGAGCTGGGGTGGGGGCTCCGCCTGGAGAAGAGGAGGCTCAGGAGGGACCTTCTTCCTCTCTACAATTCCCTGACAGGAGATTGTATCCAGGGCAGTGTTGGTCTCTTCTCCCAGGGAACAAAGGACAGTATGAGAGGAAATGGCCTCAAGCTGTGCCAAGGGAGGCCCAGGTTGGACATCAGGAAGAATTTCTTCATGGAAAGAGTTGTTAAGCACTGGAAGGGGCTGCCCAGGGAGGCGGTAGACTCACCATCCCTGGAAGTGTTCAAGAAGCAACTGAACATGGCAGTTGGTGCCCTGGTCTGGTTGACAGGGTGGTAGTTGTTCAAAAGTTGGACTTGGTGATCTTGGAGATCTTTTGCAACCTCAGTGATTCTGTAGTTCTTACAAAACTTAAGCCCATATCAGCGTCCTTGGGAGACTGGCCCAGGACACACCTCAAGGGCTTGTCTCTTCTCTGTGTTCCCGCTGGTCTCACCCCCTTCCGTTTGCCAAAGGAGACCTGAAAATAGATTCGAGGAGTATGGATTAGCTGTGTGGCTTTGGTGTATTAGCACAGCTGTGTTTGAGCTGAGCAGCAGCAGGGGTAAGAGCACAGGCAGTGGATGCAAATAGAAGGACTCCAGCAGAAAGGTAATGTAAACTCCCCAGGGACTTTAAAATGCTGAGCCAGATCGATGCTCCTTTGCTGATGGAAAGTGTCACCTCCCTCAGCAGGCAGTGTCAGTGGTTCAGGGAGAGCTTCCCATGGAGAAAGTCGGTGTGCAGCCTCATGATAATAATAAAATATGCAGGGATATTGTGGACTCAGTCACCTTCCGCAATTTGGCGTGGAAAATATATGTCCAACACTAACTGTGCCAACAATTTCTTCTCTCAGTCTGATCTCAGATAAATACAGAGTTTAGTATTTATCTGGAGGAGCAGTTTTTTCCAATTTTTTTTTTCCCATTTTTGTCTTTATTATTAGAAGTACTCTGTGGCAAGAAAGATTCTTTTCCAGAATGTGGGCAGAATGTTAGTTTATCTTCAGAAACTAGTGACAAATATTTCTTCAACAGAAGAGAGATATTTTTGCCTATAAATGAGATTTCCTGCTCCCCAATAGTTGGTCTGTGTATGGTAATGAAGGAGAAACAACAGGAATTTGTAGATTTTCATAATGGCTACTCTAGTTTTGACTAGCAAGAGTTCCAGTCCCTGTGAGGGTCCTATGTCAGCCCCTGTCATACCTGCGTGGGAGATCTGTGCATTTTGAAGGTGACCTGGATCTGCCTTTGGCTTCCTTTTAATTCACTTCCATGCTTTCTTTAATCTTTAAAGGGTCCCATTTCTGAGCACCTTTTATGTTCTTCTTTCACTCTTGCACAGTCCCTGCTCTCATTTGTTTGGCTGTCCCTCTTCCTTTGTCACCATCTCTGCTTTCCCCCCTTACTCTGTTCATGTCATTCTCCTCTGTAAAATTCTTGAAAAAGCATTTGAGAGCAAACAGCACCGAAGCCATTTCCTTGTGATGGAAATCCCCCTTTTATAGCGTATGATATGATCAGTTACATTTCTGCCCATAAGCATAGGATTAATATTTAAATTGTGCTTATTGACATAATGATACCCATTGTGAGACTAACAATATAAATATGCTGGAGGAACAGCTAGGAAAACAAGATAAGAGAGTCTCAATGCCCAGGGGACGTACACAAGGTGGAGAGTAATAGGGAACATTATGTATTTTGCTCATCAACAATTTTTCAGTGAAAGAGGATTTAAAAACTGCTGCAGTTTTCAGTATGTTAAGAGTGTGAGGTGAATTGGGATTAGCTTTTGTAGTGACTCCATGTTGTAACAAACTACTTGTGACTCAAGCTTAGTTTGTGAAGTTCCTCATCTCACTGGAGCCTGTGGAAGTCCAAAGTGTCCTCAGCAAATATTGCTCTTTTCTTAGTTGAAAACTTGAAGAGATGTGAAACAGGGTTGATCCAGGGTTCAGAGTTTGAATGGTAAAAAAAGTCAGTTTCTGCCTGATTTCTGCACTGCCCTTTAGGAGAACGGGGCAGCCTCCTTGGAGAGAAAAGTAGTGATCTTCATAACTCAAAAGTAAAGTGTCATGCTGGAAAGTAACCATCTGAAATGAGACAGACATGTTCAGTACAGGTGCCACTGAATAATTAAATATCAAAAGCCAAATAAAGGTGGAAATAACTTTTGAAGAGACATCACGGGAAAATAAAGGATCAAAAAGGACTCCATTAATAGGCAGGAAAATTTTTCTATAGCCTTCACTAGGATAAAAATTCCACTCTCACCAACTAAATCCCAGGAATTATAACTGTTTTCTTGGTGATATTATATTTCTTGGTCAGGATCCCTCCTTGTAACATGAAAGCTCAGCCTGGAGCTTGGGAGAGAGGAGGGTGGGATTTGTGAGGAAGCCAACTTTTACACAGTGGCCTCAGCACTGCAGTACATCCTTCTTGGTCCACATTGGGCCTCCCTTGATTGATATAAATTGACCTCCAGGCTTCTTTTTGCTTCTCACATTGTTCTGAGCACTAAATCCTGGACAAGCAAAGACCTCTTGTCTGACCCGAGCACATTTCATGGATAATCTGTGTGTGTTCTGTAAACTCTGTAACATCTTCAAAAACACAGCACTGAGCATCTGCTTCCTCCTCTCTCCCCACCACTGGTTTGTTTCTAATGAAATATTTATTAAGTGAATGATATTTGCAGTCAGAGAAGGAGATAATTCATGCAAGCAATCAGCTCTGGGTTAACTGGAGAATGAAAATGTCTTGGACCGTAGCAAAAACTCATAATCAAAGGGCTCCCCAGCTATCCATCAAACAATCAATTACTGTATCCATTAGTCCCCTTTCACCACACATTAGAACAATTTACTAGACATGCTAATGTCCGGGTCATTGCTCCTTAAGGATGAGCAAACAGCAGAGGCATCTATCAAAGTTTTGATGCAGTGTGATCTCATACAGTGTGAATATATAGCTTAGATCACTTCATATTCTCATGGTGTTGAGTCTATTAAAGACCTGGTCTGTGAGGGAGATGCTGGTTGCCTCCCGTCCTCACCAGCTGAGGGAAACTTGTCAGAATAAGTTGAACGTTTCACATGATTCTGCCTTCTGTGTGGTGAGACAGAAGGTCATTCTGTGTGGCAGGTAAATAAACAAACTGCACATCAGTAAAACAGAGGCGGTTTTGCCGCTTCTTTGTCACACTGGCCAGGTAATTGCAAACACGTTTTCTACTCTTACATGTGCCATGTGGAGAAAAACAGGATTTCTCCATGAGGAGGGAATCCACGAGGCAGGTTCTAAGGCATCACCCCAGACTTGTCTTGCCTCTCTGTCCTCATCTAGTCCCTGACAAATCTACTGGGAACTCAAACCATGCATGCTGAGGGAATTTCTGTTAATTCCTCCACAGTGTGGATTCCTATCTCTGAAGGCAACAAAACTCTTTCTACAGGTAGCTGGGAGAAACAAACACATCTTATTGTACTCAGCTGAGCTAAGTAGGATATATTGTTTTCCATGGGGAAAAAAAAAAATCTGTGTGGTTTTCAGTCAAGGGGTTTTTTGGTGTTGTTTTGGTTTGTTCTTTATTTCCCATCTCCCTTGGCCACAGCTGGGCACGTGTAGTGTAAATCTCTACTTCTGAGCCTGACATTCAAGCTCCCTTTACAGTCTATGACACAATCTCATGTTAAGTAGCTGTCAATCTTTTTAATCTGGAGAATAGGGCTCTTATCTCCATTGACTTTATTGACCATGTCTCCATTGATTATAGTGGGAGTCTTAATCAGGAGCTCGGAGGTCAGTGCCTCCACTGTGGGTATGTAAAGCTTGGAGAGGTGGATTTCTGGCAGTTCAATTTCTGCCTGATCAATTCAAACAAAGATATCCACTGTGCAAACATCTCAATTTGGTGTTAAGAGGGATCCCACTTACATGTCAATGGCACCGGTCCTGAACCAGCATCTGCCTAGTTTATCCCTTCTTCTCTGAATGGCACTTGATATCTGATAGAGTTAAGTGGCAGCTCTGGTAACAGGATAAAGCTCCTTGTCTCTTGCCAGTTTGGAGAAAAGGCCAAAAAAAAGAAGGGCAGAACTTTGTTGGGTTGAATCTCCTGCTGGAGAAATACACTTCACTGTTTTGAGTAGACAGGGAGCAGAAGGAAATAAATTCCTGCAAACATCCTTTCTGTAGTTCACTGTGATCCCTTTGTCCCCACAGACTTCATGGGTTCAGTGCCAGTGTCTGCACACAATTGTGTTAGTGAGGGGCTTCTTGTGCAGTGAAAATCTGGGTTTATGTGATAAAAATCTCATTTTCATGAACACAGACTTTCAGAGGAACAGCAGAAAACTGTCCTCTTTCCACAGAGAGTCCTGCTCCAATGTGGGTTTGCAGACAGAGGTCTCTTTCAGGGAGTGAAATATGATTTTAATTCAGTGAGTGTGTCCCAGCCTTTCAGAATCAGTTCATTACTTCTTTATTACTGTAGGAGTGGAAAATGATCAGATTTGAGTCCTTTGGGACTAGGTCAGATAGTTAGGAAAATTATCAAGCTGCAACAAGTCAACCAATCCAAGGCCCATGCAGCATTTTTGAGAGTGGACTTTAACATGTGACAAAATTTCTCCTGTGTTTGGGTGGAAGTTTCAAACAGAAATATATTTTTATGGCACAAGCAATGAAATCTTGGAGTTTATGACTTGGGAAGGGCATTGGTATGTACAGAGAGAATAAAAAAGAACACGAACAGGGCAAGTGAAATAACATGAGGTATATAGTCTATAAACATCAGATGAGAAAATGAGGGAGCTAAATTAAATAGTCTTGGAGAAAGTATCAATAGAGACATGATTACAGTCTATAAATACTTTCAAGGTTAAAATACAAATGAAGACCAGGTGAATTATTCACGGAGTTAAATGATAGAAGCCAGAATAGCCTGATGTTAGGAAAGAAACATGTAGGTTAAGTGCTAAAACTAATAAAGAACACTCATGTGGATGGTTAAAACCCCATCAGTTTGCAAAGTCAATAGCACAGTTAAAACAGAAGTAAAATAAATAATAATGATAGTGCAATAAAAATCTGTGGTAGAAATTATCTGAATGTTTATCTGTGGCCTCTCCTGCCTCTGACGCAGTTAAGACATTGTCCTGATATTAACTGGAAAAATGGGCAGATTATGGACGATTTTGTTACATGTCACGTTCCGGAGGCGCTGAGCGGAAAACCTTTCAGCATTTTTTTATCTTAATCCTTTCGCTGAATACTTTATTTTGGAAACAGTTTAGGTAGCTTTTCAATCCTCATGAAAGCCTGTATGCTAATGGGGTGGTGTGGGACTGAGTGAGGAAAGGTTAACATCTCTGTGAGCGTATATCACCAAGACAGCACGGAGCACCTGAGGATAATAAAGCTGCTCTGCACTGCTTCTCTCCCTGAAACTTCCTATTTCTTGTCACTGTTTGGAAGGTTAAATTCACTTCATCCTGCCCTGTAAAGGACTCATGCAGGATAAATTAGCAAACTGCCAAATTCTCCCTATTTCATTCTCCCTGGACAAACTAACTCAGAAGCAAGATTTTGTTCCCTTCAGCAATGTTTACTCTTCCTATTTTCATTATTTCACTTTGCAGGCACTTTGGTGCCAAATATACCTCTGTGTCCAAATTTCCCTAATATTGTTAGTTTCTCTTCCTTGAGACATTGCCTAGATCTGTAATAACTCTATCACTATTCTTGAGGAAGAATATGATTTTCTTTCTGCTCTTGTGTTTTTCTCTAAATCAGTAAATATCCTGACTTGATTTGACTTGAAATTCAAGTTGTCACTCTTCATTTTTCTGGAGATTGAAGCTCGCATCCTCTGAACAAAGTTGACTGTTGTTAAATATCTCCAGTAAAACAATGTCCTCTTGCCCATGTCAGCCCTCGCTGTCAGAGCACACAGAAATCAGGGCAAGCATTTAATTCCCTTCAATAAAAAGGATATTTTAAGGTTGTTTACAGGTGGGTAGATTAGGCTGAGTTAGGTGGGAATTATCACTGGCCAGGAGAAAGAACCATCAACCCCTCCTGCGTGGATAGGTGGGCACTGGGAAAGTCCCCATTGATGTTTTGGGGCTTTAGTGGGAACACTTAGAGGGACAGAAGCCATTTGGCCAATTTTGTTGAATACATTCTGTTTCACTGAATGTATCTTTAGGAACAAATGCTACAGAACCTTTTGATAGTAAAAGTTCCTGTCTAACTGGGCTCTGCTGTGCAGTGCTCTCCCATAACTGTGCACTTAAAAAAGACAACACTGTAATCAAATTCTAATTTCCAAGCATCTTTATTTCATCCCAGTATTGCCACTTGGATGATTGTGTCCCATCTGATGTTTGGAGGAAAAGGGGGAAAAAAAGTTTGATTGGAAGCATGGGGAGATTGTAATAGGAAATCAATTCTCTGTCCCCCCAATGTAATAGGGACATGGATCATTTGTAGTGAGTCCTGAGGAGGCCACAAAGATGCTCAGGAAGGTGGAGTACCTCTGCTCTGGAGACAGGCTGGGAGAACTGGGGGTGTTCACCTGGAGAAGAGAAGGATCCAGGGAGAGCTTAGAGCCCCTTCCAGTGCCTAAAGGGGCTCCAGGAGAGCTGGAGAGGGACTTGGGACAAGGGCCTGGAGTGCCTGGACAAGGGCAAATGACTTCAGACTGAAGTAGGGTAGATTTAGATAAGGTATTAGAAATAAATTATTTAATACGAGGGTGGTGAGGCCCTGGCACAGGTTGCCCAGAGAAGCTGTGGCTGCCCCATCCCTGGAAGTGTCCAAGGCCAGGATGAACAGGGCTTGGAGCAATCTGGGATAGTGGAAGGTGTCCCTGCCCATGGCAGGGAGGTTGGAATGAGATGGTCTTTCAGGTGCCTTTCAACCCAAACCTTACTCTGGTTCTATGATTATTCACAATGAGATTCTTTTGTCGATGGTGCCAAAAGTTATGGTGGGATGATGAGGTGTTGTCCCATCCTGCTGCTCAAAGCTCTTCTCCTACTTTCATCCTTCTCTCCCACAAAGGGGGGACCCCACTCTAACCTTGTCTTGAGTCCCCAGCCCCATTCCCATCAAGTGACCACCCACCCCTACGAGGCTCTTCCAGATGGTGACAAGATTCCTCTGATTTTTGTCCTGATTTGGGATCAGGCTTTTGGGCAGTAACAGAAACATCCTGGCAGTGAAGGGCTGTAAAATGGGCAGATACTTTTTATAAAGAGTCACTAAATGAGAGTGATTCTCAATCTCAGGCTCTGAACATTTGCTCAGACACTGAGCAGTCCACTGAAACCCTGCCAAAGGCCAGGAACAAAGAGAGATTAAAAAATTGATGCCAATGAAGTTTTGTGGGAGTCAACCATGTTTCTAAAAATAAAAGTGGCTGAGCAGTCCAAAAACAAAATGCAAAATACAAAAGCAGTCTATTTTTTGAAAGATAGAGACATACTTTTTATTTCCAGCATCTTTCTACTTTTCCACAGCTCCAGAGTGGCACTGTGCCCGTGCTGGGGTTGTCTCTGCTGCAGGAAATCAAGCTGAATTTGGTTCTTGACTCCATGTGAACCCAGGAAAAAAGGACTCCTCACTATTTTATTTTATTTTATTTTTTTTGGTACTAGATGGGTGTTAATGGGTGAGCCAGTGACTCATTCTTCCTCTTGTTTGCCTTTCTAGCAGGAACCTGCTCACCAGCTGGGCAGCACATATGTTGGGAGGCAGAGACAACACGATCCTTTCTAGACAGTCTTGATGTGTCTGTGAGCTCTTTCAAGCATTGGCCATTTACACAAGTGCTGGGGGTTTCAGCTGCTCGGTGAGGGAGTCTCTGTCTTGCATCAGGATCCAGGGACAATGCAGAGCTCAGCTCTCAGACAGCACTGCCAGCCAAAATGTGGTGCCAGCAGAGATGTGCGGAGACAGAGGATGCTGAGGATATAGCACAGACAGCTAGGAAAGGGCAGGAGCAGCTTTAGGAATGTGTTGTGATGCTATAAAAACACCAGTGAATGCTCTCCTTCCAGACAGTCTTAAAGAAATGTTTTATCTGCTTGCTCTTCGCGTATGGAGATGCCACCTGGAGGTGGTGGCAGCCCTGGCAGTTGGCTCTGGGAAGGATGGGTGCAGTCAGGCTGAAGTCATTCAGTGAAATGGGTTTGAAAAGCAGAGCATGTTGGGTTACAGAGAGGGGAGATGTGTGCCTCTCTTCACTGATGCTGTTTTGCTTCACTCACATCGCCGTGGGACCGTCTATTTACATGGTAGATAAAGTTGCCAAATCAAGAGGGGGGAAAAAAAAGGAGAAGGACTGGAAATAGGAACAGAACAAGCTGCTCCTTGCTTCAATCAGACAGGGTGAAAGTACATGGCAAACGTAGCCCTCATGATCAACTGAAGTTTGACCTAGAAGCTGATGATCTCCATGAGCAAAATACGAGTGTCAGCCCCACCATCTAAGCCTGGTAGGAAGGACATTCCTCCTAAATTTGGTCTTCACTGAGGGGAGAAAATGTGCTGTGCTTCTTAAAAGCACATCAGTTATCAGAGAGCTAAACCTCGGGCCCCTGGCTTATTTTCTTTTTCTTCATCTACCACAGACAGGTCATTTAATTCTCCCACCCTGAGTACAGTAAGATCAACTCTGAACTCAAGCAGCCCTGGGTGATGAGGTCAGGATTGCTTAGAATGAATTTGGTGAAGTAATAAAGTCTTGAAGGCAAACGAAAGAAGAAGAAAACAGTAGGAGGTATGAACTAGGTACTCTGCTGCTAAGTCTCTTCCAGTTCCAGGAAACCGAAAAGATTTTCTCAGTCCTTATGACTGCAGAGACCTGAACGAGTAAATTTAAAAATGCTGAAAAGCAAACTAGCAAAATAGTTTCTGTTAATACATTTTCCCTAAAATCAGTAATTTCTTGCAGATTCTGTAGTAGGAAACTGAGAGAGGGTGGTTTTCTTGCTCAATTTCACATTCCTTTCAATCAAAAGCAAACACCTTGATCAAGAGTGAGGACAGAAACACACGAAGGATTCTAGTTAATTTAAATAAAAATGCACTTCAACCCTTCCCTTTATGCTAATTTCCCTATCCTGGTTTGTCTCATGCTAGATTGGTGCAGAGTAATCAAATTTGCATAAGTTGAAGAAAATGTGGAATCTATTGCTGTATTTGCCCATGTCAGTGATGCATGCAGGAAGGATTCAACACATTTCACTTGAAAGTTGTCCTTGTTGTGGTAGTTTTACATTTGGCCTTTTTTTTAGTGAAAAGGAAGAACAGAGAATGGTTAATTTGTGATTTCTTGTGATGCATTTCTTTCCCAGTTGTAGGAAGCTCCTCTCCTAAGACAACAGAGCTTGGATTACCAATCACTGCTGTGATCTTCTGTGTGAAAGATAATGCAAAATTGTAATATCACTATTTCTCTCCTCTAAAAGATTTAGAAGTCCCAGGCTGCTTGTTCTGTGCCTGCCAGAGGCCTTTCTACCTGTAATTGCTTTGGGCTTTTGCTTGGCATGGTACAGCTCTAAATCTCATTGAGCCTGCAAGGTTAGTTGTTTTGGAAGGATGGTTTGAGAGAGATCATCTAATCCAATTTATCTGTCAGCCTTAACCTGGCTGTATTTTGGGGATAGTCAGGCTAAACTGGCTGCTCTGTGTCATTTTTGTCCCAGGCAGCTTTGCGGTGCCAACCTGCGATTAAAAATGCGTCAGGCAGAGTAACTCCAGCAGTGCTCTGCACTGTGGCCCTCCATGCACGGTGTTTTATTGATCTCTAATGCAGACACTCCAGCCTCATTATTCTACATGCAATAAAATGTGAAACTCTGAGCCTGGATGCTACTGAGAATAGGAGATCCTCATAAAGTGTTGCCTGGCTGTTTATGTGTCTATATGTACTATAAAGCAAGAGATAAACATCTCTGCATTTGCATTTTGTTTGAAAGCCGGAGCCAAAATGTTACCCAAGGAGATGTGAGAGTATGCAGGAGCTGTGGGAGGTGTGGTGGTTGCTGCTGGAGCTGGCCATATAACTGCTAGAGGTGCAGCAGACTTCTGGAGATTGGGAAGAGAGAGCAACCTTCCTTGGTTTACTCCCTGAGTCATATAAAAGCTCTGAAATACTCTCTTTTCATGGTTGCAGAAGATTTCCTTGGAGCTGCCGGCAGTCTGTAGTACAAAATTAGCTCAGACAAGTGAGACTGGTTTTACCTGTGCTCGTATAAACTGCAAGGAAACAAGGAATTTGTGAATGGTGCTGTGCATATCGAAGGCATCTCCAGGGCCTTACAGCCCAGCAATGCTCCGGCTGTGAAATGTGCATGTGAATGGAGTAGTTGTCAGAAAAAAGGGAACTTGTGCTCCTTCTTATTGTCCAGAATTAGTTTTTCAATCCAAGTGAGGGACTTCTGGCTCAAATTGAACTTACTGTCAACAGGACCCCCAGATCCCTTTCCAAGCCTCTTGCTCCCCTTCCCCACTCTGACAACAGCTCTGCCGCATCCATCCTGAGATGTTGTGCCTGTTTCCTCTTCCCAAACTTTCACACGCAGAAATGAAACCCTCCTCCCCAGGACACAAGTCCTGGTGGAGTTTGGAGTGGAAGGAGATGGTGTAGAAATGGGTTCATGTTTCATTCCAGGCTTAATCAAGTTCCCTTCTCAACTGTCTTTATGCTGAGGTTGAAAGTGGAAGGTTGTGAATGTCTTCCTCAGCCCTTCCTTCTCCCGTGCCTGTGGTGTCACTCACCTGGTGGCCAGTCTGTAAACCCAGCTTCAATAAATCTTGGTTACTTACATCAATTCTTACAGTTCTTTTTGGCAAGGCTGTGAGAGGCTTATTTTATTTCTCACCTTTATTATCTGTCTTTTACTAACCTGAGCTGGAGGGAGTGTGTGTATCTCTATTTGTCTCTGTTGTATAATTTTTCTCTGTATCTTCAGGTTTTGGGGAGATTGGAGAGGAAATTTTCCTTTGAAATTGCTAAACATTTCACTGGAAGTAAAAACCATTTTTCATCCATCTCCAGTCAATATTTCATGCCCTGAATTTGTGGAAAGGGAACAGTCTTGTAACCAGCAATCAGGAATGTCATCATTAAAGTCAGTGAGGTAAAAAAGTGCTGCAGGACTAGGAGGTATCAGGACACTCTCACTGCTACAGGAGACTCCCAGCTCTCTGGAGATGAGCTGTGAGGTTGATGAGCTGGTTGGTGTTACATTAGCTGGAGTTCCCATTGGATTTCTGCTTCTCTGTGGAATAAAGACCATATGGGAGCTAGAAGAGAAGTCATTTCCACCCCTTGCTTGGTGATTTTGTGTGACATGAGTTGTCAAACTCGTGATATTCTGTCCCTTCTGATAGACAAATGGGGAGTGAGGCAGCACCAATTGGGAGGGGGTTATTTTTGGAGGGGTCTCAGACATGAAACTTCTGAGGCAAAGATTCTGCTGCTGATAAAGCACAGGCACTAACAGAAGCTGTCACCATCCAGATAAAACCTTTTTTTTTTTTTTTCCCCTATCAGCAGCTGCATATAGCATCTCCCCATTGGTAGAATAAATCTGATAAAAATATGTAGTTGTAAGCAGCAATGATTTTATCCTGGTGAAAAGATTTTATCCAACAGGAAAAATGTTGTGTCTCAGCATAATTTTTCAGATATGATGAACAACAGAATGGTATGACCCTCAGTCCTAGGGATTTAGTCTTAAAAGAACTACTGAGCATATCAGATATACTCAACTTTTTCTCTGCTATAATTTTTTTTTCATTGGCAGAGTTCAGGTTATAGATATGTCTTGACAAAAATCTGCCAGAGGCAAATTTCAACAAAAGAACAACTTCAAACACATCCAATTAACAATTTATGGAAGGAAATCCAACAGAAAATTACACAGAGATTCACAGGGCATAAAATTTGGCACTAAATCAAATTTATTGTGGAAATGCCTGTACGGGGAGTTACGGCCCCTTCCAGTGCAGTGTCAAAGGGACCTTTATCTGTGGAGGCTCAGTGAGTGCCCTCCATCTGATCTTTTCTTGCTATAAATACAATGTTTTGTCAGACATGGCAATGAACATAGCTCAAAAGGGAATGAAGAACACTGATAAGCCAAGCTATATGTAGCTTTCAATCAGAAGCATTAGAAGTGATTAGATTTCTTCACAGTTTCAGATTTAAGATTTGTTCACTTTATCACAGAAATGAGGGGCTCGTGCCATCGACAGCACAAAATCACTTTTATTTGTTAGCACAGCATACAGACTCTGATAGCAGGTCATGGTGACTGTATTTAACATTATTATGGAGCCATTTTTACGTCTGGAAGGAAATATCAGCCCCCCTGCATCCTGTTGTTTTACTGATTTACTCATTCAGCAGCTGTGGTCGGATTTTTTCAGATGTTAAGGATACAAACACACGTAATTGCCTCAGCAGCTCTGAAATTAGCTTAGGTTGCTACTTTGTTTAGAGAAAACGATCTGTGTCTAGACCTTTACCTATTTAAACACATGAGTAGCTGATTTTTTTTAAGAGATGACTGAGCAGCAGCCCTTGCAATGCATTATCTGAGTAATTTGCAGGGGGGACGTGTTATTTACAGATACCAGGCCCAGCTAGTGAGGATGACAAATAAAGTTGACACAGGCCAAGATAAAGCATATTTGTGGTACAACTGTGTTATTCCATGGATTAATCTAATTTGAAGAGCTGGTTGCTGGCTCTCCTGTTATCCCTCTGCTCCCAAATCAGAACAGGAAACATTTGAACACTTGCACATTTGTCGTCTTCCACTGAAATTCAGACCTGCACAGGACAAGCATGGCTTTGAGTGTCCATTCATGGGCATGGAGGTCCTTGGTGCAGAGTCCTTGCTGTGACCAGAGTACACGAATTTTATTAGAACACTTTTCCTGTGTCTCCATAGGGCAGATTCTTGGGATCTTCCAAGAATCTTGGGCGTGTGCAGTTTGCTTCTGCTCATCTTAACCCACTGGTGAAGATGAGAGGACACCTCTGTCACTAAATGAAGCATTAGGATTCCCCAAGGCTTTATTTTCCTGAGTCCATTAATACACTCTTTTGGCACTGAAACACTCTACCAGGGAAGTTAGTGTCCAAGGCACGTGATAATTAGTGAATAAAACACCCCCAGAGTATCTTAATCCTATTAAAATATGTCTTTTAAAGTGTAAATTAATCTTTAACCTAATTTTAAATGATGGTTTTCTTCCTGTAACACACCCTTTCTCAGTAGATCCCTGGAAAGCAGAAGGTGAAAAAAAATAAGACATCAATGTCAAAGACTTTCATCTGCTGTTCATATTTTGAAAGATACTTGACTGTTGCTGATTTTCCCATTTCCTGCTACTTCTTCCATCACCCCACTTCCTTCACCAAGTTGTGTTGTTTTCCTTGTCTCCAATTAGGTATGGTAATAATAATAATAAAAATAATAATAATAATAAAAAAATAATTTCCGAACACAAAGTCTAAGTTTAGGCAAAAACAAAAATTCTTTTGTTTCTAAATACAGGAATTATATCCTTTTTAAAGAGCTAAAGAAGAGTTACAGAGTTAAACAAACATTTCTAGACTCAAGTCCTCCCACTCCTTCCAGTTCTGCAGTCCTGTGCCCTTCCATTAAACTGTCCCATGGCTCCTTTTCCTGTTCACTCTGTGGGAATTCGGGGAAATTTATATTTCTGAAGATGTAGCCACAGCGAGACAGCAAAGGCTTTTATTTTTCAGGCACAGCTCCCAGTGTTTGTGCTTCAGGTAAACCCAGACTCAGAGAACTGAGCACCCCCCTGAGTACTTGCTCTTGTTCTCTCCTATAGCTTTCAGAGGCTTTGGGGAAATTTAGGTCAAGGATGTGCTGTGGCCACTCCATTTCTTCTTTCAACTGCAGAGCATCATGGTTTGCTTTTTTATTCTAACTTTTATTTAGGAGTCAAAGCTCAGCTCAAGAGCAAGTTAGGTGACCATGAACATTGTTTGAAGTGAAACCCTCATGCAGTTGTAAGGTTGGAGCCTTCATCAGCACCTCTTAGGTTAGAACTTGAGCTCAGTCTCCAAACCAACCCTGAGTCAGTTCATTCTCCAAGTCCAGTCAGGACTGAACCTAACTGGCACAGAACCTAAACAGGCTGGGTGGAGAAGACCTTGCTAAACCTCTGCTACTTTTTGTGTAGATACAACTGGTTCTTGAACAAGGTTTTAAAATCTGGATATGAATATAAGTGCAGCTCCCAAGATAGTAGGAAATGGTATCTTGGGGCTTATAAAACAAGTTAAGGAGTTTTAAAAAAGAGGGGAAAAAACTTATTAAACAGGCAGATAGGACATTGGGGAATGGTTTTAAACTGAAAGAGGAGATATTTAGATTAACTATTAGGAAGAATTTCTTTCCTCAGAGGGTGGTGAGGTGCTAGAATGGGTTGTCCAGAGAAGGACATCCCTGGAAGTGTTCCAGGCCAGGCTGGACAGGGCTTGGAGCAACCTGGGATAGTGGAAGGTGTCCCTGCCCATGGCAGGGGGGTTGGAATGAGATGATCTTTGAGGTCCTTTCAACCCAAACCATTCTGTGGTTCAGTGACTGTGATCTGATGTGTCAGCAAAACCAGGTCAACTCCACAGAGTGAACACCACAAACCTGTGAGTTGCTCGAGCTGATCACTCTGCACTCACATCACTGCAGTGATTTCCCCTTTTATAAACTGTGCTGTTTATGTCATAAATGGAGAGGACTGGAACCTTTGTATTTTGAACCTTATAAGTTGGGTCATAAAGTCTTCAAGACAAATAAATAGGATTTCTGTGTGCCTGAGAAAGTGTCTAATTCAGGAAGAATTTGCAGGGAAATTAAACAAGGTAAATGTGTTATTTTTCAGCTGCACATAAATGTTTTGTTCTGTCAGAACTGTGGAAAATTGAAGTTGGTTGCAGGGGACCCAAAGCAGCTCAGGAGATCTGACTTCAAGTCCCAACATTTCCTTTGAGACTTCAAATGTTTCCTCTCATGCAATTTACTTTTCTCCTCTCCATCTTTTTGCCACTGTTTACTCCATCTCTTATATCAGTATTTTCTTTTCCCACACTAAAGCTGTTTGAAACCAGAAAACATTTACACTTCCTTTGCTTTCTTTCCATTCTCCCAAATTAGCAGAGCCCCAAGACCCCCTTCTCTGACCTGCCTGACGACGAGAAGATCTTTAACGGAGGCGATGGCATGTGGCAGAACCAGGGCCAGGACCAAGCCTTGCTCTCGGAAATCACGGAGGAGGATCTGGAAGCCATCCGCCAGCGGGAAGAAGCCATTCAGCAGATTGAGGTCAGTAACCTCCTCCCACCATGGTTTTGTGAGCTGGAAAGGCAGAGTCCTTGCCTTGTGCCTTGCTCAACGTGATTAAGGAAATGCTGATTTGCATTGCTGTCGGTACAGCATCACGAAAGACAGGCAGATTATCCAGTGTTTCTAAACATGGGAATCAGTGACAGAAGGAAAAGTTGGAAAGCCAGATGATTAGTAATGAAAATTACAAGAGTTAATTAATGGTCATGGGCTAATGGTTGGGTTCTTCCCAGAGAGTCTTCCACAGCTGAGTCTGTAGTGAGATGGTTTAATTGAGCTGGGTTCTGCAGCAAAGCAACTTTCTCAGTGCACTCAAACTTGAAACTTCAGTTTGTCACAGGCAAAAAATACTCAGCTTTACCAGTAGAGAGAATAATAGGTAGACAAAAGGAAACAACTTGTTAACCTTTTCAAATAATTCAATATTTTGCTACTTTAAAGTATTTGGATGCTCTTGATGTAGTTAAAAGAGGACATACTATTTTTATTCCTTTTATTTTTTTCAAAAGCACTGTAAAAATATGAAATAAAAGGAACAAAAAGAGGCCTGAATAAGTTAAGCATCCCACATTTTTCTTTTCATACTTCTTTTTATGCTTTTGGGAAACTCTTGTTAGGTAAATTTAAGCGATAAATGGGTAAAACAAGAACATATTAAACCTTTCTAATTTGTATGCTTTTACAGACCTAAACTCAAGATGAACCAAAAAAAGAGGACTTCAGAATAATCAGAACATTTAATTAAGGCCTAAACTTTGTCCTTTAATTGGATTGGGCTAATTTTATCAGGATAGATTTTGGTTGCTGTACTGCAGGAATTGTGATTGAGCTAACAGTGCAAAAAGGGGACAAAAGTTCCTGCTGGGGGCTGGCGCTTTGAGGTTGGGCCCTCTGTTTGCAAACAGTGGTGCCCACATATGACTCAACTCTCCAAGTCAGAAATGCTGATAGTTTTACAGGAGCAGGTCGAGGTCAGTGTTTGTCTAATTTCTGTTATGGTTCACTGAGCAGAGATGAATGAGCTTTGTGGACTTGTGTCCATTACTAGGGGTGAAACTGTCAAAGAATATTCTCACACTGAGTATCTTCGTCTGTGAATTGTCATTCTACACTTGAGGGATCTCAGTGCATCCAGCAGGACAAACTGTAGGGAACTTTGTTGCAAAGAAAATGCATGTTTTGGACTGTTCCTGCACTTTGATGTTCAAGAAGGATGGTAGCAAATGTATTTCTGAAATGATCTTGTGAGCAACACCACCAGCTCACTGGAGATATTTAACAACTGTCTGAGTAGAATCTTGTGCCAAGTTCTCTGGGATGACCCTGCTTGAGCAAGGATGTTGGACCAGATGACCCCACCGTGGTGCCTCAGCCATTCTGTGGTTCTGTGATTTTGTGATCCTTTTGGTTTGAAATATAGTCAGAGCCTTTTTTATTTTGTCTTTGCATTGCCCCTGTCCTCCCCAGAGAAAAAAAAAAAACCCATTTAATATTTTCCCATTAGGCAGTGGGGAATGACAACCCCCAAGGCAGCCTCAAGCACACCAGCTTTGGAAAGTCAAGATGTGCAGTTGTGTCTCCTTGGAGAGATCTTTATTTTGCTGGTTAAATCCCATTTCTGTGCCACAATCTGATGTCTCTGCACCAATTTGCACAGGACTGTGTGGCAATGGTGGGGTGATTGAGGGGGGTGAAATGAACCCAATCACAGTCCTAAATAACTTAAAAAAAAAAAATCTACATTCATGTATTGTGCAGGGTTTGTATCTATTGATTTGGTCCTGGATACCTTTCTGCCTGACATGATTTTATCTCTGAATAGCTCAGTTTATGCAATTAATGATTTAGTCAGCTTAAGCAATTAATGTTATTTAGGCTTTTGCTTCCTGAGAATGTGTGCACTTTCTTTTTACCTGTTTTTTCCCCATCTCCTCTATCCATTTTGATTTGCTTTCCAAGATCCCCGTTCATCCTCTAAGGAGGGCTGCATTCCACAAACATTATTTCAAATGTAGCTTAAACATTTCTCCTCAGGAGGAAAACATTTAGGACCGATGGCATTTTGTTTAACATCTCTTTTGAAAGAAATATAATGAAAATGAGTTTTTTTGGACAGCATTGTTCCTCTCCCCAGCTGTATTTGAACAAGCAGATGGTGCTTTTAAATAATTTTCACTGTGTTTTGTTTTTCTGTTTGTTGACCCACATGAGCATATTTCTTGTGAAAGGACTCATCTTGCAAATTAAAGCTTCCCTGTTTTCAGTAGAAGTTGTGGGTACACAGGGGATTCCCTGAACTCACAGTCACCATAACAATTTTTTCCAGTATATTTTCATAACCAGTGAGTAGCCAAGAAGGTTAACATGACACATTATTCCTGTCAAACATGACTAATAAACTAAATTTATTGCCAAACTGATGTATAGCATTTGTTGTCGTTTGTTCTTTGGGGACCTGAATGAAGAATAGAGCTGTGCAAAATTTGTCTTGTGCAAGCAGATTGGTCTCACTGGGATTTCCATGTTGCTGCATATCCTGCACCAGAAACATGGAGATCTTGAGCAGCGCAGGAGGTGTTGAAAGAACATCACATCTTCTGATTACACACAACTTTGGAGAAGCTCATGGTGCTGGTACCAGTCATGGGGCTTTTTTTTAAGAGACATTGAATTTGCCCTTTTTGCAAGAACAGGTATAAAAACTTTTTTATTGCTGAAGAAATAAGGAAATAAGTTCTCTTCCCATCTTGTGCCCTGAAAAACAGATATGAAGTTGTGCCCATAATAGACATTTTCTTAATGTTCCAATGACTTTTTCCCACTTGTGCGTTTTCCACATCTCCAGAATCTCTTCAGAGGTTCGGGTTAATAGGACATTGTTCTCTGTCAGGAAATCCCTCGAGGCACTTTGCAATGTTCACAGTTTCCACCTAGAAAGATAAGAGCCAAGTCAAAAGTTCACCTGGCTGTTCATTTTATTTAAATGTGCTCCTTTTGCTATTGCTTGCAGATTAAAACCAGAGACGTCTGCAAGGGAGATGTCTCGCCAAAACCTTACATTTTGGATAAAGATCTTTATTGCTTGGAAATGTCAAAATCTGGTAGGACGCAGCAGCCTTGACACAAGTGTTATTTCTTAAAATATTGCTTTGAACTGTTATATAAAACCTATTTTAACTTGAACTGTATTGGCAGTGAATAATAGATGCCATAACAACTTTATATATAGCACTGTAAAATGTGCCATCAGAAATACATGAGCTGAACTGTAATGTGCATTGTCAGTGCTCAGTGCTGGCACAAGCTCTGTCATAGCCAATATATATATAATATATGTAATTTACCATCCCGTGCCTTTCATTTGCACCTGTGGTCATCTGAAAAATGGGAGGTGATAAAAGTTTGAGAAGAAATGGATAAGCACTGAATGGGGAACTTCACAGAATTTCAGCTGGTTACTGGAAAGATGTATAAAAAAAAGATTCTAAATGCTGTATTGATTCAGAAAGTCTCCCGTGATCCTCCCCATGCAGACAGCTTCCCCAGAGGTAATGAGAAAGGAGAATGAGGAAAACCTCCCCCAAGATGGTCCACCAACCCTTTTCCTCTCTCACAGTAGTTTCCTATCCCTATCCTCTGCTTCCATAGAGTGGGCGTTCTCCTACCTTGAAGAGCAGGAGGTGTCCCTTCCCATGGCACAGGGCTTGGAACAAGATGATCTTTAGGGTCTCTTCCAACCCAAACCACTCTGTGATTCCGTAATATCCTGAAGAAAGCAAAACACATCACAGCGACTGCATTTTAGCTGATGCATCCCTTGGCAAAAGAAGGAGGGATGGATAGGTTGTGGCAACAGGTGTGAGGAAACTGCTTTTATTTTTAGGAGAGGATGTTCCCTCTGGGTCGTCATTAGAAGTGTTGATGTTTGTTCCCTATCTGTTTTGAAGAGAAGTGATAGATGCCAGCCTCCACGCCTGTCACTCAAGCCTTTGTAGGCAGACAGAAAATGAAACACAATAAAAATAAAACAAAAAAAAGCCCCACAGAGCCTGGAAGAGTGTGTTTGTTAGTTCAAACATGTTCCTTGTTCCCTCATTACTACGTATCATTTCTTGCTGAGGGGTGTTTTCGGAAAAATCTCTCACCGATGGTTGCGGTTTAGAGGGTTTAGTGCAAGCTATTTTATACCTTTCATCAACTTCAATAGTCCAGGGCTTTGACTTATGAGGGCTCTGCCTGTGTCTTCACAGAGGCTTTTTGTCTCAGAGTAATGTATAAATAACACAAGATCATGACAAGCACCGTCCGTGAACAATCTGTGTGAGTGTCAAACCCTTCTCATGACAGCGTTGGGGAGCCTAATTATCCTGAGCTGCAGAGCTGCCTGCCAGGTTGACATGGCCATCCCTGGGACTGGTATTGAGTTGTTCCCTAAAGAACCAGCTCCAGTATCCTGCCCAGTCTAATTTAAAATTACCTGAGCTGCAGGACTGCCACCATTTATTTCAGGAGACTATTTCACGGTCCAGCAGGCTTCGGTGTTGATGAAATGCTTCCCTCTGTTCTTGCTAAAGATCCCTTTCTCATTCTTGGCTTTTTACACCTAGTGAAACTCTGCTGGACCCTTCAAATAATTCTTCTTCCCCTTTGGCTTTTAAACTCCTCAAATGCTAACAGTTATCCTCCTCTTCACAAGTTGGTCTCCGTGGCTTTTCAGTCACTCCAGTGCTCTCTTCTCAATTATTTCCCATTTGTTAGTTCTTTGCTCCTGCAGCAGCAGACTGTATATAGGATTTTGGTGTACGAGAGCTGAACAGAAAAAAAGTGTAAAAAGCTCCATGGATCCACTTCAGAGCTTACAAGTGCTGATGGAAAATTTCTAGATAATTTCTGCACAAGTAAACTCACCAAAGACACTAGAGCCTGCTCATTACACTTTGTAACTGTTAAGCATATCCTGACACACTTTTGACCCAGATAAGCCAGTTATTACCCAGTTATTGACACAATTTGAGAGGTAACATTTTCTAGAAGCAGTTTGGTGCAGCCACCCTGTTCAGAGGGTAAGGGGACTTAATGATGTGCATGCAGTGAAGTGCAGTTTCAGTGCCTGAGAACAGGCATCTCCCATGTCCTTGTACAGCTGCAGCCCTACTGATTTATGAATTGATCGCAAAAGTTTCCTCTAGTCCTCACTAACATTTAGGGAAGAGGAAGAGTAAGGTGAATGAAGGGTAAATTTTGTGGGAAGCTGTGCAAGCCTGAGGGCAAAATGAGGTGTATGTGAAAATAGAATCTGGCCTGTTTGAAAATGTGGAGAAGCCTCAGCAATTCTGGAGAACTAAGAGCAGCCTATCCCAGTGGAATCCTGCAGTAGCCATTTCCATTGAATTTTGATTAAACTGTGCCTCCCTCTGTGTGCCCATGTGGCCTCCAACACTCCTGAATTGCTATAAGGGACTTCCCTTCATGCCAAAACCACTCACATTCAATCTGCACATCTTCAGCGTGTTGCTTTCAAACTGCCACTGTCATGCCAGGCAGCACTGAAATGTTTATTCATTTTAGTTTCAGGGGTTCTGTGAGGATCACAGAATATCCTGAGGTGGAAGGGACCCACAAGGTTCATCGAGCCCAGCTCTTGGCCCTGCACAGTACACCCCCAAGAATCCCACCATGTCCCTGAGAGCTTTTCCCAAATACTTCTTGAGCTCTGCCATGCTTGGTGCTGTGACCACTGCCCTGGGGAGCTGTTCCAGTGCCCAACCTCCCTCTGGGGGAAGAATCTTTTCCTAATATCCAACCTAAGCCTCCCCTGACACAGCTTCAGGCCATTCCCTCAGGTTCTACCACTAAAATAGCAAGCACATCACATGCTGTATTTCCTACTCTTCATTAAGTGCTGTTTAATATGTCAATACACATCCATCGGTCCTGTAATCCCACTGCATCCTGACAGAGAGGCAAGAGATGAAATACCACTGGGTAACACATTGTGAAGATTCTCTCATCATCTCCTTTCTGCTCAAACATCACTTTTGCTATGACTACATGCAAAAGCCCAAACTTTTTCTTCTTGCCTGGCTAAAACTGTATTTCTTCTTCTCCTTATGGAAATGATTACAGCTTGTACATTTTTGTAATCAGTTTCACCAGGGATATGTGTACAGCCTTGGATATCCCTTCGCAAGACAGAGAGGTTTCAGGAATATGTCACAAATCTTTTTTAGCCCTAGGCAATTTCTCATGTCTCAGGTGTAACCTTATGAGTAAACGATGTGTGGTGAAGTGTTTTTAACTAAATTGGAGAGGTTTCCACTGTGGGCTAGAGATAATTTTCCTTTTCTCACTTACATTCCCAGTGCCTTATCCAAAGACTGTTAGTGTCAGAGAGTCCTGCCCTAAACCCTTTCCTTCATGCACTATTCCTTCAGTGAGCTTGCATGAAGAAGGCAGTAATGAAAGCCTGGATTCAGCGAATCCCTTATGTGTGTCTTAACGGCTTTGCTGAATAGGGATGGACTTTAGAACATACTAAAAGTGAAGTATTTCCTCTGCAGAAGGAGAAAATAGTGCTGAGACACACATAACTTGCTAAAAATCTGATTTTTAGCGAGACACATCTGCATATTTATATCCACAGAAACTGAGCTGAGTTAAAGTCTTGTGTATGACCTGTCAATGTTCATTGATATGGCAGAGAGCTGGAAAGAGAGACATCTCCAGTGCTGGTGGTGAAATACTGTTTATCTTCTGCAAATCCTCCTGCTTAAGTGTTAATATTTCTTTTGTTAAAATCCTCCTTTTACTGCACTTTTGCCTAAGTTTTTGCCACCAGATGATGATTGTCTCAACAAAGGTAATTACTTGCCCCTATTTCTGTTAGCACAGAGAGTACGAACATCAGTAGAGAAATTTTTGTGGCTGTGATTTTCTGCCCCAAAGGGGAATTACCCCTCTCACCCATCACTTAGGTTAGAGCAGTTCACTCTCTAGTTCTCTGATGCTAATTAATAACAATGGACATCGATAGCCCATCAACCAGCTGAGATCCTCTAGCAGTGCTCGAAAGAGCTGCCCCAGCAGGTTTGGCTTCTTACCTTCCTGGATTGAGTGCTGTGCTTTCTTTTTAAAATTTTTTTTTGGGGTAGGGAAATCAAAATTTTCCCCAGTCAAGATGGGTGAAGTAACCACAGGTGAGTCTTAAGTCATGGAAATATAAAAGTTCCTGTTGGCAAAGCCGTGGAGCATCTCAAGAACCCACTGGAGACTGAGTCAGGCCTCCCTCATCAGAGCTCAGCAGAGAGGGAAATGAACCAAGGATAAAGACCCCACAGAGGTAACAAGGGAAGAGATAACTGAGAAGGATAATGAAATCCACATTTCACAGCAAGACCAGTTCCCATTCCCTCCTATTTACCAAAAGGTGCCTGGTCTTTTATAAATTATCCTTGACAGGAATATTCTCCCACATCCTCGCAGAAATTAGACTGAAAATCACATTGTTAACATTGTTAACAATGAATGTCAAATTTTAGAGGCTGATGACAAAGGCAGTATTAGTTTATGCCCTCTGCACTATGCAGGCTCATTTCATTCAGGTATTCTTTAATACTTTTAATTGCTCCTTTATGAAAGTGGATGGATGTTGCAGAACTGTCTTTCCTCACCACCCTGTTCACCATTTATCTACCTAGAGTGTCTCCTCTGGTTGTCATTTCCTTCTCTGCACTGAAGTCACCTCTTCTCCTCTGTATTGAGGCTCTCAGACAGCTCACTTGAGGCAGAAAGACTATTAAGACTCACCTAGAAACTATGAAGAATTGCAAATTTTAGTATTATAATATATTTCCTTCAGTGCAAATTTTTAGCTAGACCCCTGAGCAACCTTATCTGACCTCAGAGTTGGTTCTGCTGTGAGTGAGTGGCTGGACTTGAGCTCTCCTGTGGCCTTTTCAAACCTGAATTATCCTGTGATCTCATGATCCCATTATCTCTCCATCTCCTTTGACTGCACCACTGAGGGCTACCAGAAGTTCATGTGTTAATCTTGCTTCACTCTAAAGACAAAACATCTCGATTTCCCTGCCTGTGTGAGCTCCCAAGTCAGCCTCATTCTCCCTCCTCTTCCATCCATTGTCACCACAGGCAGGAGTTCATTCTTTGCTCCTCTGTTCATACCACATTTGTCATTTATTTGGGGAAATAATTAGGATATTTTACCCATCAGAAAGATAGGTGTCTCTGGAAGAGAAGTCCTCTTAGGTGACCCTGTGCCTGTGTTCCATCAGTGGGGGTGCCCAGAGAAGCTGTGGCTGCCCCATCCCTGGAAGTCTTCAAGGCCAGGTTGGACAGGGCTTGGAGCAACCTGGGATAGTGGAAGGGGTCCCGCCCATGGCAGGGGATTGGAACAAGATGATCTTTAATGTCCCTTCCAACCCGAACCATTCTGTGATTTTGATGCAGGAATAAAACCAGAGTCATGTTTCAGAAGAATTCAGATCTCTCTTGTCCAGCAACAACTGGAATGCAGATGTGGTTTGCTCATGTTGGTATTAAAACTGCATTTTTTGAAAAATGTGGACTCTTGTTGATATAAAACAAAAGTTGCAATTTCTTCTAATTTAAGGCTAAGGTATTGCTGTTGAAGGATGTGTGGTAGGATTTTAGATCAAAGGTCAAAACATGTTCAGACAGTTTTTTGTAATTTTACTCTTAACATCTTTTAGTAAGCTGCCAGGACTAAAAGGATTCTTCTGGATCACTCTAAGTGTTCCTGGGAATGTATAAGACTTCATTCTCTCCAGGTTTTAAACTGTTGCATGGCTTTAAACTGAAAGAGAGCAGGTTTATGTTAGACATTAGGAAAAATGTCTTCCCTGTAAGGGTGGGGATGCCCTGGCACATGTTGCCTGAATAATTTGTGGCTGCCCCATCCCTGGAAGTATTCATGGCCAGATTGGAGGGGGCTTGGAGCAACCTGGGATAGTGGAAGGTGTCCCTGCCCATGGAAAGAGCTTGGAACTGGATGAGCTTTAAGGTCTTGTACAACCAAAACCATTCCATGATTCTCTGCTCTACCTACAGCAATAAACATCTGCTTATTTTTAACTCTACCTTTGGAGCTGGTGATTTTTTGGATCAAATGTTCCTGAGTTTCATCTTTCCTTGTCAGTTCTCCCACAAGGAATAAAAGCTGCCACAGATTTCTTACCGTGCTCCTATTCCCATTTCACAGCTGGAGAAACTGAGACATTATGGATTGTTTCTCTGCCAGTGGAGCTCCATAGAAATGTAAATGCCTTTAAGACCTGGTAAAGAGTCAGGAGCTGTGCCAGGATTAAAATGCTGCTTGTTCTGTACTTCCGTACCCAGTTCTCTTCAGACTGTGCTGGGATGAGAGATCCAAATACAAGATCTGGCATATTTAGCTTCTAATTTTTCTCCCTGTATTTGAATTGCCAGGCAGAAGGAACGTGCTCCTGTTCAGAAAACACCCTGTCATCCATTCAGCTTGGATGAAGCTCAAGGAAAACACTGATCATCATTTGTAGCTGAAGGCAGATCTTCCCTACAGGGGGGGCTTGCTGGGATATGAAGTTTCACCCATGATATCATGACTTTATCGGGAGATGCTGAACATCGTCCTGTGTCTCTGAAAGCACAGATTGCTCTGTCAGAGACAGAGAAATTCTTACCCTCTGAAAAATCTTCCAACGTGAAGATGAGGCTGCAGGAGTGAGGGCAGGGGGGAAACGATCTGCTCTGTGCTTGTACCTTCAAAACACACCTGCAGGAAAGCTTGCAGGTGAATGTCAGCTATGTCAGACAACGTGCTGCTGAGGGATTAAAAGATGAGTTTCTGGGTGTTGTGGGCCTGAGACAGATGTGCACAAGGGATTCAGTGCTCAGAGCTGAGTGCTGGAGACTTCAATGAGCATGTGCTGATTTTCTGAACAATGCTTTATTGCTGGCTGCAAAAGGAGTCTATGCTCATTTTGCCCTTCTCATGGTTCTTGGCAGACCCCTTTCTCTCCTGGAAGTGGTGAGGTATCTGTTAGTGTTGAGGAGGAGCAACTTTAAATCTCATACAGCACTGAGAGCTCTTGCAGGCTCTTTAAAAAGGCTGCTATTTCCTCATGTAGGAAAAAACTCAACTTCATCTGCAAGACCAGTGTTTGAAGGTAGCAGCTACTGTCTCTTTGCCTGACCAATTTTTAGGAATTGGCCATAAATCCAGTGATTTTGAGGAATTATAGTATCATAGAATTGTTTTGACTGGAAAAGACCTTTGAGATCATCAAGTCAAACCGTTGATCTGACTGCCAAACTCAACACTACACCATGTCCCCAAGGGCCACATCTACACATCTTCTGAATCCCCCAGGGATGATGTCTCCACCACTGTCCTGGGCAGCCAGTGCCAGGACTTGGCAACCCTTTTGGGGAAAAAATGTTTCCTAATATTCAACCTAAGCCTGCCCTGGTGCAACTGGAGGCCATTTCCTCTTGTCCATTGCTCGCTACTTGGGAGAAGGGACCAAGCCCCAACTCACAGCAACCTCCTGGGAGGATAGAGGACAACACTGCTTGTGCTCTTGATCCCTTAATCAGTCATCCCAAACCCTTGAACTCTCTTGATTGCCCTTTTCATTGCAACTTCATTGCTACATAGCAGAAAAAAAAATCAGTACTGGACAATAATCTGAGGGTTGTAACAGGATAGGAAGTTTTCTCTTCACATCTTTAACCCAGACCCCAGGGAGGCAGCAGACTGCCCTAAGAAGTGGGTCTGGTCTGGACATTGGGCCTTTTGTTGCCTTCAGAATGGAGTCTTTTCAGCAGTTCTTTCATTTTTACCAACCAGGCTTCTGGTAAACCAAAGTGCCTTCAGAAAACTTCAGTTTAACAAGGATGGAATTAACTTGGTGGTTCAGTTTCAGACAAGAAAGTGCCTGTACCCCATCACTGCAGCTGAAGGGGCTTGCACAAAGCAACTCGTGCTCTCCCCACTGCCCAAAACAACACACAGCTACTCCTGGAGAGTCTCCCTCATTGTTGTTTCCAGGGATTTGTGTCTTTTTCAATAAAACTCAGGTGAGAGCAGAAGTGTCTCTTTATTTTTGGTATTTTTAGCATGGAGTGGGGGCAGTGGGGACTAGGAGACCAGTAAAGAGGCAAAGTGAAGGATGTCTTGATCAGCAATGATTCAGCAGAATTTCATATTTAGTCTCATTTTTACAGTCCTTATAAACACCCTGCTGCAAACTTCAGTCCTTCAGCCTGATTTGATTACTGGGTGCTGCCAGCAGCCAGGACCCAAAAGTCACTCTGTAAGCATCACCCCCTGTATTTGGCAGGATCCTTTAAAATAGCCCTTAAAAATAAACTTTCTGGAGCATTGCAGTTGCCACACAAGGGATTTCTCCCTTTTTTTTTTTCCTTTCTACATGCATCCAAACAATGTAAAGTGGGGATGGAGGGGTGGGGGAAAGGAAATTAAGAGCAAACCCCATGACTTCTCTGCCTCCCTGATTTCAGCTCATGCTTGTAAATATAAATCTCAGCATTGGGATGCAAGGACTTTTGGGATTAGGTCCTTCTATCCCGAGTGTGTCTCAAGGAAATAAAAGGAAATCCTGCACCTTTGCATGTTGGTGCTGATTCGTGTTCCCTCAGTTGTTTCCCCTGATGTTCTTTCTAATTTATGTCACTGTGAAGGGTTAAGGAAGGTGACTTCAGGAGTTGCCACCAGAAAGTCAAATTGCAAAACTAAAGCATTAAAAATAAATGCCGCAGCAGAATTGCTGAGCCAGGGAATCAAGAGCTTTAAATGCAAACAGGGACTGGCTGTGCATTTCTCCACCAGTCACCTGTCTCCCTATCTGAGGATTAAGGACTCTGCGTCTTTTAGTCCTGCGTCTTCCCATTCAACTCCAGGTGCTGCTGAGTGTCACAACTTTTAACAGCTCACCTATTATGATTTAGAGGAACTTCCTTCCTTTTATTTGGACTGCAGGAGGAAGATTATTGCTTCTTCTGAGTCATCGCATAGGAGAGACCCAAGGAGAGTCTCTTGTAAAAGAGTAGATTTTAAATATAGGTGGTCTTCCCTAAACAAACTTCGGGAATTTGGTGAGTGGGTTAATTTGCTTATAGGGTAGATCCCCAGCTATGGCAAAATGCTATAGATCCGCTGACTTCCATGCTGTCAATGAACTGGTGTCTCATTTTGAATGACTTTCAAACTCCTCCAAAGAAAAGCATGAACAGCATTTCTGTCATGCACAGCTTTCCTCTCCCCTGGGTGTTTTTGCAGGAGCACAAGGTAATTTACAGCCACACTCAAACAGATCCTGCCATACTAGATCATCTTTCAACATTTTTCTGTCCTTGTCCCTCCCTCAAGGTACCATGCTATCCCCCAAACCCCAGGGTGCAGTGGTTCTTCCCTGTTGTCCCAGTCTTTACCCTGGACCTTTGCTGGGGGATGGGAAGAAGACAGAATATTTTTAGGATTCCTTCCTGCTGTGTTCCTAGGGCTGAGAAGACCTCATGGGATCACCATCCTTGCTGCAGGCAGAAGGCAGTCCAGAAGGACTGTGTAACACAGAGAAGGTCTGGAGCAGGCTGAGGGGCAAGATGAGTATCTCCAATATCACAGTAGCACCATCATCTCCTAACAGGGGACAGTGCCATATCAGGAGTTTTTACAGCTCTGATGTCCCCAGGGCACCAGTACATCCCCACCAAACCCATGCAGTTGTTTTACCATGGGGAACAGTGTATACTTCAAATCTGGCTCAGTCAGAGCTCTCTTTTCTTCTTCTCCATCCCTCCATTCCCCCTGAAACTGGTGTTGATTAATTTTGCAGCACTCTGTGTGGGCGGTGGGGTTTGGGTTAAAGACTATTATACAAATACCTCTTGCTATTCTTTTTCTCCTGATGCCTGTGGAGTTAGAACACCTATTGTTGTGTGCCATCAAACAGGCTGCCACAATAGCTTTGGAGGAGCTGTGAGGAACCAGTGCTTTGTTTCCCAGGTGGGTTTTCCCTGTAGGCGTCGGGACGGCCCCGCGCCGTGGTGGGTTGAGTCGAGTGGATGGCTGAGCAGATGGCTTTGTGCTGAAGGCTCTCTGATGCTTGGTGACCTTCAAACGAGGTGAGGCAGGACTCTCTCGTCTGAGATTCGGGGTCAGGAGTGCCACTGAAGTGCCACCTGCCTCGGCGACGTTGTTCCTGTCAGCCACCAAGGTGCTGGCACTCACTGGCTGTGTTGCATTAGCACAGGGATAAATTAATCCTCTCTCCTGAGCGAGGCTGGAGCTGGGAAGTGGTGCCAGACTGCCAACCTTGTATTATTTATTGCCTGGTTCACTGTGTGTCCTCATACCTTGTTTGCTGTTCTGGAAGGCACCAGTGCATTAAGCAGTGGTTTTCCTTGGGCTGCTCGAATCTGTCTGCTGGACTTGTGTGCCAAATGTGGAGTCACAGGAGCTGCCGGAGCCATTTTCATTTCCTTCTCTCACACTTGAATTAATCAGTGTTGAACATCATTCTGTGTCGTATTACTGGAAGTGCTCAGGACTTTCTAATGATTGCAACAGCTCTGTCCAGTCTTGACAAGCCTGACTACAGAAATACAGTCTGGTTCTGCCCAGTGATTTTCCCCAGGCATTGACTTCTACATCTTGTGTGTACCAAGTCTATGCTATTCATAATTCCACCCATTCCAGACAATGTCCTCTCACTGCCCTGCACAATGGGCATTGCTCTGGATGCAATCTGGCATTAACATCCAGCTGGCACATCCCACAAGGCCCAAGATCTGCTGCCCAAATTCAGGCATGTTGGATTTGGGCACCTCTTAGAGTATTTTGAGACCTGGTAATGTTTAGCCAGGCCCTCCCTAGGTTTTGGAGACACTCTGCTTCTCACCAGACAGCCAGACTCAGCTCCATGTTCCATTTTTTCTGGCAGGTTTTTCCATCCCCCAGTCTCAAGGCTTGCCTGGAGATTTTGGCTCTACCTGTAACCCCCTTGTCCTGGAATAACTGTGTCTACTTCACCTCTGTAGCCTCCAGATGAGACTGTTCAAGTGATCCTGGGTTTTTTGATAGTTCTGTATCCGATTTCTGCCCCCAGGGAGCTCACCAAAGGTTACAGTCTTCTGCACCTGAATAGAGCCTTCATGTTAACATGGAATTTGCAGGATTATCATGATGACAGATTGAGATTTTTTTTTACTTATTTTTGGGATTTCTTTTTTTTTTCTTTTGCCTCTCTCCACCACTGATTCACCTTCCTGGATTACTTGTAAATATATTTAACAATGTGGCATCCAGCAAAATTCCTAGAGGAAGCTGGCTGTTAACCTTTTGTCAGGATGAAAACTGACCTACTTTTTATTTTTGGGGTTTTGGTTGGTTTTCTTTTTTTTTTTTAATCTTCTTTCTCCTGACCTGCTTTTGCATTTGGCATTGCTTTGTACCTCTCTCCATGGTAGTTACTTTCTGTAGTCACCTGAGGAGTGACAACATCACAGACCTCTATAATCTGAAAAAGAATTAAAGCAACTGGTTTGGAGTTTCTTTTTCATTTCCACTGAGTTATTGACTTGTTTAAAGAATTGCAAGGGCTAAGTGAGCTGTGATTTTCCTTACAAGGACCAGACTATCACAGCCTTGCATGTGCTTTGTTGTTTTGTTCTGTTTTAGCCATTTTACCACGATGTGTAAGGTTTTATTACTCTATTCATCATTCAAACAGCCAAGACTTTGTAAAGCTCAGTTGTTTGTAACTGGAAATCTGCAACAGGGCTTGTTCCTAAACAGGGATTAGATGTTCCTGTTAGCAAGTCTGGGGGATTCTACAGGTCATTAGGATTTCTTGTCACCCAGAGCAAGGTACTTTTTCCGTAACTGGAGGTTTCTAGGGTGTAGATGTCCCTGACTGACTTTAAGGTCTCAAAATAATCTATGAAAACACACTTTTAGAACACAGGTAATCCACTAAGATTTTAGACATCTGTTCCATCATGAGCTGACCCATGATCAGCTTTTTTCTCTTAATTTGCTCTAGAACATCTCCTGTTGTCTATCTTAAAAGCTCAAACATACATCCATAATCAATGACACCTGTAGGCTGCTTCTTCACCAGATGGTTTGGACAAAATACTATTTTCTGGGTTTTTTAAATTTTCTTTGAGTGGCAGTGCTGCATCCCAGCTTCTGTCACCCCGATCTCTTAGAGCACTTCCTCCCTTTGTGTCTAAGTTGGAAAGATTTTTGTCATCTGAAGTTTTTGTAATTTGAACTTGCACCTATAAAATCATAAAAATAATAGAATCATAGAAAAGCTTGGGTTGGAAGGGACCTCAAAGATCATTTAATTCCAAGACCCCTGCCCTCAGCAAGGATGCCACGCACTAGACCAGGTTACTCAGAGCCCTTTCTAACCTGACCTTGAACAGTTCCAGAGATGGGGCATCCCTGGAAGTATTCAAGGAAATAGCAAGTATTTTTTTTCAGAGACCATTCTTGACCTACCTGTTTTCTGCTTCCTCTTCAGAGTATGGCATAACTAGATGGTTTTTAGGGTGACTTCCAACCCAAACCATTCTATGATTCAATTCTCTTGATAATCACAGACTGATGATCCCATGAGTAAATGCATTTATAAGCCATCAGTTTAGATAATGAAATCAAAGGAAAACAATATCCTGATTTTGATGTGTACTTTTAATTGAACAAATGAAAAGTCTTCCATTTAAGCATGTCAGGGTTATCTGAGTAATATTCTGGCACGTTGCCCTTTTTCACCAACGTGACTGTACATTCCAGCAACAAAATGGGGAAAAAATCGATTCGATTGGAAGAAAATCCCAGTAATTGAATTTCATGTTAATTGCAGATCAGAAGAAGAAAACTGTTTTTACTATTTCAGAAAACTAAGTGAAAATGTGAGTAAGAGAATGGTTGGCTCATGTCAAGATGAAATTTTTTTTGGTCTTGGAAAAGGATGCAAGACCCACTTTGATATGGCCTTGCAAACCAGTGAGAATATCTCAAACCACGCCAACATTTCTGGTGCTGGCAAAACATAATTTTTGTTCCAGAGGGGAAGCCATACAAGAAGAGGCTGAGGCAACTTGGTCTGTTCACCCTGGAGGAAACTGAGGGGAGACTTCCTTGCAGTCTACAACTT
>NW_008246063.1:1734471-1745499 GCF_000691975.1 Corvus brachyrhynchos
TCAGTCACAGGAGTTGAGGGAATGGCCTCAAGTTGTGTCCAGGGAGGTTTAGGTTGGATATCAGGAATATCAACAAACAAACAGCCGGCTTGATGGTTCCAGTACCCAACCACGGTACTGGAACAGGCTCCTGTGATGCTTTCTTCCTATGTAAAAGGCTCCTTGCTGGAACACTGAGGAAACTAGGAATTACCATTAGGGCATGAGCAAACTCAGCCTGAGACAATGAAAAATTTCCTTGGATGGTCACGGATAGACGAATGTGAGGATCAGTCTCTTCTCCAAAGGAACAAATGAACAAGAAGAAATGGCCTCAAGCTATGCAAGGGGAGGTTTAGAACAGATATTAGGGGAAAAGTCCTTCACAGAGGAGTTGTCAAGCACTGGAATAGAGAAGTGGTTGAGTCACCATTCCTGGAGATATTAAAAAAATGTGTTGATGTGGTATTTGGGGACATGTTTTAGTGGTGGACTTGGCAGTGCTGGGTTAATGGTTGGCCTCAGTGGTCTTAAAGATCTTTTCTATCCTAAATGATTCTATGGTTTTATGAAATACAAGTGTTGCAGCAAGAAGGAAACTTTCCCAAAGTGCTCTAAAAAGCATTCCTTAGGTAAAATTTCTGTCCTCCTGTGCTTTGATCTGGACTGTAGCCTATTCTGGTTTGATTTAGATAATTCTGGATGGCAGGAGAATCACGGCAAGCAAGAACATAAAGTACCTTCTGATTTACCAAAATATGAATATCGATCTAATATCGATATCCAACTGAGACGGACAAAAACTCTCTCACAGTTCAGAGTTAGAAAGTGCATGTTTTATTTGGTGCCAGGCACTGTGTGGGATAGCTCCCTAAGACACAGGGCCCCGATACAAGCAAACACGATACCTTTTATTTCCCAATATTATGAATATCCAAAATACAAATGCATATTCGTAACATTAACACCTCCCATTCTCCGCTTCGTATGGAAATGAGCTTAAATGTCATTAAGCATGCGTAGTGTGTGTTCTGAATGGAGTTGGTGGTCTTGAATTGGGTCAGTGGTCTTAAAAAGATGAAGTAACTCATCTTCCTCATTTTGACCTTTTCACCTCTCTGAACTTTAACAATCCTAATTAATTTAGTGACCTCTAAGTTTCCTCTTGCGTGACTTTTGAACGGGTTCCCACCAAGGGAGGAAATTGGCAATTGTCCTTGTTCCCTACACCAACTTATCAAAGTTTCTATTCCTCGTTCTAAGCACAGCTAAGCAAACATGCAAATAACAGATCATCAGTTATTTGGTAATCAGTTACTAACATCTTAAAACCCATTTCAGGTCCAGCTCTCTTAACTATTTTAATTAACTCTAGCCGGGCCCACATTCCTTCCTATTCCAACTAATGTCAACACAGCTAGCCTATAACTACAATCTTTATGTTTCCTGGGAGATGAACAATCCAATTTCTTCATAGCAAGGGAGCAGGGAAATTTTAACCCAAGAGCATTAATGAAGAATTTGTCAGAGAAAAGAAGGAAAGTCCAATAGTCAACTCAAATGAAACCTCACTCTCCTGAATTTTAACTCTTCCTCACTAACACACTTCACATTATGGGATTATTATGGGATTATAATGTCTCTGTGTTAAAGGGGAGAGGAAATCCTCATTGTTCGTTGCACTCATCTAACTCCCCTTTCTTCTGAAAATAAAGGAGGCAATAGGGAAAGGGAATGAGGGCAAAGAAAAGGAAAAGAAGAAAATTAAGACTGGAATGAAGCCTTGAAATTGGCAGCTGTCAGCAGCCCTCAGGACAAGTGATAAAATGCTGCATTAAAGTAGCTGCAGTGTGAAATGCCATTGACAGAATAACGAGGGTAGGCAATCGCTTTATAAATGTGCTTACCAGGATAAACAGATGTGAGTGAGGGCAACTCCACTCTGTCACTAAACACTTGAAAGGGCAAAATTTATGGCAATCTATTTTCAGTTAAAAAAAAAAGAGAACACAATGAAAAGATACAAACCTAAACTCAGAGAGGCTTCAGACAGAGGCGAGGATTCAGTGCACATGTAAGGGTGGGAATCAGGGCAGAAACACTCTCCTGTAATGAACCATTTTGAGAGCCCAGTAAATCAAAATGCAGCAGCGTGTGATGATGCTGAGGAAGGGGGGGCTGGTTCCTGATATTTCACACTTTGCAAAGGCAGGAGCCACTCTGTGGGCATGGCTTGGGGTCTTTCATGGGCAAAATATGCAAAGGGATGTTAGTTCTGTTTTCTGCTGAGCTGAGGCTGGCTGGACAGTAGCTGCTCATGAAAGTGGCCCAAATTTAAAAGATCAAGGAGCTTTTGGACAATGCTCTCAGGCACATGGACTCTTGGGGCTGTCCTGCGCAGGGCCAGGAGCTGGACTCAATGATCCTGATGGGTCCCTTCCAACTCAGGATATTCTATTATTCTATAATTCTATCTTTTTTGGGTTTGGTTATGGAAACTAAAACGTTATTCAGTTTCTGTTCTAAATTGCCTCCTCATATTATCAACTAAAGAAATGCTGCAGTTGTGTTTGGTACGGACTGGACAGAGAGGAAGACACATCAATTTATCCCAAAGAGTCATCAAACAGTGAGAACTTATTGTCACGAGCCAAAAACCTAAAAAAAGGGTGTTTCCTCTTGGTTATAGAACTATTTGAACTAATTCAGTGGCCTTTCAGTGTTGTTCATTAAAGCCTGATAAAAGTATTTTGATATTACTTAGTATTAATAAAAGTTCAAATATACATGTGGCCTCAAGTTGCACCAGGGGAGGTTTAGGTTGGATATTAGGAAAAATTTTGTCAATGAAAGAGTGATCAGACATTGGAACAAGCTAGCCAAGGAAGTGATGGAGTCATCATCCCTGAAAGTGTTCAAAAAATGAGCAGACATGGCATTTAATGATAAGGTTTAGGGGACATGGTGGTATTTGGTCAAAGATTGGACTTGATGGTCTTGGAAGTCTTTTCCAGCCTTAATGATTCTATGATTCTGTATCATACTCTATGACATATCATAGCATGAGATATGATAGGTGTAGTGCCTAAAGTCCTCTGTGCTGGAAAATAATTTATTTTGGCAATCTGAAATTCCTTGAATGGAAAAAGCAATGAATTATCTCCAGTGTTAACAGTAAACAGCAGCCTTTTCAAGGTACATTCAGTCAGAAAGGAGCTCCCCAGTTCCTCCAGTTCTCTCCCCACATCCCAAAATCCATCCAGCTTTCCCAGTGCTTCATCCTTTGAGCCAGAGACACCAGTGTGTGGCAGGGAATGAGCTGAGCCATCCCCTATTCGAGTCTAGACCCTCACCTGCCTCATTTGCAAATTAAAACAAAATTAAAATAGTCCACTGAAAGCTAATCTGAACTCAGGGAGCACAAACTGAGCATGATTGAATATAAATGCTTAAAACTTTGTCATAAACTGGAGAGCTGAATCCACATTCTTCCAAATTAGCATTTCCTTGGGGAGGGGGCAATGCAGGTGGGAAGGAAAGCAGGATAACTCACTTCTCTGCTAAGTGACTGGTGGGTTTATAAGTGCAGGAGTATCTGCTCTGTCACTGTAGATGTGCTTGATGGTTTCTAAATGCAGCCCTTGGGACAGGGGCTGGCCGTGGTTTGTTGTCACACACAGCTGATAGATGGCACACTGTTGTCAAAATTCCCTGCTGCAGTTGCCATTGTTCCTTGCTGAAGGGGAGACACTGCTGTCTGATTGTATCTGCTGCTATTTAATGACAGAAAGTGTCTTTGTGGCTATTGATAAGTTGGTTAAAGCTTATTGAGCTTCACCTTTTGTTTTTGTGGACGAGGATGTTTAACAGAGCAGAGATTTGCTGAATTTGTCTTAACTCGGAAAGGCTGAGGGAGAGGTGCATGATTTAATTAGTTTAGTGACTGGAGCTGATGGGAAGTTTGTGGCTGCAGTCTGAAAGAGCCCCTCTCTCTCTCTGCTTCCCAGGGTTTGTATTGATTGCATTGAATATTAGACAAGTGGAATTAAGAGCAATCTTTAAACATCATCAAATCCTTTTCTCAGCTCTAAGACAGGATCAACAACCCAAATCATTAACTTCTTATATAGATGTCTCCTGTTGCAGTTTCAGTCCACGAATTTCTGTCATCTGGATGGGGAATATGGAGAACGGGTTATTCCCTTCCTATTTGCAACTGTTCCTCTTTTCAGAAAAGCATTATCACATCTGTTGTGTCCCCCCCACTCCTCCAACCCCACCCACCCTGCTTTTTCTACATTGAAAATCACACGAATTCCTGGTTTTCATATCAGGCTGTGTTTCTAACACCTTTGATCATTCCCATGGCTTTGCTCTGAGCTGTGTCCAGGTGGTCCCCCTGAGATCTATTGCTCAAAATTGGACACAATATTTTATCTCACAAGTACTAGCTTTGTCCCCAGCACCCCTCAGCACCTTTGCTTGATTATTTATTTCCTTTTTGAGGACTTCTGCCTGGGAAATTGCCTCCTATTCCCTATGTCTAACTGTAGAACTTTGTGTTTTCATTATTTGGCTTCACCCTTTTTCCTTACAGTGTTTCCCGATTTCAACAAGATCCCTTTGAATTCTAATAATATCTTCTGACAGGCTCAAAATATGTCTGTGCTTCACTGCACCTTCTTATTTATGAACTGTCCTTTCTATGCCATCACCTAAACCATTCCTGAAAAATATTGGTCAGTCCTGGATCCAGGAAAACCACAAGAACTCAGGGTATCATAAAATCCCCTCCCTCACCTGATGCCCACTCTGTTTTTGATGCAGCAGCCCAGGACATGGGTGGCTTTCTTGGCTCCAAGTGCACATGGCCAGCTCATGACCAGTTTTTCATCTATGAACTATTCCCACCTCCTTCTCTGCATGACTGTTCCCATTCCATCACCCAGTTTGTTCAGATTCTGGAGGTTGTCCCTGTCCAGGAGCAGAGCCTTGTATTTGTCATTGTTGAACTTGTGATGTTGAAGTCCTTTCCATGCATCCTTGCAGTCCATCACCAAAGAGAATTTACTGATGGACAGTAAATTCTGTAGTAGTTTTAAACTATGACTTCTGAGCCAATTTTTACAATATTTTCACCTAGACTTTGTTTGCTCTACTTGAGTATTTGTCATGTGCTGCTTTTCCCCCTCCTCTGGTGTTGCCTGTCCTAGAAAGGTACCAGGTAATTTTTGACAAATGTACTCTTCTTGCTGCTCATTCTCCTGCTGTGTTTTGTGCATCAGAAAATCATACATTGGATTATTTCCCCCGTCATCTGTACAACTGGGACTGCACAGGGCTGGCATTAAGATGTCTGGCCTCTAATTCCCAGACTTTTGGATTTTGCACTGTTCAGACACTCTCTTTTCTCTCATTTCTCTCTTCGGGAAATTCAGTTGATTCCCTATGAATTTTCAGTTTACAGCTCTAAGGTTGTCTCAATATTTCTCGAAAAATTTCACCTTAGAATTTATGAGTCCTAGACAGTTTGAAAATACCTAACCCTTAATCTGAGCTCCACAATCCCAGTGTCGGCTCCCCATTGATTCTGAAGGGAGCCAGGGTAAATTGCTGAGCAGTAAATGTAGAAGACATCAACATATAATTTCCCCGTACAACCCTACACTATAAATAATGCCTCCTTCCTCTAGAGATCAAAATGACCCAGACTTTGTTCTGTGAGAGCATCTTCCCCATCTGCCAATGACACATAAGCAAAACTGTCAAAATGAAATGAATGATTAATTGCTTGAATAATACCTCCTTTGATCGGAGAGCAAGCTGCTTGTTGTTCAGACCTGTAATTTTAATTACTGGATGGAACTGCAATTCACAATTTTGATGTGAGAATGAACATGAGATTTCTGGGTTTGGGGTGGAAGACACCAGCTGTTATTGTACTGTTTCTGCAAACATGAGAGCTCCAATGCCCGCAGCATGAGCAACAAACAGGAGGAGCTAGAAGCCATTGTGCCACTGGAAAACTGTGATTGGAAACAGCGTGGGATGACTCACACAACCAGAGTGCTGCAATGGATGGCTGTAAACTCTTCAGAAGGGACAGACAAGGGAGGAGAGGCAGTGGGGTAACCCCTGTGTCAATAGGGCTGAGTGTTTATGGGTCAGAATCTTGGGGAAGGCCAGATATCCTGGTGGGAGTTTGTTACAGAGCACCCAGCCAGGATGAAGACATGGATAAATTGTTCTAGAAGTATCTGGGAGAAGTCTCATGATCGCTGGGCCTTTGTTCCCATGGGTGAATTCAATTTAACCAGATGTCTGCTGGAAATACAACACAGCAAAGAGGAAACAGTCCAGGATGTTCCTGAAGTGTGTAGAAGATAAATTCCTGACACAGCTAGTGAGTGAGCCAACTAAAGAAGCTGTGCCACTGGACCTGTTGGATAGTTTTAACCAGCATTTGGAAATTTTCAACTGGATACTGAGCACAGACAGTTGGAAAATAAAGTGAACTGTCACACAGCCTTTAGTGTCTGCCTTAAACATTGGCACCTTTTATATGATAAGAAGGTGTGTGAGAAATGAGAGCATTTTGGCCTCCTTTTTCTATTAGAATTTTGGAGGTGATCCAGAAGGAAATAAATGAGGAAGAAGTATTAAGTATAATTTATGAAGAGAGATTACAGGAATTTACCAATTGCAGGCTCAGAAAGTGCAGCAGTGATTAGTTGAGCCATGATGACTGTGTAGAAATACTTGATGTGTAATAGCATTGAAAAAAGGGTAGAATAATTTAAAATATTAAGGTTGAAGGTAGTAAAAAATTACCAGGTAGTAACTAAGGACAGAGAGAAATAAATTAAATATTAAGAAAAAACCCCTTGAACAATGAGATGAATCATTTTGGATATAATGGATATTTTTAAAATGGACAGTCTCTTGTGTATAGAATGGAGAATAAAACCATGTGAGGCTATTTGGAAGAGTCAGCTTGCAGGAGGCGATACCCATCAACCTTTCTTTTCTGAGCCTTTTAGCTACAGTTGTAATTAATTTTTCCTCAGACACCTTTACTCAGCATTTGTGCCTTTTAGGTAACCTGCACTGTTGACTGAAAATACGTAAGAAAATTGTCAGCAGCATTGCCTGCAGTCCACAGAGCCAAAATCTGGAAGAGCCTACAAAGACCGTAGCATTTGGCTTTGGAATGCACACGGAAATGTAAAGCAGAGAGGGTTTTTTAATTGTATGGAACATGTATCTTCTTTTTGCCCAGTTTGCACCATTGAGGAGAAGGTGAACTTTGGGCAGACCTTGGATATGGAGTTACTGGTGGCCTGGACAGCCATACCACTTTTTTTGGCTGTGCCTCTTCAGTCTCCTGAAGAAAGAGGACAAGAGCTCTCCTCTTGAGAGACCCCACCTGGAGCTATGGGACCCCCAACACAAGAGAGATGTTGACCTCTTCAAACAAGTCCAGAGGGGGCCACTAAGCTGATCAAAGGGCTGAAGCACCTCTGCCATGGAGACAGGCTGGGAGAGCTGGGGGTGTTCAGCCTGTGGAAGAGAAGATTCCAGGGAGAGCTTAGAGCCCCTTCCAGTGCCTAAAGGGTCTCTAAGAGAGCTGGAGAGGGACTTCGGACAAGGGATGGAGTGACAGGACAAGGGGAAGTGGCCTTGAGCTGAAGGAGGATAGGTTTATTTTACATATTAGGAGGAAATTCCTTCCTTCAAAAGTGGTGAGGCACTGGAAGAGGTTGTCCAGAGAAGTTGCGAAGGCGCCTTCCATGGAGGTGCTCAAGGTCAGGCTGGACTGGGCTTCGATTAGCCTGGTCTAGTGGAAGGTGCCCTGTCCATGGCAGGAGGTTGGAACCAGATGATCTTCAAGGTCCCTTCCAGCCCAAACCCTTCTCTGATTTTATGATTCCAACCTTCAGTGACCTCTGTAAGAGATTGCGACTTCCTTCTTCTCTTGCACCAAACCCATGAACTCCATTTATAAGGACTGAGTTGTCTCCAAACTCTGTACAGGGCACAGCAGTTTCAGCCATTTCTAAACAGAGAATTGGCAGCATAGCAGTGAATTGTAAAAAAATGCTGCGTATTTCCCTTGTCCCTTTGTCTTTCTCCTTTCAGTTAAAGTTAGATGTTCTTTTTTAATTTGTCAAGAATAAATAGTGCACCTAAATGAATCACTCTGTTGATAGCTGCAGATCAGACTCTGCAATCAGTATTTTATTTAAGTAAAATAACTGAGCAGCAATTGATAATACATGACAGCTTAAAATTGCTCTAATTGCTTGGCTTCCCAGAACACTCCTAAAAAGAAAATGAATTCCTCCTTTGTATTTTTTTCTGGCTGCATGACCCTCATGGAAATAAATCCAGAGTGGAGAATTAATAGTGCTGCAAACAAAGTGTAGAAAGTGTTGAAGTTTTTGTCATAATCTTTGCACGGTTTCTATTTTTGAAGATAACATACCACCTGCAATAAACTGCCTTTCCTGGGGCTGGTATCAGTCAGGGTGATAGATTACAAATACTTCCCTCACCACTGCTATTAGTTCATCCATTGCAGCCTGGGGCAGGAAGCAGGAGATGCTAAAGGAAACGTCAGCATGGAACAAACTGAGTTTGGAGTTGCTTATGGATTTCCATATCTTTGGTGACTTGGTACTCAGGAGACCTTCTTCTGAGCAGCTGCAAAAAAGTGTAGCTGTAAATATTAAATGCATTTTATTTTATTTTATTTTAAAAAGACTAAGTGTCCCTAACAAGCATTCTTATTGCATATAAAAAAATAATAACTTTTTTTTCATAGGTTGCTGTAAGAACTCATATATCTCACTTTTTGCAGTTTGCTGCTGTAGAGACCAATGGCTCCATGGAGCTGTTGGAGAGCAAAATAAATGTGCAATGCAGACAAATAGTTCCTGTTGGACAGGTACCTACCACATGAAGCACTCGGTGACAATTGCATCAAATCACTGTGGTTATTGCCCAGCTCAGGCAGAAAAGAAAGGATCTGTTGCTAATAAAAGCCTTTTCCTGGGCAAGGCTCTGGATTACTGTGGGTGGACAATTCTGCTCTGGTTTGCATGGCTTTTATGTTTACCTTTTGTATTCCATTTAATTTTTTGCTTTTGGAGTGTCAGGCCAGCAAATTTCACAAACCCTAAGCTACAACATATATTTGAAATACAAATGGATATCCTCGTCTATTGGGAGAACCTTCATCTTCACTGAGTGTTTTTATTCCTGGTCTACAAAGGCCACAATGTCAGGCACTTCATTATCTCTGCTCACCTGGGGTCTTTCATGCAATTACTTTTGTGCCATTTGATTAGCCTATATACATACATGAATTAATTCAGAATGGACTCCTTAATTCAACTCCAGGGAGCTGGAACAGGTGAGAAGGCAGAAAATCCCACAAAAACCTTCCTAGCATATCAGAAAACAGAAGCAATATTTCTGATCTGTGAGTCTCTTTCATATCCAGCCCAAGGGTTTGTTGGAAAAGCAAGGATATTAATCTTTCTTTGGTGGTAAAGCAGATAGAAACTTGGCTGTAGGAGAGCAAAAGTTTGGATTTGTAGTATGGGTGCAGAAACTTTCTTTTGCAACCATGAGAAAATAAATCATAGGATCATAGACTGCTGTGGGTTGGGACCTTAAAGATCACCCTGGTCCAACTCCACTGCCATGGATCTGGTTGCTCAGGGTTATTGATTACAAATATGCATTGTAACATCCCAGAGTCATGTTCCAGCTGTGCTAAGGTACAGGAACATCAGACATTCAGTAAAGAGAAATAAAATTGCAGCACATTCCCAGTTGGAGAGCAGAGCTGGTGGTCACTCTGGAGAGTAACGAAATCACTTCCCTCTTCATTTCCTTAGTTTGTGGATCTCCCTTCCTCTTTCACTCTTTGTGGACTTTATGAGTGTCTGGTGGAAGAGGAGAGTGGTGGGGCTGAAAGAAGGGCAGGGCACTGCAAAACATGTAAATTCACATGCTCTTCTCCATCATGGATGATTTTTGAAACTTTCTCCATTTGCCCTTCACCTCGAATTTGTAGCATAATTCCTTTGTTATCCACATCTCTCTGTCCCTCTTCTTCACCCTTGTGAAACCCGATCTGGAGCACTGATTCTAGCTCTGGAGTCCTCAGCACAGGAAGGAGATCAACCTGTTGGAACAGATCCAGAGGAGGATCATAAAGATGATTAGAGGGATGGAAAATGTCTCGTATGAGGAAAGACTGAGAGAGTTGGGATAGTTAAGCCTGGAGAAGAAAAGGTTCTGGAGTGACCTGGTGGTGACCTACCTGAAGGAGGCTACAAGAAAGCTCAAGAGGGATTTTTTGCATGGGCATGCAGTGATGGGACAAGGGGGAAAGGCTTTAAACTGACAGAGGACATGTTTGTATTAGATATTAGGAAGAAAGTCCTGGCTGTGAGGGTGGTGAGGCCCTGGCACAGGTTGTCCAGAGAAGCTGTGGCTGCCTCATCCCTGGAAGTGTCCTGGATGGGGCTTGGAGCAGCCTGGGGCAGTGGAAGGTTGTGGATGCTAAAAAGAAGGAGCAGAGGAATTTTCCAGCTGCTGAAGCATTTTGTGAAGTTTTCCTTTCTCATGCTTTAGCTGAGAAACAGTGGAAGACAGTTCTGTAAACTAACTCTCTATCTCACACCTGCAGGGCTGTTGTGAGAACATAGTGGAATGTTTTGGTTCACTGGGAAAAATATTTTGAAAATGGGTGTTACGCCTTTCAGCCAATCCCTCTGGGAGGCGGATGGTCAAACATCCAATGGTTTTATGCCACCCTTGCGAATAAAGCTATAAAAGCTGAATTATATAATTAAATATAGCCATTTCTGGCCTTTGAACCCTATCCCGGACTTGTGTCATTTCTCGCCATCCCTGGGGACAACAGTGACAGAAGGTGTCCCTGCCCATGGCAGGGACTTTAAGGTCCCTTCAAACCCAAACTAAATTATTCTGTGACTTTATGATTCTGACACAACTGTCCTATCTCAGTTTTCT
>NW_008246063.1:1745510-1767888 GCF_000691975.1 Corvus brachyrhynchos
ATTCCTGCTCACATCACTCCTGCTCTCCCTGGTATCAAAGCTATCACAGCATTAACTTGAAGACAAAATGGAATCAACACAGCTTTTTTTTTTTTTTTTTGGGGGGGTTAAAACTAAGCAAAGCAAACAAATTTTTCCTTTCTTTTCTTTTTTGTTTACTTGCCTGTTATCAGATCATATCAGTGTTCATGCTTATTTTACACCAGAGTGTTTAGCCAGGAAAATGAAGCCTGAGATTTAAGGTATGTTTTCTGCTACTGTAGACAGAAATAGGCTGTGTTTATATCTCTGCAATCTGCTAAGCCTCAAATGTGCATTTAACACCTGGTGTATGTTCAGGGCAAGTTAATCTTAAAATTATTAGTTGTCTCTCTATATCCAGTGGCTGTTTATACAGGTGGGAGTGTTCGTGGTACATGAGAATACATGTGCTTATGTGCCTGTATAAATACTGACATACACGTACATACAGGAATTCACCTTTACAAACTGAAGAATTTAAATGAAATTTGGGGTGTTAATTAATTTGAAGATCAGAATCAAAGTCGGTAAAAAGAATGCTTTATGTGATCTTTGATGCTTTATTATATTTCCCAAATATAAAGTGAGGATTTCGACTCAAAAAGCAGAATTATTGATGACCTCCTCCATTAACACATCTCCTATTTCCAGATCCAAAGGGTTTTAAAAAAGGACAAGCTACCTCTTCCTATGTTTGTATTATTATATTTCCCTTAGACAAGCCTGACAAGGGAGAATGACTTTAAACCAGCAGAAGGCACATTTAGATTGGATATTAGGAAGAAATTCTTCCCTGTGAGGGTGGGGAGGCCCTGGCACAGGTTGCCCAGAGAAGCTGTGGCTGCCCCATCCCTGGAAGTGTCCAAGGCCAAGTTGGATGTGGCTTGGAGCAACCTGGGATAGTGGAAGGTGTCCTTGGCCATGGCAGGGGATGATCTTTAAGTTTCCTTCAACCCAAACCATTCTGTGATTTTATGATTCTGATTCCATGATGATACAGCTGGAAGGATTTGTGACCCTGTGGGGGACCCACATTAAAAACTGCACCCATGGGAAGGACCCAGGTTAGAGCAGTTTGTGGGGGATAGTCTGCCATGAGGGGGACCCCACAATGGAGCTGGGAATTAAGGGAGAAGGAAGAAATGTGTGATGAACTGGCCACAGCCCTCATTCCCTATTCCCCTGTGCCACAGCGGTGGAGGAGGGAGTGAACTTGGGGGTGAAGTTAAGTCCAGGAAGAAGGGAAGGCTGGGAAGAAGTGTTTTAAGATTTAGTTTTACTTTTCATTACCCTCCTCTGATTTTCACTGGTAATAAACGAAAATGATGTCCTCAAATCAAGTCTATTTTGCCCACGACAGTTACTGATGACTGATCTCTTCCTGTCCTTATCTCACCCCACGAGCCTTTTGTTGTATTTTCTCTCTCCTGTCCAGCTGAGGAGGGGAGTGACAGAGCAGCTTTGGTGGGCACGTGGCATCCAGCCAGGGGCAGAATGAATAAAATAGCAGCTGGCAGCGTGCAGGATCTCTGTACTTATCCCTGGTGAGGTGCCCTCTGCAATGGCCTCGGCTCTGTCTGATGAGCTCCAGGCATCTCACCTCCCACAGCCTCCCCATTTGGCTTTTGGTGGACAGGAACCCCCTTCCTGTTGTGTTTCTTGAGCTGGTGTCCCCAGGTAGGTGCTGGACTTGCATCCCAAAGCTCAGAATGCCTGCTTTAATTATGCAACACAGTTCTACACTCCCTGAGATGACACAGACCTCTAAGACAGCAAAAGAGAAAGGAAATGCACACAGGCAAGAGAGAGAGAGAGAAACTCCACACTCTGGCTGTTGTTGAGTCCCAGAGGAGATCTAACTCAGTCTGTAATTGCTGTTCTGGATAGTTTCTGCCCTCAAAACAATTTTCTGCTGGTCTGTTGTTGCTTAGGCTGAATCAGATTGATTTATTGAATGTCATTTTTTTCTCCCCACCCATAGACAAGAGGAAAATATTTGTTGAAAGGCTGTTGCAGCAAGATTTAGTTTCTGCCCATCCTGCATCAGAAGCTTGCTCTCATTTTATATTATTTTTTCCTTTTCCTTTCCTTCCCCTGTCTCTCAGAAAGGAATGAGGACAGACAAACACCATGCTCTGATTTGTCTTTCCATGTCCATACATGGTGGACCACAGGAGATGCCCCACGGGTGTTGCAGATGGGACAACACGAGAAACATCTCAGCATCTCTTTGGTAAAACATGACAGACACTACAAAGAGCTGTTGGTTGGGGTTTTTTTCTTGTTTCTTTATTCTTTCCCCCAAAGATAACAAGCACAAGGGTTTTGTTTTGCTTTATTGTGTTTTGGAGTGCTTCCATGTGCAGAAATACACACCTGGGCCTTATAGGACATCTTTCAGGATCTCCTTGAGGTTTATTTTATAGTTCTCCTGGCTGCTTGCTGCAGAGTAGATGATGGGTCAGAATGTCACCTCGCTTGTAAAAATTCAGCAGCTCCTGAATATTGAGGCAGCAATTAATTTAAATGCTAATTTATAGTCCTTTAAAAAAATGAGTGGCTGATTTGTGAGTAAATACAAAAGCACATATGCTAAATAGGATAGACCACTGAGACTTTTGATCCCATTTTTATACAAACCTAAGGCAAACATTCCTAGAAATTAGTGTGACTCTTCCCTTGAGGACCTGAGCTGACACTGATAGAGGAGGCTGGGATCTGGCTCCATGTGAGAGAGGAATTATTGACTACACAGATTTATTCTGTGTCCTTCTGAGGAGAGCATGCTCCCCTCTCTGGTTTATTTAACACCATTCCCATGGCTGGAATACAGCAGTGTCCTTAGGAAATCATTAAAGGCAGGGTTATGTTGGAAGTTTTCAGTGTGAGTAAATCTTCACCCCACGAAGCATGAGAGTGGAAGAGAGAAGAGGTTTGCTTCTTTGCTGTCTTGGAAAAACTTCAGTAATGCTCATTACGTGGGGAAATGGGCTGCTGGGACTTATTGTTCTCACATTGGTGACAATGTCTGGGTTTTATAACCCAACTTGCTCACAAATTAATTTCAAAAATGCTGAAATCTCTATCTTGTTAAAGCAAAAATTTGAAATTGAAATTTCTGGTTTATCTGCAAAATCATATTTCCAACCATTTTTGTGTCAGGTTTAGAAATTTAATTTTTTCCCCAAAATCTCAGTACTATGCAGTGACATTATTCTCTTGTTGAGTCAGGTTAAATTACTCAAATAGTCCTGCCTTTTAAACCCAGTGCTTTCTGTTAAGAACTTCCCAAACTAATTTCCCCTAGTGAGAGTTAATCCTCTGGAACTTAGGGGCCTCAAATTCTTCCACATCTCTCGTTTTCTTCTCTATCACTTCTCTGCTTTTTTGGCCATCTTTAGCTACTGCCATTTCATTTTATTGTTGACTAGTTTAATTCTTTTTGTTCCAGAATGGATGATATTAAATCCTGTCAACTAATCTGAACAACAGATTTCTCCTTTTGGGGGAAAAAAGAAAAGTAAAGAGGATTTATATGGAACAGTTTAAACCTGTCTCCCTCTTGCTGCAGAATACACTGAATGAATTGTCGCCGGACAGGAAAGGCTGGTGTTAATTAAAACCTAGGGAGCCCCAGCCTAGTTAGCTGGCAGGGAGACAGAATTTTGGGAATGGTGGTGGCTGCTGCACTGCTGGATTCTGTGGAGTCAGAGATTTATGAGGAGCTGTATTTCATTGGGAATTCTGCAAAGTGTGTGCAAACATGGGAAACCAAAGGCAATCTGATTTTCCTAACAAACTCTGATGCCTGGCAAGTTCAGAGGTACTTGGGGATGGAGCAGACCTGGCAAGAAGGAGCAGGAGCTTAGCTCCAAGGTATATTCCATTATGGAAAGTCTTTATTTCTGGGTATTTTTCTTTCTTCTATTTCTTCCTTTGTTTTCCTGACATATATCAAGGCCTTTGAAACTTCACATTGCCAGGTTAAATTATTCAACAGATTTCTTCCTTCAGGTCAGATTTTTTTTGTTCTCTGTGCTTTATAACTCACCCCTGTTTGCTTTTCCTTAAGTGCAGTAGTCGCAGCGTTTCCTGCCTCACAACTCAGCGCTGGCTCTCACTGATGCATATTTGCTAAACAGTAATTTTAAGTGTTATTGCAACATTATGGAAAGGATCTCTACTCTGCAGCTGCAGATGGCTGGTTCTTCCCAAGCACCTGAATACAAATGGCAAAGCTGAACTGGCACCGTTCACACACAGCATTGAATTTCCTTTCTCATCCTTCCCTGCCTCATGTAATATCTGGGGATCAGGACACAGACAGCCCAACTCCTCATGGCTAAATTAGCTGGGAAGGGCCCTATAAGAAGTCAGTGTATCATCTGTTTTATTCCAGTGGAAATGCTTGGGGTGGGTGAAGGCCATGTATAATTCAATGTATTGCAATAAACTCTGTCTAACCAAATGTACATGCAAAAATGTATTTGTGAGTTTTAAGCCACCTTCACTTAAAGTGCTGAAAAAGAAGTACAACAAAATAAAGCAGATTGAAGTGCAGAAATGATTGTGTTTATATTGCAAAGAACAGAAACCAAAAATTATGTCAGTAACAATTTAGCCAAGACAGAAAAATCAGCATTCTGGGTTTTTTTAGTATTATTATTTTTTTGTTTGTATTTTCCTTCATCATCTTTTGCAAAGCAGTTAAACAAGAGCAGAACAACACATTAAAGTTAAATCACAATTCTTCACATTTTGCTAAACTTTAGCTTTCTCCTTTGAAATACTTTCACAAAAAGCTCAGAAAACTTCGCTACACAAAACAAAAATCACCACTAATTTCTCCTCATTTTCCAGCAATGATTTACTAACACAGTGCTCAAGTACAATCTCAAGTTACTTAATCTTCATTGTTTTGCAAAATATTCTGCAGTATTTACAAGTTAGGAATAATACCATCCATAATTAAAGCTTCATTATGCTTGACAAGGGAAGGAATGAAGTGCATTTTGGTGGGGGGAGTCTTTGGTGGGGGGAGTGTTTTTTGCTTTATTATGATTTCTCACAGCTTTTTCAATCTTTTGTTTTTCCTACATCTTCAGTCATTCAACAATTTGGTGTATTCTACCACTCACAGTGGGACTCCCAGACCTCATTTTAAATTGATGCAGTTCTATTGCATTACGTGTTCAAGTGTTACGCCAGTTATATTCTCATAGCAAACTTCAGTAGGAGGACATGCATTCGTTTTGCACCATTTTCTAAACTTCCTAGTAGGGAAACAGAGTCCTTTAAAAAGTGTGGTGGCAGCAATTGGATCTTTTGGGATGAACATGGAATCACAGAGTGTGTCAGGCTGGAAGGGACCACAGTGGGGTCATCTGGTCCAACCTCTCCGTTCCAGCAGAGTCTTCCCAGAGCACATGGCACAGGATTGTGTCCAGACAGCTGAGAAACTTATTATCCTGCTCTGATTTTGTTAGTAATAAATTCAATTAATAACTGTCTGTTTTGCCCATGATAATATTTGCAGGAGGAGGTCTCCATGTTCTTATCTCAACTCATGAACCCTTCATTATATTTTCCCTCCCCTGTCCACTTGTGGAGGGGAATGAGAGAGCAGATTTGGTGGGTGCCTGGCATCCAGCCGTGGTCAAACCACACACAGGGTTCCATGGACTTACAGTTTGCCAGACAGTCTGTGGAATCTCCATCCTTGGAGGCAGACAAAACCATGGCCCTGAGCAAACTACATTAATTGTCTGCTCTGAGAAGGGCTGTTGGGCTAAATAATTTCCAGAGTTTCCTGCCCATTTCAATGTTTCTGCGATTCTCTGATTTGTACAGCTGAAAAAAAGAATACATCCTGTTTTAGTGTTGTTTTTTGTGCTCTGGTAATGTTCCCTTACTGGTAATGCATTTAGCAGTGTCTATATTATTATGTCTATTAGTGCTAAATTAATTCTTTTTACAAGAGACAGTGTCATATGATGTCAACATATGCTCACATTTGCTCCTTTATATGGTGAGTGTTCAGAAATGAAGGAAACAAACTCATGGGTAATTTGCTGTGTTTTCACAGAGAAAATTTCAGAGCTGAATGTCGTTGCTTTTTTTTTTTTTTTTTTTTTTTTCTTTATTTACTACTTGAAAACGTATAAATGAATCTGTTCATGAAACAGCTCTTTCCTTATTGCCCTAGCAATAGGGAGTTTTTGATTGTATCTCCATCAGTTTATGAATAGCATCAGATGGATGCTGTGCTGAAGATGGCCTTTTTCTGTGTAGGAGAAAACAGTCTGAATGGAGGAACAGCCTGCGTCACCAATAACTTTTTTAGAAACTACTTGAAAACGTATAAATGAATCTGTTCATGAAACAGCTCTTTCCTTATTGCCCTAGCAATAGGGAGTTTTTGATTGTATCTCCATCAGTTTATGAATAGCATCAGATGGATGCTGTGCTGAAGATGGCCTTTTTCTGTGTAGGAGAAAACAGTCTGAATGGAGGAACAGCCTGCGTCACCAATAACTTTTTTAGAAAGAGAAGGGTTTGCCACTGTTGTTTTTATTGTTGTTTTTCCTTAGTCCTCCACAATTCTGAAAAGCAGCCATAAAATCTGATCATTTCACTTGTTCCTCTCACAAAGCTTGAGTCAGCTGGCTGACTTAGATCCAGCAAACCATGGCTCTGAGGGACTTTTTTATTTACTATGGGAGCATTACAATTTTCCCTTTTACTTGTACTCCGATGAAGATTTCTGGGTTTGTGTTTTTCTTTGCCAGGCTGGACTGTGGAACGTGCCTTTTATGCTTGGATATTCCCCATTCCGCGTTAATGTTCGGATTTCTGTCTTTTCAGAGTGACATGTTGGATGTGAACCAGATCATCAAAGACCTGGCCTCCATGGTGCATGAGCAAGGAGACACAATAGGTAGGTGTCACATGAAAATTATGGGCTTTATTACCCTCTGCCACCATTCCAACGTGATCTTGTCCCTCACGAGCAGCCCTTTGTTGATGCTGTGATTATTTTCCCTGTGTTTTGAGCTTTTTGTACATCCAGAGATGTTTTGATCTGACAAGCTGCCCTGTGCAATAAGGTTCTCATGTTATGGACAGTTTGCTGGTATATTTAGCATAAAATAGAATTCACAGGGAGATAAATCCATTCCCTTTAGACTGCAAAAAGGAAGATGGAGAATATATAACATTAACTGGAAAGGGATCTAATTCTTCCTTTCTACCTGGAACTGTAATTAAAAAACAATAGTAGTAGTAATTATTATTATGAGTATTGATGAAACTAGAGAAAATTAAGCAGCTTTTTGTTTCCAAATAGAATTTTCATTCCACATAGCAGGGTGTGTCTAATTAAATTTACAGAAGCCTGACATCAAGATGTGCTCATATACAGTCTGAAGTTTCTACCTATTAGTTGATCTCCTCCTGTTCTCCAGCTACCAATGACTAGGAAAAAACCGGATGGAGGAAACTGGGAAAAGACATGAGAGTGACCCCTAGTCCTGTCTTTAGAAGCGCCCCATCACTGAGAGCCACCACTTTTTGTGAAAAGAGAAATAAAACACTTTAGATCAGCTCCCTCTGACCTTTGTCTTTGTCACTGCTCTTTTCTGATGAAGAAAAATCGGACTTTTTTTCTGTCTCTAATTTTGTGTATGGACAATAATAATATGTGGTACTTCTGAAACAGCCTACTTCCAAATTTGAGAGCTAATAGTCCTAAAGGCTCGTTGAGGGACCTAAACTCCAGAGGAGCAAGGTTTGTGGGGCTATTTCTCACCTCAAGTCTCAGCTGGAGTTCTCACTGGTGCTCCTGGGAGCAGGAGCAAGCCATATGCAGACCTTTAAAGCAGAAACTCTCCTCTTCTGCTTATTAATCATTCTGGATTTCTTTGCCAAGTTCATACCTTTGCAAATTTCCATTAGCATAAGATACACTTACAAGAACTACACCCCTCTGAGAAACACCACTCGGGTTCACAGGGGCAGGAAAAAATCTAAATTATATTTAAAATAAGTTTTTTGTATATTTTCTTCTTTTTTGCTACTTCTTTTCCTTTTTTTTTTTATTTTTTCTTTTTCCCTTAATGCTGGTTTGAAAGCTTATTTTTGTACATGGATAACTTTGGAGCCTGATTCATCTCTAAAAGCACATCAGATGCTAATGCCTTGAGGGACATGACAACATACATCAACTAGCTTCAAGATCCTCACAACTCCTTTTCTTAAGGCAATATTTATTATTTTAAGATGTTACCCATGCACAGAAGCCATCCCAGTATTAACTTCACTGTGAGAAGCTGTTAGACTAAGTAGGACATTTTGTTTTTGAGCCAGCATAAGGTTTTTGTGGGGTTTTTTTGTTGTTCTTCTTCTTCTTCCTCTTAGACTCCAGCAGATTTTTAACAGGTTTTTTTGACTATCTTTTAATCCTGACAGCCAATCAAGGTATCTTCCCAACCAATTGCTGAAGGGTCCCACTGTTTATCTTCTGACATTCATATTACACAAAAGTAAGTGAGGTGAAGAATCAGGAGGCAAGGGATGTTGAAACCCCCACAGTGATAATTTCATGATGACAAGAGACAGCTCTCTTGGCACTTGTTTTATTTTTTTTTTTAAGTCTGTTCCTCTGACATGCATGGAATGAAAGCTCTGTGTGCGCTTGTTTAGGAAACGCAGGGAAGACCAAACCAGGGAATATGAGATGAGCCCCTCAGCAAAATGCTCCCAGAGAAATCCCCTCTCTGGTTCACCTGAGCTGGGGAGAATTGTGGGGAGAGTTTGTCTGGCCTGTGCATGGCACAGGCAGAGTAACCCGTGCTTCTTGCAAAAACCTAAAAGGAGTTTTTTCTGGCATGTGGGCCAGTTCCTTAAGGAACACCTTGATAATGCTCCCTAGGGGAGAGAGCAATTTCTGTCATGCAGGAAAGAAATAAAATGCAGACTTGGGAGAGGATATCTCTATTATTTTATATCTTCTGCAAACAAACTCTGTGCCCAAGTTCCTGGTCCTGGCATCTTTTTGGTACAAATATTTAATTATGCATTACCGTATCAGTGAGCCCAAGCCTCTGAAACCAAAACAAACCAATGGCCTGGGTTAGCTGGGAATCAGCAGTCTCCCCAAAACAATCCTGCAGGAGCTCCTGGCAAAAGCATCCCAGTGCAGCTTCATCACATAGGCTGCTCGTGAGGGGAAGGAGAGCAAGGAGGAGGACACTAGTGGGACAAAGCAATAATTGGCTCTAGAACTGGTGTTGGTGACATGGTTTCGGTTCAATGGAACCCTGTCTGCAGATTTGCAGCTGCTTGGGAGAGATGGGATCCACCACATAAGGAGGACTTTAGTAATGGTGGGGGAGGGAGGGTGTGACCAGCAGTCCCTGCCTGGCAGCAGAGGACAGGATTGCTGAGAAAAGGACATGGGGTGATGTGGCAGGAAAGGTTCCCAAAATCATCAAAATGGGGTGTGGGCAGGGTCACCTTCAGACCTGGAAGTGAGCAGGGAAGTTGCCTACCAGGCACCACCATCATGGACAAATATCCCAAATCCTCTGCAGGAACTGAAGATTCTGTGGTGCTAAATGCACAAAGTACAGGGAATAAACCTGAGGAGTTAGAGATCTGTGTGAAGTTGCAGAGCTACAATTTTGTTGGGATCATGGAGATGTGGTGGGTTGGCTCTCGTGATGAAGTGTTGCCTTGGAGGAATACAGGCTCTTTAGGAAGGATAGGATAGGAAAATGAGGAGGAAGAGTTGCCCTTTATGTGAGAGAGCAGCTGGAGTGCATGGCATGCTGCCTGGAGATGGATGAGAAGCTGGTGCAAATTTTATGGGTCAGGATTAAAAAGAGGACAGGCAAAGTGCATGAGGCCCTTTACAGACAGACAGGAACAGCCTCACCTTTGCAGGTTCTGGTCCTCACAGGGGATTTCAACCACCTCAGCATCAGCTGGAAGGACAACACAGCAGGGCATAACTATTCCATAACTATTCCTGGCATGCATTGAGGACAACTTTGGGGATCTGATGGACAAATGGCAAGATCTCCAGATGGCCAGAAGAGGTTCATCTCCACTAAACTTTACTGTCATGGTAGCAGAAGGATTCTGCAGCCAAAGCATTCAAGGATTAAAGGCTTGGCACTGTGAGAAGAAAATTATGTTGGAGGTGATTGCAGCTGCAACAGTCCCTCCTTTCCATACTCATAGATGTCCACTCAGCTGAAATGTAAGTTCCCCAACAGCCTGAAACATTCCCAGTGTTTCATGCTGAACATCTCTGTTTTGATGTGCGAGCTTGTACTTTGGTCGTACTGGGATGTGTAGGCAAACTTCCATGGAATCAGTTTTGTGACTGGTGTTAGGGAGAAGAGAATCCTTAAATCCTCAGTTCCTCTGAAGAAAGTGTCAACAACACAAATGCAAATATTTGTATTGAAACCTGATGAAAGCAAGTGCACATTTGTCCACTTTTCTAGGCTTCTGTTTGTCTTGTAACCAAGAACAAAATTGACCTGAATAGGAATGAGTGCTTATTTTTTTTGCCCGAGGCTAAAGGAAATGCTGTCCTGTGTTTTAGAAGAGCTCTTTTTCCGTCTTACCTGTGTATGTAACCTTAGTAGTTATGCCAGAATAACATCCAAAATCTACATTCCTGATCTAAACTGCTCGATTTCAACTTTCACCACTTCTATCACTGTTTACAGCTCAATCGCATTTCTCAAAGCTACAAGGAAAGATCCACATTGTTCTGAAAACATTTTACAATTTTAAAAGTGTCACATTTCTGACTCTTTTTGAGCAGTTTTGGAAACAAGTTTTTTGTATCTGTAACCTCCCCAACTCCCTAAACTGGGAAAAGATCCCAAGTTCACATAGTGGCCACGTATTTTAACATTGCAAGAACAGAAACACAGGAAGGAATTTACCAGTTCTCTACCTCTTTGTCCAGAATAAATGTAGACAAATCTATCTTTGCGCAAATCTCACTGGCTGAAAGAATCATGGAATCATAGGACAATTTGAGTTGGAAAGGACCTTAAAGATCAACCAGTTCCAACCCTCTGCCGTGGGCAGGGACACCTTTCACTAGACCAGATTGCTCCAAGCGCTGTCCAACCTGGTCTTGGACACTTCCAGGGATGGGAAAGCCACAGCTTCTCTGGGCAACCTGTGCAAGGGTCTCACCATCCTAACAGGAAAGAATTTCTTCCTACTAAACCTACTCTACTGTAGTTTTAATCCATCCCCCCTTGTCCTGTCACTCCAGGCTCTTGTAAATAGTCTCTCCATCTTTCTTGCAGGCTCCTTTCAGGTACTTGAAGGCTGCATTTAGATCACCACAAACCCTTCTCTTTTCCAGTCCCAATTGTCTCAGCCTTTCCTCTTAGGGAGGGGTGCTCCATCCCTCTAATTAACTTGGTGGCCTCCTCAGAACAGATCAATGTCCTACTGTGTCAAGCTTAAGACTTCCTCAGACTTTCTTTTTAGACCTATACTCATCCAGATTTAGATCTTGGTGCTACTTAGCTTTCACTTCACTTGATTCTTGAAGTCTGGACTTTTTATATCTAAAAATAACTGGATGAAAAAAATTCTTTATGTGATCTAAAGTTGATGTTTCCTCACTTAACAAACACTTCTGCCTGGTATCTGTCAGGCTGGAGCCCACAGACCTGAAAAAAGAAGTCAAGACATGGCAGCTGCTGCTTTCCTTCAGTCAGGAGGAACTTCTTGATGGGCCAATGTATTCAGTCCTTGAGCAATGCTGCCATTCACTGATGTGCCACACTGTCACTTATTGCCTAGTGATGGTAACAATAGCAATAAACTTCCTTCAAAGGAAAAGATACTTGCATGAATGCAAATAGGTTGCTTATTTTGGAAGCTCTGGGATATGGGGAGGTTTTTTCAGTTTTGTTTTTGGGGTTTTTTTTTAATATTTTTTTGTTTTTTTCCTGTGAAATCAAGTCCACTTTGTTGCCTTTCTGACCCGAAGGCCGTCAAGAGGGCCCATCAGCACATCCTCCTCCAGTCTGACTGCCTGGATGGCACAGCCAGGAGTCTGCTGTCAGACTGCAAACTGAGCTGGGAAATCATTCAACTGGAGCCTTAACTAAACCCTCCCGAGTTATATGTCTCAGCTTGGGACATCTGCAGAAAATGAGCACATCTTGAGAACAGTCCCCTAACATCTGAATGTAACAGCTTTAACATCTCCAATCAGTTGAATGTCACCTGCAAAGTCTCTCATTTGCTTAAGATTCCTAAGTGATTCTCAGAGGAGGCTGTTATGGGAGCGTGTACATTTATGTTCTTATTGGTTCCTGATGGGTTGGAAAATCTTCTCCTGGCTGTGTTGCTTTCAGCGACTTGATATGACCCAGAATGATGTGTCAGTACAGAGCACAGCCCATGCACGAAGGGTACACTGGAGTGTTTCTGAGTCATGTACAATGTATTCCACTTCCCATTCACTTCCTATCAGCGATTGAATGACAGACACAGATCGGCAGGGAATCTGAATCCTTTATTCAAAGGAGTCAGTTGGTTTTATACACTTTCCTAAGGCACGGTATTTCTTTATATGGCGTGACCTATCCCGTGTTGCCACATCAGCAACACACTTTCTCAATGTCCTTTTTTGGGATGATCACTCGCTGTTCACCCACCCGTCAGCTCCCGGCAGGCTCTTCTCCATAGGGCTCTGCTGTGTGACACCTCCTCCCCCCCGGGTCCGGTGGAGGCGTGGAGACAAGCCTCTGTGTGCCACCATGTGCTCCTTTGTGCTGCCATGTGCCTCTGCAAGCAGGTTTTACAGCTCACAACCCAATTCTATCTTAAAACACCCTATAACTTCCCAAGAAACTTCCCATTTCTTTGTTCACCTTCAGTATATGCCTTGTCATCAGTTGTGTTTCTCCTAAGTCTAACAAAGCTTTATTGCAAACCACCCCAGCTGCTGAAATTGTATGGTATTATTATTCTTAATTGCCTTGTAGGCAACAATTTGAAAATCATGGTCATTGGGTCACTGGCACAGGTTTCCCAGAGAATCTGTGGCTGCCCCACCCCTGGAAGTGTCCAAGGCCAGGTTGGATGGGTCTCTGATCAACCTGGTCTAGTGGAAGGTGTCCCATGGCAGAGGGTTAGAATGAGATGATCTTTAAGGTATCTTCTAAGCCAAACTAGCCTGTGATTCTATGTTGTGTTTTATACGGCTCTGCTTTCCCTGTTTATCTGGACTGCAGCAGTGGTGGCGTCCACTGAACAGCTCTCTGGACAGGGCTGGGCAGCCTGTAAGGTGCTCAGTGTCATATGAGGCACTGCTTGGTGACCTCTGCTACGACAGAGTTGTTGGAGCCAGGTGTGGACTACTGTGATCTCTGACCGACTCATTTTACTTGAGATAACAAGCAGCACAAAAACTGCATGAACTTTTGTGTTTCTCTCCTCTTTCTGCTCTCTGTGAATGTGATTATTTGTGTCATCCTTTGCATGAGGACTCTCACATTTAGCTCTCATGCTGGCAGTGCTGGTAAGACAGCACATGCTGGCTTACAAGGAGAAGAATAATGGGCGACTCCACACTTGCAAATTTACTAACGCCTAAAGATTTGTCTGCTGTGTTTGTTTCTGTGTTTGACCCTCATAATGTGATTGGGCTGGTATAATTACAGTTAATGAGCCAGCTAATTTTGTACAAGAAGCAAGGCTCTTCCTTCCACAAGGTTTATTGCCACCCGTAGGATTCTTCTCACATCAATTTATCCAGAGCAGTTTTTGGGCTTTTTAGTTAGAACTGCTGCAGTCGCAGTTTCTAATAACACTGCACTTGAGCAGTAAATGTCAGAAAGGCAGAAGCTGCCCAGGTGGGTGGTTTATTTCTGCTGGGAGGTGCAATTCTCTGCCAGACTGTTTGGGAAACATGACTGGTGAAGTTTAAGTAAATCAAAAGAGCCATGTAAAGCAAAAGAGGTCAAGCAAGTTGTAAATATCAGTGACCTTACTTGGTAGGTAAAATATATGATCTTTCCAAGGCAGCAAGCAGAAATAAAATATATTTATTTCTATGAATCCACACCCCTACCAAACTTATTTATTCCTGTGACAAACTCAGAAACTTCTTTCATCAGCAATAGGACTTGATAACTCAGCTGTGTGATGGGAAGTGAGTTTTGTGTTAATTATAGACAGAAGTGGACTTCTGAAAAATGTTGCATGCAAATGAAATTAAGGGATTTATCCAAACTGTGTCAGTTCATGAGATGTATTAGATGTATTTGCAGAAAAAATAAAATTTTGATCTTTACTTCTTTTTTTTATTTGCAAATTTAAAGAAACATATTTTATTTTTCTTTAACTTGGATGTCTTACAGAATTTAAAAAAAAAAAATGTACTGAGTGTAAATCACAAGGAAAAGGTTGCCCAGAGAAGTTATGGACTCCCCATCCCTGGAAGTGTTCAAGGGCAGGTTAGATGTGGCTTGGAGCAACCTGGGATAGTGGAAGGTGTCCCTGCCTTTGGCAGGGGGTTGAAACAAGATGACCTTTAAGGTCCCTTCCAATCCAAACCATTCCACAATTCTCTGATTCTATGGAAGGAAAGGGTGTGCTACAGGAAAATATCTGGAACTTCCCATTCAAAGCAATTTGAGCTGTTTTGCTCTGTAAATTGCTTTCAGAGATTATTTGGGGAATAAAAAAATCTGACACACCCATAAATTACTTCATGAAAAAAACCCTGTTGTCAAAATAACTTTTTTTAATCAGAAAAAGAAGGAAATAGGGAAAAAATTTGATCAGGTCTGTTGCCATGATATAAAATCCTCACATGTGCAAATTTTGTGGGTTTAAAGCTAGAGCCTTGGATTGATTATCCCAGGCCATCTGAGAGCATCATATGGGAATTAAGGACACCTTGGATGGGTAACTGAGAGTGTGCAGTGGTCACTGAGTCCAGAACAGGCACCTGACTCTTCTCCTGTGGCAAACATCAGGAATTTGAGGCCACTTGTCTCTGTAAGAAAGAGCAGTAAATTGCTTTGCAAATGCCACAGTGATAATATTTCTGCACTCTGCCATTTAGCACCGAGCAGATGATAGGAGGTGCCTTATTCTCTGACAGGATGTGTTGTTTCCAATAGATACACACAGGACAATGTTTGAATTTTAAATCCCTGGGAGAGGTATTCTGGCAGGCATGGCAAACCTCTGGCCGGGCAGTACCATTTTTCAGCACATCCATATGTAGCAGATGCTTGACATTTCCAAGATGCATTTCAAGGACAATATAAATCATTCAGGAGAAAAAGTGCTGTAAATTTATGCTGGTGTTCAGCCATTGCCCTGTAGCCACTTTTATTCATTCAGACCAAGGGGTTTGGGCTGTTGGCTGAAGAAAACCAACAGGAAGAGCTGGTTATGACATTTTAGGGTTCTTCAAATACTCTTTCCAGGCCTGCCTGGAAAATGGTGCTGACTGGTTGTTCAGTGCCTCAGTCCTTACCTCTGAGGGTTGTGATGTGTTGTTGTGTGGAAGAATTAGAGATCTGCTGCAATCAGATAGGAAGGTAGGTTCTATCTGCCTTTTTTTGGAAGCAATAACCACAGCTCCTGATGAGTCACAGAGCTGAAAATTGTATTTTCTTGCACCAATCTAAGCCAGTGTGACCCATTTAGCCTGCGTTTAACATATGAGCACAATTATTTTATAAATCCTCTCGTGTGCAGGATTTATAACTCAATGTTTACATTGAAGTTTGCAAATTACTAACCCTGAGCCATTTTAAACTTTGCTCTGGAAGAATTGTCATAGTTTTCCTTCCCTTTAACATCCACAGTTCTGTCTGCACTACGCCTGAGGGTCTTTTGTTCGTGGAATGACACTCGCTTAAAACTTTCCAAGTACATGGAAATTCGAATGGGCAAAATTCATTTTCACGCTGAAAGCAATTTCCCTCCAAACTTGGCTTTTAATTAGGAAAGAAACCTTTATGTATTACCAAAATACTCCCTTTTTTCCCCCCTTCTTCTTTTTATTGTGCCTCTCAGTATGCTGTATTGATTATTTTTAGCCAGAAGTTGTAGCGATAAAAGAGGGTTAAGCTTATTAAAGTGCTAAAAATAAAACCATACTATGAAAACCTGAAGGGGCCCATTTTGGTTACTGCCAAGTGGGAGCATTTAAAAATTCTCATTCACAAGCTCACTTTCCTTTCTTTAAAGTGGTTCAGCTGAAATTCTGCCTTGTGAAACCAATCCATTGTTGCTGCTGTAAAAATTCAGGTCATATGAGTGATTCCCTGAAAGATTAGGGCAGAACCCCCACTCCAGCCACTGTCATTCCAGTATTTTCCCATATAAAATTCCTGTTGGTCATTAGAAGGGCTTGATCTCAGGACCCAGATAAATAGCTGGATAGTTGAAAGCTACCTCTTGGGGTCATCATTATTTTCATCTCCGTGTGATAAATGTGTCATAAAATCATAAAAAATTGAATCTAAAACCTGGCTAGCTCTGTCACCTTCACAACTCCTATTGCAAGATTGTGTTTTAGATGCAAAATTATAAATATTTTCCTAATTCTCTGATGTATTTGGTTGCAAACACCATGTGCTTTGGTGCAGGTCTGTCCCTCAGTTTACCAAAATGTTGATCTCATCCCGTTAGGATTTTTGTTTTCAAGTTGTACAATAAATTTGTCATCAGAGTCTGAGGGCAGAAAGTTGTTACGGGATTCAGCTTCTTTGAGAAATTCCAGACCCAGGGCTGGGTTATCTCATCTGTTTGGGAACAAAGTCACTGTCCCTTCATCACAAAGCCAAAAGGAAAGGAAAAGGCAGATCCCTCCTGCAGGTTTTTTCAGCCTACTGAGGATGCTACCACCCTTATCTCTCTATCCCCAAGCGAGGTACCTTGGCAAGGAGCCTGAAAGTGGCCAAGGTGAGTCCTGAACCACCACTAGTTCAGCAAACATTCACTGAAATGCCTGTCAGTGACATATTCATCATTGACTTAGTAACATATTGACTTATTGCTTATTTTTTTTGTGATTTGAGCCAAATTCTCTTTCCTCTCCTTGCTTTCCTGTGTTAATCATCAGAAATCTCTAGTTAAATTGCTTTACATATTAATGTCTCATTATTTTAAAGCTTTAGAGCTGGTTTGGTGGTTTTTTTTCGTTTGTTTTAGTTTTCCCCTGTGCCTCAGGATTACAAGTTGCTTCAAAAAATAGAATTTAAATGGGAGGTTTACTTATTCCAAGGCTGGTATTCGCCCACTGGGAGAATGAGTGAGCAGAAACAGTTCCACCAGGGCCCAACCTCCCTCTGTAACATCCTTCGACTCATACAGGACAGGTAGCACACATCCTTACTTGGGAAAGCCTGTTCTGGGGAAAACCTGGATGCTGTTTGCAAAAAGAGTGCCTAAGGTATGGTTCTCCCATTCCATGGAGCGCTGAGGGGGTGTGCACAGTGTTTAATTTTATCTAACGATGGCAAATCTCCTCAGGCCTCCCTGCAGGCAGTGGAAAGCGCTGGGTTCCTCCAGAGGGCCTTTTAAGGGAGCTAAATTAAGGAGCTTCTATGATTTCCTTCTTCCCCAGGAGAAGCACAGACAGATTACTCTTGTTTTAGAAGGATATATTTAATACATTTCTCCTCTGTAGCTCCTCTCTGCCTAAATGATTAATTTTCTGAGGCCAGTCAGCCTTTAAGAGATGTTGAGCAGTGAAAGGTGTCTGCACTAAGATCCCAAGAAACTTTATACACGAGCAAGTTCTGTTACATTGATTAGGCCCTTGGGGTTTTGCTCTTCTTCTCCTTTGATTGTGGATTTTTGGTTATTTTTTTTTTGCTTTTCTTTGCTTTTTTAAAAAATTATTTTAAGTGCATAATTACATTAACAGACTTTAACACAGTTCCATTTAAAAATGGCAAAACCTGAATGCAATCACTTTCCACAAATTATCTGCAAACTCTCATTTCTTTGTCCACCACAGAAGTGGCAAGATTAATTCCTGTTCTTTCCTTTAGAACCAAAGAATAAATTACTTGAATCTTTTGTGGCATGTCTTAATCCAACCCCCAATACTATTAATTGAAGAATTTCCATTGGTTTTATTAAGGATTTGAGAAATCCCTGGAACATTATTCTCCAATTTCTACCTGTGGTTGAGTTCTCCTGATCATGTTCATGCACTGTGTGGTGTATTTTGTGTTCAAATGCTCCTGGAAACAGACCAAGAGCACCTCCTCTTCCACTGTGGCCAGAAATTATTGGCTGCACATCTCTTGGGGGACAAACTGGTCAAGATTTCCAAGATTTCTGCTGGAAAAACAAACCCTTTTAATGCAGGTTTTATACCATAGGTGTCTTGCTTTCTAAGCATAGTCAAGAGTCAAAGTTAATACTTGTTTTTGGTGGAAGTGGGGACCTTCCAGTTCTGATGTGTAGCTGATAATCTTTCTTTTCCAGTCTCATTTTGATTCCTTGTGGTTCCTCCAGGCTTCCCCCAGTGCCAGACAAACCAATTTAGGGTGAGATTTTCCTTGCTTAATTTTAGATTCCATCAATTTGCCTCAATCTGAGCCAAGTTGCTGCTCCACTGCAGCTTGGAAATGTGGTCCAGGAGTTTGGCCTGTGGTTTGTTTAATCTGATCAACTCCTGGAGAGTGGGAGGAATTGCACACCATGGATTTGTTCTCTGTGATATTGTCTGAGATGATTTGATCAAGAACAGATACCCGGGCATGGTCAATAACCCACATGGACCGGAATGAATCTTATCCCTGAACTCTAATAACGAGATAATTTCAGGTGTCATGTCCCTTCTATAATTTAATCTAGTAAATTTATCAGTCTTGAGCTGCTTTTCGTTGAATTCCCTGTCACTCTTCCCGTCGATTTCAGTGGGAATGGGATGAGAGGTAACCTCCATCCTGTCACAGAACCCATGGAGAGCTGTCAGTCATCCTGCCTCTGACTGATGGGTTGGATGTTCATCAAAATGGGTGTTGGTCCTACTTCCCTGCAGAACTACAGGTCACAAACAAGGGGCTGCTCCTCTCTTTATGCCCACGAGTAATTTGCTGAATTGCTGTTGCTGTAAAGCCTTTGGTTTTGGTTTGCACCCTGTAATTATCTTCTATTCTTTTAATTTGCAGATAGCATTGAAGCCAACATTGAGACCTCTTCTTCTAACGTAGAATCAGCCAACGAGCAGTTGGCAAAAGCAAGTCAGCACCAAGTAAGTGGGACTATAAAAACCCTACAAATGCTTTCAGTAATAGTATTTGCAATAAACAAAACACCTGGCAGCTGTGAACCACTGGGCACATGGATTTGTGCTACCTGGAAAGACGATAAAGCATATTCCAAGTAGGAGCTAAACTTTTATATATATATATATATGTATATATATATGATTAAATTACCGTAGCACAGACAATTTGCTTTAGAGCAGTCATTAAGAGATCTGCATATTAAACAGACATTTCCCAGTAGGAAAGTCAACAATTAGCTACTTTTGTTCTTGGAAAGACACCATAAAAAGCACATCATTTATATGTGCTTTGTTTGGTGTGTTTCCCTATAATCAGGCAACAGTACTTTAGGAAAAGAACTTGAGTTGTCAAACAATATGATGTGGTTGGTGAATAATGGCTGTGGTGGTGTTGGTGTTCAGCACTTTTCAACAGCAGTTTGAGGGATTTTTTTATGAATTGGGTTTTTTTTCTTCATTGGAGCAAGAATAAAACACACACACACACATACACACAGAGAAACATTAATCTTTTTGAAAACAGCTTGTGCAGAAATAACTCTTCAGTGGTAATTGTTAGTACTTTCCAGGGATGAACAGGGGTGGGGGAATGAACAAAGAAAAACTTGTTATCAATTGCATTATGACTGACAGAAAAAAAAACCTGCTAGTTTTCTTTTTTCCTCAAGCATAAATTGGTTATTTTCATGTGCCTGGAGTTTTGACAAAATGTGGCTGAGCTCCAAGAGAGCACATAGTGCCTTTTAGTTGGTCCTTGGGCACAATGGACTCTGAAGCTCTGGGGCAAACCTCCAGACCAAGGGAGTGAGACTCACAGGTGTTTGTTTTACTCTGATGTAATGGAGTGATGTGATTTGAAAATTATCTATAGCTCATTTTCTGGTGAACCATATTGTCCCAATTTTGGGTAATGAGTTTTGTAGAACTTTGATATTGCAGAAAATAAGCGTGGTCTACAACAAAATCTTGGTTTTTAATGTATATTTATTCAAGATTATGTTTGTCACCCTGCATGTAATCCTGCATTCACTTTGAAAATAACTTGTTACATACCACATGAAGTCTAAAATGAAACTGGAATGAATTTAATACTTGACCTGACTGTAAAGCTGATTGCAAAGCTGCAAATGAGTTAATGATGACTTTGGCTAAAAAGGTCAAAGAGGAGTCAGGCAGAAAATGAATGCAGTACAGTCTAAAGGATCTGCTTTCTTCAGCCAGCAGGAACTGCTGAAATAGTCTGCCCAGACAGGAGGCCATTTTTACCTCAAATATGTTCATCAGGATAAAGATATAGCCAGTTTTAGCAAGGCAACCCCTGCTAAGGGCATAAATATAAACTGATTGGTGTACATGAGAAAACAGAGTCTCTCTTGCGCTTGAAATGAGCCCATATAGACAAATATCACTGAGAAAACTTCATCTGCTAACGAAAATATGCAATCCAGATCTCCTGTGGAGCACAGGGAACTCTCCTGTACCCTACTGGGTGTGGATCACCAGACAAACACATGTAAAAATGGCTCGCCCTCTGTCACCTCTTTCATGAGGTTCCCTGGGATGTGACCGGAAAATGAGGCAGCATTTTTGTCACTTTCACTGCTGGCCTGGGGCTGGTCAAATTGCATGTGATGCCTCATGTGTTGTGTGCCATGATATCTGCTCATCTTACACCCGAAGGGACACTGTCCCCATGGTGTGACAGCAAGGGCCCTGATCCCACAGCCCTCAGGGCTGCTGTCGGGAGGAATGTTGATGCCCCTTGCATACATATGGATAATGCAGTGTGAGTACAGGTCACCCTTCCTGGGTGGTTTGCCTGGTTTTGGCTGCTTTGGAAATATCTGGGATGGGTTTGGGAGAGTGATCAGCCAGATGGCCCTATGGGTGAACTGCTTTTAAGGGACCTGCCAGAGCTTTACACACTCTAAATTAAGCCTGTGCTCATCTGTGCTGCTCAGGGATCAGAGGCACAGGCTGTTTCTTAAATCTTACTGAGCAGTTTTCCTCTTTTTGTTAAACTGCTAATTCATGAGTATATTTGCTTGTTACTTATGTTACAGTGTGATTATCCTGTAAACGCAGACTGGCTTACAAACATTGGTTATTTATTACTGTTTATATGTATATAAACGTGTGTGTGTGTGTGTATGCAGTATTTTTATTAGTCTGTGTAGGTTTTTTATTAGTCTGTCAACAAATGTATACATAAATTGAGAAATCAGAAATGTCAACACTGCTGAAACATTCAAGTTTAAGACCTTCTGTGGAACTTAATGGAGGGATTTCTCTCAGGAATAATGATTAAGTGGCTGGTTATTTAATACAATGTTTGCAAGCAATCCATGCAGTCACTTCAACAATACAACCTGGAGAACCAGTCCCAACCTGCACATTAACATAACAAAGCACCAGTAAATAGTTTTTCCTTAGCTACTACAAAATGAAGCATTTAGGTTCCCTGAAATTATAGAAATGTTAAAAAAAAAGTAAATATCTTCGTGCAGGGCTCCTTTGTCTGCATTTTAAATTTGGTAAGGTGCTCCTTCCTCTTGAGATGTGTGTGCTAACAGCAGTGTTTTATTACTTGAAGCGAATTCTCATGTGCCCCATCTAAACTCTAAAAGATTTAGTGGGAGCTGTCAGAGCTTTGGAATAAAGATTTATATATATATACTGGCACATTTTTTTCCTTTCATTTTAAATTATAATTGCAAAATAATTGTTTGTGCTTAAACTTACTTTTAGTACAGGTAGCAGTTAAGCTAGGCCACTGCGTTATCTGTGGGAACACACAGGGTCAAAATGCAGATGAAAGCAGTAAGAGTTGAATATTGATACAAGAAGGAGAGGAATAGAGGCCTTTTTCCCTGTTGGTGACAGAAATGTGACAATTTTACTTTTTTATTCTACTTTCCCTGGAAAATTTGAGTTTGAAAAATGGCTGAGGTGAACAAATCTGGTAGGGAGAAGCCAGTAGAAATTATCTCCTGCACTGGTCATTTTTCAATGCCTTTCTTTTTGGTGAGGGTCTCA
>NW_008246063.1:1767904-1795198 GCF_000691975.1 Corvus brachyrhynchos
GAATGATGACTCTGGCCATTAATAACAATGGCCCAGATTTGCATCTTGAAATTTCCTTGTCCCTGCCCCCAGAGAAAATTATTCATCCCACCTATCTCAAAACACCAATTTTAGCTTGGGTCAAACTGCTTTCTGGAAGAGACGGATTTATCGGACCAAATATGAGTGTGTTTGGTGGTGAAGTGTGTTTAAGTGTCTAAACCTCCTTTCCATGATTCAGAAGAAATTGCTTTCAGCACATCTTGTCTCATCTCACAGGAGATGCCTGACATAGGTAGGTCTGATGGCTGCCTTTCATGACAGGTCTGTTCTCTCCTTTGTCCATTAAATTCAGATTATATCAATTATAACACAAATATTTCAATGGAAATTTAATCCCATGCCTATCACCTGTCTCTTTATTGGAAAAAAGGGAATATCTAGACACTCAACCTGCCGCTGAGCTTATTTTAGGTGGGCTGGACATCATACTAAAGGGATGGCTTTTTACTTTGCTCAGTTTGCTCAGAGGTTCCTGCAGATGGATTGAGATGGATTGAGAGGAAGAAAAAGAAACCAATGCAGACTCCATGGGTACACATTAAACCAGTTGCTCTTTTCTTATGCAAAGTTTGGCCTAAGTTCAGCTTGGCCTCACTGACTGAAGGACTCTGTGTGCTGACTGCTGAAGCTAATTTGTTTTAGAAGAGCTGCTTGTGTTGCTCTGATTAATGCTGGTTACTTTCCTTCCCTGTATCCTCTGTGGAAGTCAAGCTAATTTGGATGCACTGGTACTGCAAAAGCAAACAGCAGTTCAGTGACCCACTTGTGTAGTCTAAGAACAATGGGGTTTTTTTCCAGTAAAGAAGCAATTCCTGGGTCTGGCTTTCATGGGTACACAGAGGGGCACTTTGAAGGCTGGAGCTCTAAGGAAGAAAAGCCTCATAAGTCTGTGATATTTGCAGAGATCTTATCGCCTGGGGACCACTGATAAGGGAGTGTCTTCAACTTTCACACAAATAACTCATTGGTATTTTAACAGCAAAAGAAAACTTGAGTTTCAAAAATCACCTTCTCAGAGTCTTTGAAATTTTCTGGCATGGTAGCCCCTCAAAGCACTTGTTACTTATAAATATTGTGACAATGAAGATCATCTCCTCCTCTTCACAATGGATATGCCCTAAGACCTTGTCTTTTGCTGCCATTAAATAATTTTAACCTTAGTTTTATAATTAACAGCCAACTGGCACCATGATATGATGGGATTGCACCCTGACATGTGCAGCAGTCATCCAGTAGCTGCAAAGCCACAGGGGACCAGCATGGTTGGATTATCTTGATGCAAGCGAGCTGCTTAATTTGCTCCTGTCACTTCAAGAAAGACATTGAGGTGCTGAAGCATGTCCAGAGAAGGGTAACAGAACTGGGGAAGGGTCTGGATGATGGAGTGGTTTTGGTCCAAAATACTCATTACTTACTTATTTACCTTCTGTGAGGTAAGAATTGGGAGAAAGCAAAGCAGGCACAAAACTTAAAAGAATATGAAGAAGTTTATTAACAGACCTAAAAGAAAGGAAAAAAGTCAGACCACACCTTCAGAACACTTCACGTCTCTCTTGCTCATGCTATGGAGACATCTCCACAAGAAGTTCTCTCATGCCTTCAGTATCACAACGAGACAGCTGCCTGGGTTGGTTCTCTGCTTTCATGTGAGAGTCCCTTCCCCTGACTTACAGCTTTCCCCACAACTGCTTTCGAGCGTCCGGTCTTGAGCTACTGGGGTACAATTTTAAGGCTGAGCTGTTCAGAAACAAAGGTTCTCTTCACCCATCTCTGGAAGCATCTTCATCTCTAGGAATAGAGGCCCTCCCCCTTCCCTGGGAGAAAAAGGGTTCTCATCATCTTCATCTCTAGGACTATCTCTGGGAGCATCTCTAGGAACAGAGGTCTTCTCCTTCCAATTTGGAGCAAGAGTCCTCATCACTTCTATCTCTCCCTGTTCAAACATCTCTTCAAATCACAGCTAATTCAGCATTTGCTTGTTTCAGCACAGGTACTTTTGCTCACAAGTACAGTTTGAATGCTCCACCCCCAATGCTTTAATGAAATTACAATGGGTATTCTGATATATCATAGTCCATCACCATAGCTTTACAACAGAATTTCAGCTTCTAAGCATCTCCTCTTTCTCCTCCCTCAGGGTTTAAGCTGTTCCTTCTTTACTGGCTTTGGTGTCTCTATGGTGTTTTCTTCACCTTCCCTCTTCCTCAGACTTGGGAGAGGATTGATGTCTGCAGGCTTCATCTGTTCTGGAGGGGACTTAGAGCACTAAAAGGGTTAATCTCACCCGGGCCTTGCAGCTGGAGTTCTCTTATCGCTGTTGGTCACATCATCTTTGCTGGACAGCAGGGCAGCCTCAGCTGAATCTTCAGCCGCACTGGAGAGGGGGAAGCCAGGCCACGCTGTCTGCACGTAACAGGGCTGTGGAGGGGCCACGGGTGGAACAGGACCACACGGCTCCAGGATGGCTGTGGCCCGGCCCCGCTGGGCCGCACAGGCCGAGCCCAGGTACCTGTCCCAAGGCCGGAAGCAAGAGAGAGCTTTCCCAGGGTTTGTCCATTCTTAAATGTGGATCACAGAGGTGTGTCAAGCTTTTTTAAGTGGCTTAAAAAATTGTCAATATTCAAACTAGCCAGTTGATAGGTTCTGTCAGGTCATAGAGGAAGCTGCAAGCACCTCTTTGCAAGAGAATCACTTCCGTAGCTATGCTAACCCATGACAATGAGAAGTGGCTGAAGGAGAATTTCTGCATGGAAAGTGTTGTCAAATATTGGAACGGGCTCTCCAGGGACGTAATGGAATCACCATCTCTCAAGATGTTCAAGAAATGACTGGAGCTGGCACTTAGATGACAAGGTGGTGGGCAGTCAAGGGTTGGATTCAATGGGCTTAGAGGTCTTTTCCAACTTAAATGACTCCATAATTCTGTGATTCTGTGATCTCCCAGGACAAGAAAAGGCTGTGTGCTCATACAACAGATTTGTGACAGAGATGTTATGTCACTCTACTGCAAACTCTAAGATGCAAGGTAAACAATCAGCCTCGTGTTGCTGTTTGTCCATGTCTGTCACCGTGGTGAGCGTGGCTGAGTTTGCAGCTCCTCTGGATAATTAGCACTTGGAAGTTTCATTTGGGGGATTACAGAGCTATTCTTTCTCCTGGCAGTTCCTGCTTGTGAAAGTGATGGGAAGCTGAATTAAAGCTGCAGTAGGAACCCAGGGCTCTGTAAGGTCTCCAAGCAAAAGCTGTTACTGAAGTGACTTTTTAATTACACGACTGAGCCTTAATCCTCCTCTTCAGAAGAAGAAGGAAACTTTGCCGCCCTCCAGAGTCTTCATGGTTCTGTACCATGAACTCCAGTTAGGAAAAGAAGTCCTACACAAATTGCTTGAATCTCTCAAACCAATTTGCAGACCCTCTCTACTTTCTGTCTCTCAGTCCACAGCAACACATTCACACCAGTTCAGTTCAGGAACCCCTGCCTGGGCTTCCTACTCAGATTGAATTTCTTCAACTTCAAAGCAGTTTCTCCCCCATAGCACTTGTTTAAATTCCACCCCTTCCCTCTCCCATTAAGCCGTATTTTTTTCATTTTTGCTGCCAGTTGCAACCTCCCAGTCCTCCCCTGCTGAAGCATGGCTGCCAGCAACACTGCTGCCTCAAAACATTCCCTTATAATGATCCCAGTAATCTGCTGGTTGCTCAAAACCTCCCACATGAGGATGTTTGCCTGTATTTCCTGTCAGATGTGCCCTGAACATGGTCTGTATTGCTACAGAGCCTTGAAGCAAGTCCTTGCTGCTGCAGGGCTGCCCCTTCCTTCAGGCTCCATCTGTCTTGGCAGCGTGGTCTGGGCAGAAAGCAGATCTGTCTGGGGCAGTGCTTTCTAAAATTAAATTGAATCATAAAATCATTTAGATTGGACAAGACCACTAAGATTATCCAGTCCAACCATTAACCCAGCACTGCCAGGTCCACCATTAAACCATTTCCCTAAGTGACACATCTTGATGTTTTTTAAATGCCTCCAGGGATGGCCACTCAACGAGTTCCCTGGGCAGCCTGTTCCAGTGGTTAACAACCCCTTCAGTAAAGAATTATTTCTCCTAATATCCAATCTAAACATCCCCTGGCACAATTTGAGGCCATTTCCCCTTAACCACTTTTTACCTGGGAGAAGAGACTGACCCCCACCTGGCTACCCCTTCCTTTCAGGGAGTTGCAGAGAGCAATGAGGTCACCCCTGAGCCTCCTTTTCTCCAGGCTGAGCCCCCCCAGCTCCCTCAGCTGCTCCTCACCAGACTTGTGCTCCAGACCTTTCACCAACAGCAGTTGGCTGGTATAAAACTTCTGCCTCCTTTTTTCCTTGCTCACTGGCTCCCTATGAAGGGCAGGCTAAGTTTTCAGATTTAAGAGTGCTTTATTTTGAAGCAGCTTCTGTCTGTGCCTGCTTTTTTACTGTACTTTAATGCAGCCATTTACAAAACAGCTGCTTTCCGTGGGAAGTGGTGTTCAAGTCAGCGCCAGTCCGTGTGATAAATGAACTGTGTGAATGCAGCAACTTAACCTCAGCAAGGTCTGAGCCACAAAATTTATTTAAACCTCTCTTTGTTTTCTGTAAATAATGGATCTGTGTGATCAAATATTTATTAAGAAAGGGGTTGTTTAGAGCTTTTGGATGTCATAAACTTGGGTGTTCCTGTGTGTAAAGGTAAAATCTTTCAGGCCATTTTTAATCACAGCAGAACATCTCATCATTTGTACCATCCAAAAGGGAGAGATGCCTGATCCAGGTAGTAGCTTAGTCTTTTTTTTTTTCTTTTATTATAAAACACCAACTGTGAAATTTTTGGGAGAAAAAAAAATTATCCCCTGTGAGCTCATTTTTCATTTAAGCACAAACCATTCAAGGAAGAAGTGGAAGGGGCACAGGTGGAGAAGGGAAGGAATCCAGAGGAGGAAATGAACATACTTTGAGGGATGAAGCACCTCTCCTGTGAGGAATTAAGATTGTTCAGCCTGGAGAAGAGAAGGCTCCAGGGTGAACTGACTGTAGCCTTTGAGGTACCTGGAGGGGAATACAGCAAATCTGGAGAGGAACTTTTCCAAGGGCACAGAGTGATAAGATAATGGGGAATGGCTTTAAGCTGAAAGATGGAATGTTTAGATTGGATATTAGGGAGAAATTCTTCCCTGTGAGGGTGGTGAGGCCCTGGCACAGGTTGCCCAGAGAAGCTGTGGCTGCCCCATCCCTGGAAGTGTCCAAGGCCAGGTTGGATGGGGCTTGGAGCAACCTGGGAAAGTGGAAGGTGTCCTTGCCCATGGCAGAGGGTTGGAACTGGATGATTTTTATGGTTCCTTCCAACCCAAATCATTCTTTGATTCTGTGTGATATGAAAGACTTGAGAGCACATTTAGTGGTGAGCTACTGGTTATCAATCTGTCTTTCTCTGGTGAGAAGATGAGTAGGTAGAACACAGATTTTACTGGCTGTTCACCTTGGTGGAATGCAGCACTGGGACTGTTCCAAGTCAAGATTTAAGAATACCAGTTACACTGCTGGTGGTGGCCTGCATTCAGTATTTCAAAGGCAAGAATTTTCTGTTTGAAAGCTCTGAAAAAGTCTGATCTCTGACAATTCAGAGACAGAAGGAAATCACAGGCTGTCCTTTTGTTTTTCTAATTCATTTGTTTAACAGAATCTCTTTCCAGGGTACAATTTCATTTTGAGGGGTCAGAGATTAAAAAGCAATTTTCCCTAGCTAGCAGCAGCATAAACTAGTGAGTTACATTTCTCTTAATGGCCTCATTTAACAGAGGAGTGAATGGAAATCCTTGGTTACTGACTGGAAAACCACACTTAGACTCATCTTTGTGCCCAGTGGCAGCACATATAATAAATTGCCCTGCTCAAAGGTCAAAGCTTTGAGAAATTGTATTAAACTTACCTCTAAATGGGCTGGGGATACCAAGGAGTTAGGAATATTATCCCTGGAGATGTATACCTAACTGGGATCCATGAAAATGAGGAACAGAATTTAAGTATCCTTGAGCCCCAGCTGTGTAGCCTGAAGTGTTATTGCACTGGGCTGTGAGCTTGTCACATCTCATCAAGCTGCAAAATGGTCAAGCCTAGTCAGTGTTCACACTGGAAACCTCTGCTGAAAATCTGCACATGCAGGCAGCAGTGTTCTCCTGCTCAGTTTTCCTTTCTGGCACAGCAACACTGTCCAGGCAGTGCCACCATTCCTCAAGTATTTCATGTAATGTCACTAAAGTGTCAGTGAGTCAGAGGAGGCCACAAAGATGCTCAGAGGGTTGGAGCTCCTCTGCTCTGAAGCCAGGCTGGGAGAGCTGGGGGTGTCCAGCCTGGAGAAGAGAAGGCTCTGGGGAGACCTTAGAGCCCCTTCCAGTGCCAAAAGGGACTGGACAGGAAACCTGGAGAGGGAATTTTAACAAGGGCCTGGAGTGGCAGGACAAGGGGTGATGGCTTTAAACTGACAAAGGGTTAATTTAGATTAGACATAAGGATGAAATTCTTCTCTATGAGAGTGAAGGCCCTGGCACATATCACCCAGAGAAGTTGTGCCTGTCCCATCCCTGGAAGTGTTCAAGGCCAGGTTGGATAGGGTTTGGAGCAACCCAGGATAGTGGAAGGTGTCCCTGCCTGTGGTGGGGGGGTTGGAATGAGATGATCTTTGAAGTCCCTCCCAACCCAAAACCATTGGGTAATTCTAAAGATGCTACACTGGTTTTCAGAGCCACAGTGAAACTAATAATTTCATTGTACTGTGGGGATTTATATTCCGATTTCTGTGTCTTGATTTTTAACTTGATTTACTTGATGAGCACCAGTTTAACAGTTCATCTTTCCATAGGGACAGTTCAGGGACCTGCAGTCAGTATTGCATCATCTCATCAGACTTGGTAGTTAAAATTTAGGCAGCTGGAAGAAGACAGGCTGAGCTTTCTTTCCCATGCCTCTTGAAGTTTGCTCATCCTGATTCTCTTGGACATTGTACCTCAGTGTCTGTGATGAACAGTGCCTGGGAGGTGAACATTTTGCTTTCATGCCGATAGACAAGTACCTTCAAAAAAAGAACTTTGCTGACAGAGAGAGTTTGACTTTTTTGCCTAAAAACTAATATTTAGTATCCTTTTGTGCTGAGTCGGGAATCCTGCTGCCTTTCTGGCTTCTGCTATGGCAGGCTGTTGTTCCTCCCCAAATCACATGTCACCTGTGCCAGCTGTGTTTAAATGTTGCAGAGAACCTGGGGCATCTCCAACCGTCAGGAAGTAGCTGAGAAAGTAAATGCTTATTCCCCTGTTGTGCTTTAATAACTGTATTGATCATGAAGGGAAAATGATATGTAAGGAGAAAAAAGTTACAGAAAATGAAATTGCTTTTATTTCCATTTTGACAAAGCCTGGAAGCACTTTAATCAAAGGTCTTTTCCATATTCCTGAAAGAAATCACAGGCTTGGTAGGACACCTTTGTAGCAGAGCTCTCGGGTCATGGCCTGGCGCTATCAGAAGTGGAGAATGGGAATTGTTACGTTCAACTTGTGCTCAAGAGGAGAAAAGAGAGTCAATTATAGTCCTTCTAAATCTGACTTCAGCAACATGCAAAGCTCTTGAAAACATTTTGAAATGTGGAATGAAAAGCAAGGAGTTCTGCATGGGGTAGGACAATTTGGGATTTCATTTCACTTTGAAAGAGTCATTGCATATCTCTCTTTGTGAGGAGAAAGGATTTCCTTAGACAATGGAACACTTGACTTCCTGGCCTTCAGAGAAATATTTTCTACAATTCTATCACATGAGGGTTGTCCTTCTTTGGAAGATTCATAGGAGAGGAGGAACTGCTGGGCCACAGCTTGCTTTTGTATGGCCAACTCTGATGTCCCTTAATTTTTTTCTACATCACACCCTGTTATGAGTTCAGGATTGGCAGCTCAAGCCTTTGACAAGATTCAGTCATTCCTATATTCCATACTGGGGAATTAAGGGATTAAGGTTTTCTGTGGAATGAATTTAGGAGACTAGGAAACATCTACAGGAACTGGCTCCTCTTCATAAAGCACAACTTCATTACTACTTTTTTTTAAGATGACTCTAGGAAAAACAATTTACATGGTGGGTCAAAAATTCATTATGATTTTTATGTCATGGTAAGTGCTGCATTTGATCCATTTTTAGTGGGTTTGGGTATATTCTTCATAGTGTTCCTTTTCTGCCTAGTGAGCCACAATGTATCATTCTTCCTTTTTACAGACATCAATGCTGTCCATTTACGAGAAACAATTCTTGCATCAGTTATTTTTACTGTAGAAGACATTTTTCTTACATAGACCTGAAACATATAAAAAGTAAAATAAACTCTATTCGTATTTATCTTTCCTCTTTAGAGTCCATCCCAGTGGATATTACCCTCTTCCTGAAACACTTTTTTTTTGGTTAAGAGTTTAAAGAAAAGGGAATAATCTGTAACTTCAGGCTTTCACTGATGTCAAAGGCAAATGAATGGAAGGAGAATAGAGCTTTATCCACTATACAGATCACATTTGCTGATTTAATAGGACTGGGTAGAATTCATGAGCATGCAGGTAAGTTTACTTTTTTCTAAGCAGAGAAATCTTAAATTCTACTCACAGTCTCCAACCTTTCCCTGACTCTTCCCAGATGTGTCTTTGAAAGGGTTTATTATTGAATATTGAGGAGTATAAGGATTCATAAGGATGCTAATCTTGATCTAGTTTGAGAGGTTGTAATCTTGGTAATACTAAGCCATGTTTCTCCCCATCCAGACAAGATTTAAATAGATCTGAAACTAGTGAAGAAACAATTAAACCTAATTTTTGGTGACTGTCAGCATGGCTTCCTTAAATCTCAAGCAGAAGAAAATCTAAGTGCTGCTTCTCTTTGCCACAAGCAACGAACATGAACATGGAATTCATTACAGCTCAGCTGATGCATGAGGTGGGATCCACCTCAACTGACTTTGGGTGTATCCAAATTAGGAATTCATCACTGGCTGTGCTGCCCAGGTACCCTACATCCTCACTAGAGATCTAGGAAGCATTTTGGTTTGATATGGCCACTGAAAGATGGGATCAGTGATTGGGGTCTGTTACAGCCTCAGACATGGCCTGTGCCATATCCCCCAGGTCCGTGTGGATGTGCCAGTTCCCACAGGGCATCTCATACCCAGATGTTTGTGTTTAGGTGGGAGTGAGCCACACTGAGTTGGAGAGATCCCATTTCAGGGCAGTTTATTATGCCTGGGTTGAGAACATAAGCTTTAGTTTCCTCAAAAACAAATTCTCTAATTAATTTGACTTTAATGCAGCTTTAATTAATTTAATTCTCTATTAAATTAATTAATCCTAATGTGGCTTTTGTGTGAGTCTTCATTACATTAGAATAGGCCACTTTAATCTTCTGTCTGGTGCTGGTCACTCACTTTGAGGCATGGGGCAGGTACTGAGGGCATGGGAAAGCAGCAGGAGTGATCCAAGAGCTGCCAAGCCAGGCTGCAGAGGAGAGATTCCAGAAAGAGTTGCTTTAGCTAAAAGATGGAGTTGAAGATAAAGGTCTCTTGGTACATAAAAGTCTGCTTCAAAGAGGAAAAGAACAATCACTGTTTTTTTGTTTATTACAGTTGGGAAGAACAAGAAGTAATGGACTTAAGCTGCAGCAAGGAAGAATCAGGGTTGATATTAAGAAAAGCTGTATAATGATAAGGAGATTGAAATACTTTCTGGGGAGATTTTAGAGTCTCTAGCACTGGATATCTGTAGCAGTATCTAGTGAAACATATTTCAGGAGTGGTGTTTGTATAATTGCTTTTACTGTTGCCTGTCAGATCACGCTGCAAGGTCCAGTGTAAACAGGACATGTTCATATTGTATCACAAACCGTCGTTATCTAATCAGAAAATGCTGCAGTTGTGAATCATTCTTTGATTTTCATTCCCATCCTCTCCTCCTCGCCTGCCTTCTCCCCTCCAAAGAAATGTGTTTGGAAACTGCTTTAGGGACCAAAATCGCTGATTTAGTTTGACAAAGGTGATGAGACTCAGCATCTTCTGTCACCTTCTTCTGTTGCTTAGACTGGCTTTTGGGGACAAGTCCTAGAATCACAGGATGGCTTTGGTTGCAAGGGACCTTAAAAATCATCCAGTTCCAAACCCCTGCCATGGACAGGGACACCTTCCACTATCCCAGGTTGCTCCAAGCCCCATCCAGCCTGGCCTTGGACACTTCCAGGGATCCAGGGGCAGCCACAGCTTCTCTGGGCAACCTGTGCCAGGGCCTCACCACCCTCACAGGGAAGAATTTCTTCCTAATACCTAATCTACATCTATCCTACTTCATCTTAAAGCCATTGAATCCCGTAAATCACTTTATCCAAGTATTTTCTACATGGCTTCCAGGTGTCCCAGATTTGTTCTTCAAATTATTTCCACAGAATTGCAGTCAATACAATCATGGTGTGTGTCCTCAGTAGTCCTTTGGATGAGGCAGCTGAGCCACACAATCATTGATTTGACATTTGTGGGAGCTGGGCTGGCACTGTATCCTCCTTTAAGGGTAACAGATAATCACCACATTTCACTTTAACAAGCTGTTGGAATTCTGAGTTCTGGTTATGTTTGATTAGCATCAGGGCTGGAAATAAGGAGGATTTATAGCAAGAGGGAAAATGAATGTGATGGTAGAATTCAGGAGGGAATATATCCCCGCTGCTGAATAAAATAAGGCCGGGGGCTGTCCTGTGAATCCAAGGCCTGGTTATGTCCTCATGATTAAATTATGAAAGAGAAACACAGAATAGTTTGGGTTGAAAGTGACCTTTAAACATCATCTAATCCAACCTCCTGCAACAAGCAGGGACATCTCCCATGCGGAAAGAGGACAGCATCCAGACACTCCGCTGGGAATGGTCACTGCCACATGCTACATGGGACCTGATGTTGGGGAAGATGAAACAGGAAGGCCTGGTGGATATGATTGCCTGACAAAAGATTTTGGGAATATGAAAACTACAGGCAACATCGAAATGAAAGCCACTTTTGAAATACCAAGTCTTAGTTACTGAACAACTAGAAAACAATGGTATGGCCACTGAAGTAATCCCCTCTTGATGGAACAATACCCTCTGCTTGCAAACAGGTCCAAGGGTCAGAGCAGACCCTACTAGCTCAGCAGAAGGGGTCCAAAGAGTAGTTTTTAGAAGTTAAGATGTAACACTCTATGGTAATATAAGAACTCTTATAGGCTGTATGTAAATGCCATAGGATTTGTATCTTGTATTAGATTGGTTAGTGACAATTAGAATATTCAGTACAGAAGATGATTTATTGTATTGTAACCAGGACTTCAGACATTCCTCAATTCTCACTTCCATTCTCTCTTCTCTCTTCCACTTCTATTCCTTTCCTTACTTCTACTTCCACTTCTACTCTTGCTCTTACACTCTCTCTCTCTCTCTCTCACCCGTTTACTCTCCTGCTTACTCTCTTGGGCCTGCTCAGAGCTGAGTCTGGCAGCTCTGAGCAGTGCCCCTATACCCAAGCTTTTTACAATAAACCGACTGTGTCCCAAGACCTGCCTATAGAGATCTCTCCGTCACCGTCTCCGTCCCGACTGGACCCCTGAACCCCGTACCCTACAACCTGGGTCATTCCTTGGAAGAACAGGACAAAGCTGCACCAAAAAGGATGCATGGATGATGAAGAGCCACCATTTGTGCCTCTGCCTCATCCCTCTTTGATATATGAGTACAGAAGCAGCTGCTTTCTGCCAAAGTTTGTGCACAGACACTCTCTGCTTATCCTCCCCTTGCCCCAGGGTTTTGTATGACCATGATTTAGGCCAGGTCTGATACACACCCCTCTGCATCCTTGGATTACAGAGCTGTGAGGTGCCTGTATGGGAGCAGCACCTCTTTGACTGGCAGATACATTGAAATTCCAGTCCCTTGCTCTTGGTCCCTGCCTGAGCTGTGCCATTACTCTGCCCTCCTTGCCCATGCACTCTGCTGAATCCGACCCAGATCACTCATTTATCTCTCTGTCTTGGCCTTGCATCTCCTTTATTTCCTCTCTGGAGATCCCTGACCCTTGGGCTGACCCTGATTTCTGTCACTGGGTCTGCTCTGCTCTTGCTTGGGTGCTGTGGGACTGAGCCCTCGGTGGTGAGGGTGCTGCCCCAGCTCCCCTTCCTGTCACCCCCTCTCCTGGTTTGCCCTCCCTGGAAGAGCAGCTTGGGCTTGAAGCTCCCTGGCAACTCAAAATAAAAATTCTCTTAGGGATGCATAAACTACTCATCACTTCAAATGGTTTTTGAGAAAGCTGAGCCCAGTGTTCACCAGCTCTGGTAGTTGTGCTGTGAGTCACAAGAAACCTAAATTTTATTTCTGATGGTGCAGTCAGAGATGACCTTTGTGTGCTCGTTGTTTGATTCAGTGCTTTTTCACTTTGTTTTTTTCTCTGTTGGTTTTTTGGGGATGTATTTACAAAGAGAAGAAACCTTTTTTGACCCATTGACTTTGAAATAGCTGCAGTGTGATCAGTGAGGATATTGAGTAGCTGTTTTACTACTCATGGTACTTTTCCATGGCCAAAAGGAATTCTTAGTTTGGTAAGACAGGGGTTTTTTGGTGCTAAAAGAGATAATAGAGTCAAAATGAAGAGGGGACTGAAGTGCTACTTGGACCCTTGGGCTCTGATAGAGACTAACCCTGAATAACACATGGAAACAAATCTTTTCCACCATGATCACAAAGGTGATGGTCATTAATTGTCTGAAAGCCTCTATAAATGGCAACTAGAATTCACAGCTTTTAGGAACAGATATGCTGGAGGACAAAAGTGGGATGACGTATTTCTGTATCTACCTGGAAATTCATTGTAGAGGGAAAAAGAATGCTGAATATAGGTACTGCTTGCATAAAGCCAAATTGTGTTGGCAGGGAAGACATTGAATTCTGGGTATTGCATTTAGAGAGGATTTAAACATAGCAGAGGATCAGCAGCAAGCCATAAATTAAGACCTGAAAGTCCAAGGATTTGGAAATGAGAGCAGCATGCCCAAGACCAGGCAGCAGATTGATCTGTGCAGCAGGAAATGAGAGCACAGAGAAATACAAAGGAGCAGAAGGATATGAGAGACAAAGTTGAGCTTAATTTTTAATTTTTTTTTTTTTTAATTTAAGTTTCTCTCTGAATACTTGGAGTGCTTTCCTGCATGCAGCAAGAGAGCCAGCGAGTCACAGCCTTCTTTTGGAGTCATTGCCATGAATCTGGAGAATCATTGTGGAATTGGGGAAGGAATAATCTGGTAGAAAGAAAGCAGGATACACCCCCCACTCTGACCATGCTGCTTCTGCACCAGCTGAGGGACGTTGTCTGCTCTCTCTCCCCAGCCCCAGATGTAGTGAAATGCCTGCATTGTCTGCTGGCTGCGGCCCTCAGCCTGCTGCATCCATGACCATTGCCATAAACACCCAGTGGATACCAGGAACTGGATTACTTCTCCAACAGGAATCCCGGCCTTTCTCAGCAGCACTGCCTTCAGCAACAGGCAGTGTGGGTGTTGTTTTATTGCTTTACTCTGGTCTTCCTTGCCTTTTAGCATCCAAAGCTAATTAGGATTGAACAATAGAAAGAGATTAGTGAACAGGTGTTCTCGAGCAGATCATAAAATTCTGGTGTACCTGCTTTGTTTGTACAAATGAATAAAGCATTGACCCCTGTGTAGCCATCCACAGATGGTTCTTCAGAGAGAAACAAGCACAAACTTGTAAAGCTTTGCCTCACAGATGGGGTTTTGTGGTCCATCTCCTAAATGCAGTTCCAATCCTTGAAGACCTGGTAAGGAGCCAGCAGACTCTTTTCATAATAAAAGCAAAACAAAATCATTTCAGATCGATTGACGGAGAGCAATAAGAAAAGGACTCACCCTCCAGAAGGTGGAAGGGAAGACTTATTTTTCACAGAATCTCAGAGTCACTGAGGTTGGAAAAGACCTCCAAGACCACTGAGTCCAACCTTTGGCTGATCACCACCTTGCCCAATAAACCATATCAGAAAGTGCCGCATCTGCTCCTCTTTTGAACACTTCCAGGGATGGTGACTCCACCACCTCCCTGGGCAGCCTGTTCCAGTATTTAACCCTCTTTCAGTGAAGACTTTTTTCCTGATATCCAACCTGAACCTTCTCTGGCACAACTTGAGGCTATTTTCCATTGTCCTGTCACTAACTGCCTGGGAGAAAAGGCTGATCCCAAGTTGTTGAACCTACCTGGAGCAAGATGAAAGATGGGGAGGGGTATGTCAGGGGTAGAGCAGCATCAGGAAATCATCTGAGTAGCCTGACAAATCTGTGTAACTGCAACTGTAACAACACACCAGACAACAACTTTTATTAAAAAGAGCTTCAGCTCAAGTCCCCAAAGCACCCCAACCTCAGAATGACAGAATTAAATAGGTTGGAAAAGACTTCTGAGATCTTCAAATCCAACCCATCACAAAACACCATCTTGTCAACCAGACAATGACACTGAGTGCCTGGGCGGCCCATTCCAATATCTGATCACCCTTTCAGTAAAGAAGTTCCTCCTAATGTCCAACCTAAACCTTCCCTGGCACAGCTTAAGACCGTGTCCCCTTGCCCTGTCACTGGTTGCCTGGGAGAAGAGACCAACCCACACCTGGCTACATCCTCATTTCAGGGGATTGTAGAGAGTGGTAAGATCCGCTGTGAGCCTCTTTTTCCCCAGCATAAAGCCTCTGTGGCTCCCTGCAGGTTCATGAAGTCTGTCAGCATGCTGAGTACATTTATGTGCGGTTAAGCTGCACCCTGAGCTGGGTCTGGCTTGACACCTTGCTAACAAAGTGTGCTGGCACTTGAAAGCACCATCAGATGTCAACCTGGGAAAAGCTGTAGATCGATTCAGTTCTGCTGTGGCAGTGCAATACATTATTTTTTCCCAGTGTAGATGTCCCTGCTGGCAGTGACTGCTGGCAAAACAGGGTCTGCAGCACTAAATGGATAAATGGATGTCTACACCCCAGAGGTGACAGGTGCCGGGAAGTTCCTACTGCTCCTGTGTTGCCATGGAATGTCCATGCTGGATGTGATTGACAGTAAAGAAAACACAGAACTTTCAACCAAAACCAAGATTTACTTTAACTGCATTTTTCTCAATTTCCTTTCAATCACCAAAAACGTTTAATTTCAAATTTCCTGGCACTTTCCTTGTGATAATCATAGAATGGTTAAGGTTGGAAGGAACCTTAAGGATCATCTAGTTCAATCCCCCTGCCATCAACATGGTCTTAATCACTCTTTTTTAGATTGTATTTGTATTTATGCTCTGTTCTGTAGATATCTGGGGGAGGACTGTACTGCAAAGCCCATCACCAACATCTGGCCCTGTGTCACCTCCGGCTGGGAAATTTCATTGTAGTTGATTTGGTTTTTCCGTATTTTAAAGAAAAATATGAGAATTTTCTGTACTCCTGTGAGAATTTTTCTTCACTCCTCTCTGTCAGACTGATCAATTGTTTGAATGGCTTTTCGAGGGTGTATTTTTTTGTGAAGCATTAAATGTCCCCTGCCAGGATGTTAGTCTAACATTGACTTCACTAATTACTAAAACAAACATCTCTTTTTTATGGGATTTTTTGCTATTTATTAATTAACCTGTCTCCCTAGGCTATATTTTCTCCCAGTCTTTTCCCAAACATTCCACCTGTAGCTGATCTTTTTTACCAACCTTTTGGTAAGTGTGGATGCTCCCCTCCAAACTCATTTGTCTACATGCAAAGCAAGTCAATCTGTGACCCCTTGACTCTCAAAATGAAAGCAGAAGGAAGCAGAAAGTCCAGTTTGGAATGGAGGCAGCAGATGAAGAACAAACAGCACCATAGATTGGGATGCTTCCCACCACACAAACCAACAGGGTTGGTTGTTGATGCACAAACACAGATTTAAGCAGTGTGATAGAAATCTTCCTCAAATCTGAAATAACTGTGCCCCACAAATGTTGAATTATTTGTCTTTCTTGCATTTACATTAATGTTGTAGTCAAGGCTTAGCCATCTCTTCCTTCACCAGCACAAGGGAGGAGAGCATGACTAACTTTGCTATAACTCTTCCTTTATCTGAGGAAAATTTTTCATTGCTCAGCTGTCAACATTTTTTAGGTTGCCTAAAATAAGCAAATATATTCAATTCCTTTATGGAATTCTTGGGGCTTTTTTCTGGACAAATGCATGAAAAATCCAGTGAGATTCAGATGTGCACATCCATGCCCTGTGGTGAAGATGTCTTCATGACCTCAGCTGGTGAGCATCCGGTACCCAGAAGCACTGAGTGTGAGGTGGCCTTTGTAATTCTTGCTCTGCAGATGCTGCTCTTGGCAACAAGCCAATCTCCCACTGAAACTCACTCCTGTTTGTTTGTTTTCTATTCCTTTTTTTTCTCTCCTCCATAGTATTCTCCATCAGAGCGCATCAGTGGTTCATTTAAAATTTTTCATTCCCAGGTCTATGAGGTCTCTTGGACTGAACTTGTACATAGCTTTATTTCTCACTTTTCTTTCTTTCTTGTTTTTTGTTCTTTTTTTTGTTTGTTTTGTTTTTCCAAGCCAAAGACAAAATTGCTTTTCAGGGTGAAAAGCTTCCTTCCCCTCATGTTTTTTCTCTCCATCTACCTCAAACTGAGGAACGAACAGGATGAGTCAATGGCAAAATGTGTGTTTTTGAAGCACTTGGGAAGAAGGAAGTACCTTGATGTTTCATCACCTAAGCTTCTTTTTCTCTCTCATTCACAATCAGCGTTTCCTATGTTTTCATTAGTGAAGCTCTACAGATATTTACCCCATATTCAGGAAAAGTCCAGGGGTGCTAATGTGAAAGTCAGCATTTCACATTTGAAATCCCATTTTTAATTATACAGGCAAATGCAATTCAGGAGATTCCAGTTCTCCCTACACCATGAAAAGTTAAGGACATCCTTTACCAGATGATGTCTGGAGTACCAAACTTAATTTGGAGTGGAAAAGGTCTTTTCTGTGGATGTGGGGTGGTTTGGGGATTTTCTTGAACCCAGGATGAATCCAAACTGAATTATTCCCTCTCCCTGCAGTTGCCTTATTTTTTCAATAGTCCAAGATTCAGCAGTGAGCTTCACAAACAAAATAGTCAAAACTTCCCCCTGACCTTCCTGAGAGTTTCACTGAGCAAAACAAGAATCTACCTTCTCTTTACATCAGGTGCCATTGCTCCTTCATCCCATAACACCAATCCTGGCCACAGCCATAATTCCCCAGCATGAGTTCAGCTTATCAAGGCTGTGTTTCAGCCCCAAAAAAATCTTCCTCCCTCTTCCTCAAACAGGAAAACGTAAAAATTATTCCTCTGTTTGCTTTGCAGCCTCCTAACAAAAGCATTTCTGTGCTTTGCCAGAAATGAAGAAATCTGAACTTGTGATATATCCTACCTATATCCCTGTTCTACATGTCTAAATCCTTTAGGCCGAAATTATTAAAACTATGAAAAAAAATTAATTCCTGAAGGGTAAATGGGACAGAAGGATTGTACTGCCAGTGCCAACCTCGATGTGGTATCTAGGATGCTAAAGGGTGATACTGCAGGGAGAAGTGCCTTGGAGTAAAGCAGCTTGAAACATGGCCTAATTGAAATATGTTTCTTTAATTGCATTAATCAGGCTCTTAATAGGATTAAAATAATTGCTCCTTTCTCTTTTATCCTGTAGCTCCTTTCTTTCCTCACAGAAATTCCTTATTTATGGCTGTTTCTGCTTCTTTGCATTTACAATCATATCTTAAAAACAAAGTCTGCTTCCAGCTGAGCTCACCTCCTAATAAAGAATGGTCCAGAAAATCCAATTTAGAATAGATTTCCTTCTCCTTATCCTTATCTGTGTCCAGATCTAGTGAACAAACCAAACTACACTCCGGGATAAATCCAAGTAACAGGACTATTTTGTCCTTTTGTTTTGTTTTGCTCCTTTTTTTTTTTTTTTAATGTTTTTTATCCTTCTGTCAGCAGTGGATTTTTGAGGTTTAAATTACAGTTTTCCTGTAGAATATTTGACTCCAACTTACTCCACTGTAAACTGGACTAAATGCTGAAATTAGAACTTACTCCAAGTGTATCTTCAGGGCAGTAAAAACAGAACTTCACTTATTGTTACCAGCACCAGCCACCCCCAAGAAGTGCTTACACTTTTAATTTCAGGTGCATCAAACTAAATTATAAGGAACTGTATTTCATCCAAATCTACAATGGGCTTTAACAAATCAGAACTCCCCTGAAGGCAGCAGTTTTGCAAATGTCATTCAGTTGATCAGATTTTTATAAATTTTTATTTTTGTGGCATTATGTACCATCGCTGCTGTGCTTATGAGAACTGCACATTTAATTACTGATTTTCCCCGCCTTTAAAAGCAGAGGGCTGGTTTCCTGTCAAGTCTCTTCAGATCTCCATGCCTTTGACCCCCTGGTTTCAGAAGCAGTGGTTGGATGTTTCTGTTATATGCAAACACTAATGCAAAATATGAAACTGACCTTGAAAAAACTTTAATCAGTGTGTTCTTTCACAATAAGGATGGAACATTTTGAGCTATTTCAAAATGTCTAAAGGAAAAAAGAGGTCTTTCCAAGTAAAATGTGAATACATTGTACATAATTTTTCAACCTTTTATCACATCAGCCTGAGAATTACATATATAGGTATAGCTGTATTTCCTTAAACATTCCTAATAACTGCATAAATAATCTGAAGGAAGTCACTGTCTCTCCATTTCTTTTCTTTCTCATTCATCCTGTACTTGGATACCAATCACATCTTCCTACAGTAGACAGCTAAAATTAGGAATAAAAAAACCAAAACAAACAAGCCAATATCCAAAAAGCATCTATAACCCTTTCCTGGCTCTAAGGAGTGTGAGGATGGCTAGGCTGGCTACATAGATCTCGCTCTGAACCTGTGCTAAACCAATTCTCAAGCTCTGCTTCAGAACCACTTGAGAAAGATCAGTGCCTGTAGAAGGTCCTCCCCCTTTTCAAAGATCTAATTCAGGATTCAATGACTTACCCAGGTTGTTTAATCACCTGGGGTTTAGATTTTTAATGCTGAGTGCATTGAATCTGACACACTGAACATTTTGGTTCATAGCCCAAATGGCTCCCTAACACAAGGTACCTCAATAGACAGTCCATGCTATAACCAAACAAATCAGGTTTAATCCTGGAGATTTTTGCCCTGAAGGGCTGAAATAGGAGATGGTGGGGAATGAAGGAATGCTGTAAATATACATCTTTCCTCACAGCCAAATAGGACTGAGTGAAGAAGCTTTAAAAAATTTTCTCTTTCAGAACAGGGTCATAGGTATGGACAGGACTCAGAATTACCTAGTTTATTTTTCATGGATTTACTGATAAAATGACTGGAAAACTTTAGGAAAAAGCAGATTTTAATAGTGATCACCAGAGTAAGTTTTGTTTCCCAGTCTTTCATGGGTCTTATATAAGATGAATAACCCTGGCTTGTATCCTAAGATTTCCATAGAAATTGATTGGCCCTTTAATTTTTCAAGAGCTTTGAGCTGATGAATACTGAGTTTTGCTGATGACCACTGAGTTTTTATAATTAGTCTCAGTTTCCAAACTTCAACCAAGCAATTAGGACATTGACAAAAGAGTCACTTAAAATTCTTGCCACATGGACACATGGTCTTAAAGAGTGGCACAAAAAATGTCAATTTTTTAACCATGCCCGGAGTGGAAAAAAAGTACTATTTTGTTCATAGGTATTTTCACTTGTAACACTTGCCACTATCCTATTTCCATTACTTACCTCCAAGTTATTAGGGCTGTTATTTAGTTCATTTGGGTTTTCTTTGTCTGTTTGACTACAAACAGGTGTATCTGCAGAAGGGCATTCACCGGTTTATACATAGCCTCAAGAATAATGGCTTCGAGTGGCATTATTGAATTGAAAAACTATTTTAATACAAATCAGCTCTACATTCCCAAGGATAAATATACCAGCCAGTTCCCCAAAAAGGTTGTGAGAAGAATTAAATTCAAAAAAGAATAAGCTTGTGAGCAGTTCAGGGGTTATAGGAGGAGGATTCATATAAATAATGTTCTATAGACTGCCATGTCCTTCTCCTCTTGGGAAGTGTTTGTGCATCACTTTCAAGAAATAAATGGCATTTTGTATAGAAATGCTTTAGCAAAACCTGTTTCCTTTTGATGTATGTGAAATCATAATCTTGTACGGGTCTTTTCTGTGATTCAGCTGCTCCATGTGATGTTCAGCTCTTTTTATATAAGTGGCTTGCAGAAGGAAGTGCATGTATCCATTCCACTAAGAATGGATACTTTAGCAGGTGTCAGGTTATAAAATCACTTTATACCACTTCTTAGAGCAGTTTATGATCACTGGATATTGTATCTCTGGTCCATGATATGGGGCATTGCCATATTGATTAAATGCCTTAGGCTGTTGCAGGGGAAAAAAATAAGGATATTTAATCAATAGACCTGTGCTTTAGTTACTGTTCCTGTCAGGCTGGAACAGAAATAGCTCAAGAAAGGGGCAGCTTCTCAGACAATCTGAGGGAGTTAAAGTTTGAAGAAAGCTAAATAATGCCTTTGCAGACCTGTGAGGGAAGATAATCAACTTAGCAATTGCAAGTGCAGAGATTGAGTTACCAGATCAATCTTGCTTAAGGGTTCAAAAGGACTGAGAAAGGGACTTTGGGACTTAGAAGGGAGCCCCAAAGAAACAGTGGCTTAAAAATGAGTGAAATAAGTTCTTCTGGTTGCCAGTGATGTGTCCTGATCCTGATGTTGCATGTGTGAGGATTAATTACTGCTCAGCTTAAGCATCTCTTTTAGTGAGAGACTTCAGGGATGAGTCTCTCCACGTCTGTGATATAGTAGAAAGGGAAGAATCAGTTTTTCCAAGATTCCGTAACACTGTTACTGAAGCTCATGACTGTGGTGTTTTCTTGCCATTTTTAACCTGTTCTTACATTACTGTAACTTCAGACCTATATCTTTAGATATAATCCTTTGAGTACTCTCAATTCCACCCAGTAGAAATCCAGGAGAGGTGAGTCCCCCTGAGGATGCAGGAGAAGGTTTTAATTCTGCATCGAATGGTCAAGAATAGGCACCTCTTTCTGCCACATTTCAAACGGGATATGGAAAAATGCCAAGTTGAAAAGAATAGCATATATGAAAAAACTAGAAGTGTGTATAGATTATCAGAATGAAGATTTAGAGGGAAGTTTATTACACTGTACTTGTACTGTGCTTGCAGGAGAATACTGAGCACTGAGGGTTCTGATATGTAGCAGAGAGAAAACATAACAAGAATCAATGCCTGGAAGCTGGAGCCAGGCACTTTATACTTTACTTCATTTTTTCTAACAGAAAGGGTAATAGAAAACTGGTGGAGATTACTAAAAGAGAAGGTTTTTCATCTTGCTGTATTGCAATCCACGCTGCTTTCCTTCCTCCGTGATGGCTTTCTCTGGGAATTATTTGTACCTGGTGCATGTGAAACACTGTCACAAGGAGTGGCAGCTTCAGACAAGCCCTGCCTTGGCCTCAAATTTTGGCAACACATTAAGGAATGGCTCTGCCCCACAAGTTCTAATGATGGCAAATCGGACCTATTTGTAAAAAATAACTATTTATTAAGCAGATAAGAGATAACACATGAAAGACCTTAATCAGAGATACTTACTGCACAGTATAAACTAAAAGAACTACTAATAGATTACAGCATAACATAAAACAGTGCACTATATCAAGGTACCTGTAATAAAGCCAGCAAAAGAAATGGTATTGATTAGGAGTCGAATGTAATTTACAGCAAAATGATGATAATGGACAGATTCCTTCACTCTACCCCTGGGAGTAACCACGAAGCTCTGTCCCCTGCTGTCTTGGGGTGACTTTATGATGTGTATCCCCTGTCAATGCTCTAGGCCCAGACATGATTCCTGTGCCTTTCTGTGTCTTTAAAACTGGGTGCCAGAGAAGAAAAAAAAAAGACGAACTTTTCAAAGCAGTTTGTGCTCCAAGGTCAGTCTACTCCTCTGCGTGCTTCTACGGCAGCAAGAGCGGAGGAAGCCCCCTTCCTTTTTTTTCCCCCGGGTTTTTTGGCTTTTTCTCAGGAGAGAGACAGAGAGTTAAAATTCTTTGCTGTTTAGCCGGCTCGCTAGCTGAGGCAAGAACTTTCCTTGCACTGTTCTGCTCCGGTCCGGACCACCAGCACCGGGAGGCAAACGCCACAGCCTGGAGGGGCCACACCCCAGCTCCCGAGAGAGAACAGCCACACCTACAGAAGCACTTTGAATTTTACCAGGTTCTCTCCACAGCGAGTGGTTTTATCACTTAGCATTATTCTCTTCCCGTGTTTTTTGTTAAATAAATAGTCTTTTTTCCTTCACTTTCCTGCGAGAAATTTTTTTCCCAAACCTGGTGGGAGAGGGGCAACTGGAACCTGCCTTCTATCAGAGGACGTTCAAGTTTGGATGTTCCTCCAAATTTGTCTCAAACCGGCACACCCACTCACAGGAAAAGCTCCACACGTTTCCAGGGAAATGTATAGAAGATTTCTACTTTGTTAAAGTTTGGTGTGGCTTTTAAAGCTGTAAAGTGAATGTCGGTCAGTCAGAAATCCAGACTCTCTTGCCAGATCTCACTTCAGAAGTAAGATGTTTATTGGCAGCTGGGAGTTGCCAGACCAGTGGTACCCCCAAGGCACCAAAATAATTCCCTACAAAACAGCTTGTCCTGCTTGAGTTACCTGACTGCATAACACACAGCAGATAAGCTCTTGTAGGGGGGTGAGACACCCTGCTCCAAACACGTGGTGCCAAGGCAGGCAGCCTGAGTTAATGCAGATGACATAATTGTTCTTCTCATCCCCAGTCTGTGGGAACTCATGGAGTAAATCCCTGGTATTTGCTGCCTGCCTTTTTCTATTTTAGTAGAGCGCAGGGAAGGGATTGGCTCTCAAGTAGGGTTCTTGGAGCTGGGTACACTGAGTCATTACTGCTTGGGGTGGAAAGGACTGCTGTATGTGTTCAAGAACAAATACAGCCTGACAGCCTACAAGCTGTTAAGACAACCTGACCTTTGTGTGTCTACTCCAAGAACAGTAAGTTCAATTAGCTCTAATGCTTCCAGGTCCTGTACCACCATTAGGAAATGCCTTATTCAGCTAAAGCTGTGATTTTTTTAAATTTTCTTTTTTTTTTTTTTGGTCAGTATAAAAAGCATTAAAGGATCCATTGTAAGTACTGCTAGCAATAAGGAGAAGAGTCTCATATTCAGCAAGGTCTAAAAAATTAATTAGCTTTATTCCTTAAATACAAAATAAATACATTCTGTCATAGCCAAAAGCTCCAGGGCTGAGTTTTAGCCAGATGGGTCCAAGCAAAGATGATAGCTCTGGCAGCTGTTGGAAACATTTTGGAGTAGAGTTTGGGCTGGTACCTGTCAGTTTAGAGATCAGCTGAAATCACCAAGTCCTTCTACAAAGACAAAAGGTCACCAAGTCCTTCTACAAAGACAAAAGGAGTGTTTAAAAGAAAAGGCCAATACATAGGATAGTGGAGAGTGAATCTATTCATGGTCTGTCAGTGGTTCACGTGTCCTCAGCTGTCGTTTAAATGCCTCAGTTTACCCCTTCTGAAAGGATGCTGTGATCTTTTGTATTCTAGGTGATTAAGTCAGGTCTTTGACATCACCACAGCATTTCCAGAAGCTTCCAGTATCTGAGGGACAAGAAGCAAAGCTGAAGTGTTGATTTTTGTTGGAGCAGAATGGAGAACTACAGTGAAAACAAAATTGTTTTATATGAGGTTTTGAGAGATTGACAGATGAATTTGCTTAGATATTGGAGCGCTGAGGCTTCCTGCAGTGAGAGTCCATGGAAAGCTTCCTATGATTTTGATGCAGAAGGATGTTTCTGAGATTTGTGGGAGATATGTACCATCGAGGAGCTGGAGAGACAACAGGGTTTTCCTGCTCTCCACATCACAGAATACAAGAAATGCTCCTTTTCTCTGTTTCTTACATATGTTTCTTATATGTTAGTGCCTCTGAAGCTGGACCTCCGTCATGGTAAATGTATCACAAAAGAAATTCTCCTCCTGAGGAAACTCACAGTTTAAATAGACTGTCCAGGCTATAGGTCACCAAAGAATTACCCTGCAAAACTTTCAGTGCTGCTTGTGACATTTCAGTGGCTTCAAGACACCCCAAATGAAATCCTCTGTTTCAGGTGAGATACAGGACCAGGGCAAACTCATTGCCTTCTGGATCAGCAGTTGGAGGCCGTGTGGGATGCCCCAAAGTCTTTCAAATGGCACTAAACTCTGAGACATCTGAGCTGAGGCCCCAAATTCGAATCCTACTTATTTTCCTCTTGCTCCTGCCTGAGGAGCTGCCTACCCAGATTTGTGCTCTTCCCTGCCACTTAACAAATACCTCCCTAAGGAAACACCACAGACACCTTGCCCTGATGCTCTGGTGTCCCAGTTTCTAATGGCATAGATAGTTACTTTCTCATGTACTACGTTCCAGAGGTTTTGAGTTGTGTTCCCTGTATCCATCATACATTCATCAATGCTTATTTTTCTTCACTTGGTACCCAAATACCTTTTGAAGTCTTGGCTTAGGCTGGCATCATAGCTTCTCAGCAGGGGAAAGAAAAGAGGCATTAATCCAGTTTTAAGAGCTGTTCCTCTGTCTCTCTGCATTGATTTGTGTGGAACTGTCCTTTTAACTCTCTTTTCCGTCTGACTTCTCATTGCCTTCTGATGAGAGCCAGTCTAAAAGTGCAGGGTTGGATTTACATCGATTATTCCCTTTGTTGTCTTTCTGTGACCCTTTCTGAACTGTGAACTCAGAGTTGTGGCTTGGTCGTGAAGGGCTTTTATTCCTATCACACTGACTATAAATATGGATTAACAGCTGAATGTGACAGGCATCTGAGCTTGTTTCTCTGAACAAGGAAAAAACTCTTTTCACCCTGTATTAAACTGCAGTTTGCTCCTAAACAAGAAGCATTCTGAAAAAAACCAACAGCAACATCAAACTCTGCATTTACAGGCTTTGGGATGAGAGAGGCGAGCAAAAAATGCGCATGCCTTGATACCACTAGGCATTGTAAAGTTAATCTTTGCAAAGAACGATCTTTACAACAGAACAATTTTAATTAGCTTTGCTTTCCTAGTAAGTACCTTGTTCATTTGTTTAATACATTTTTGGAAGATACACGAAGTGTTAATTTATCTCTTAGTCTTTCCTTTGGCACACAAACAGTAAGTACTAATAATGTGTGCCTAAACGCAATTACAGCTAATAAATCAAGGACCAGTTTTCCAAGGTTTTATATACCTGCTGTTTTCCCCTGGATTTTTTGTTTGTCTCTCATTCCTTTTTCTTTGTCTGTCTCTTCATATGCATATTCTCTGGCTACACCAGAAATCTTGGGACATTTTCTCTTTGAATAAAATGCATCTTTCCATATACCAGCAACAAATCCAGATACAGCACGTAGTACCAGTTTTCAGCAGTTGCAAGAGCAAGTTATCAGGTTATAAAAAACCCCCAATCCTTATCTACTCTTCTGAGCAGTAGAATAATTCATATGTGTCATTTACTAAATCTTTGGAAGACCAGCAGGATGCAGTCAGGATTGTTTTGTATGACCTTCATCAGTAAACAAAAAAAGTGTATTTCTTTGGTATTAACTGGTTTTGAATACAGACTGTCAGTGATTTTTTGGGGGAAAGCAAAATTGAGATAATTATACTTTTGTTTTATAATTGAGTATACAATCCTGCCTTTATTCCCTTTAACCTTTAGAAGTGATAAATATTCACACAAGGGTCTGAGCCGGGGTCTTGGATCCATGTGACTGTCACTCTTTGGAGAGGTTTGGATCTGAAATTTTTCCCTGCTCTGTAAAGCACCAGAATCATATTATTGATTCAAACTCAATCAGGCTCCAAGACAATGAAAAATGCAGGTATAAACACAGGGGTTTGACAACTACTGTTTTTCGTTATTGTCTTTGACATCATGTGAAATGCATGATGTGATCAGCTGGTCCATCTGCACATAACCACAGGCTGTTTAGAGAGGCATGCCAAGAAAATCCCAGTGATTTCCAACAGCTCCTCTTCATCCGGACTTCGCTGCTGCGAGAATTATTTTCTGCAGCCATCAAAAGGGCTGTTGGACTGGTGCCACAGTATCCAGCTTGCTCCTGCCAGTGAGGACAGACTGTGGAGTTGTGGTTAGGTTGTTACCAATGGCTGGAGCTCCTCCTTCCTGCTCAAAGCCCTGTCCATCCCCCAGCTCCTCTCCCACTGAGAGATAATGATATCAGAATAATAGGAGAGAGATTGAAAGACCTGAAAAGTATCAGAGTAGTTAAGGCCATGGATGCTGGATGGCATTATCACAGGGGCACAGGGCTTTTGAAAACCAATAATCACAGAATCATAGAATTGTTTAGGCTGGAAAAGGCCCTGAAGATCACTGAGTCTGACCATTAACCCAGCACTGCCATGGCCACCACTGAGCCATGTCTCCAAGTGCCACATCTACATGTCCTTTAAATCCCTCCAGTGATGGTGACCCCATCACTGCCCTGGGCACACTCTTCTAATGCTTGGCCATCTTTTCTGTCATGAAATTTTTCCTAATATCCAATCTAAACCTGCACTGGTGCAACTTGAGGAAGTTTTCTCTTGTCCTGCTGCTGCACAAGAAAAGAGACCAACCCCCACCTGGCTACAGCCTCCTGTCAGGAAGTCGTAGAGAGTGAGAAGGTCCCCCCTGAGCCTCCTCTTCTCCAGGCTGAGCCCCCCCAGCTCTCTCATCTGCTCCTCATCAGACCTGTGCTTCAACCCCTTCCCCAGCTCTGTTTCCGTTCCCTGGATGCGCTCCAGCACCTCAATTTCTTTGTTGATGTGAGAACCCAAAACTGAATCCAGGATTGGAGCTGTGGCCTCCCCAGTGCCCAGCACAGAGGGACAATCACCAGCCTGGTCCTGCTGGCCACACTATTGCTGACACAGAATGCCAGGAGGCCACCGGCCTCCTTGCCCAGCTGGGCACACGCAGACTCACATTCAGCCTCTGTTGGCCAGCACCTCCCCGGCCCTTCCCGCTGGGC